>NW_027203604.1:1137500-1605000 GCF_024711535.1 Dipodomys merriami
ATAGATAACATTTACAGAGAGGTCCCATCCTTTATAGAATTTACCTGCCTGATTTCACATCCTGGAAACACCAAGTAGGTCAAGTTACATAAACTTTCCTTGCCTGTTTCCTTATCTGCCAAATTAAATATTTTTTAAAAGTACTTGTCTCATTATGCTGTTGAGAAGACAAATGTGATGTGCATATAAAGCCTTTCTCATAGTTCCTGGTAGGTGGTGGTATTATTATGCAATATGACATAAACATTAGTCAGGAATGAATGGATTAATTAATTTTGTTTCTTTTGGAGTGAGGACAGGAGGCATTAATTATTTTTATTGGCAAATTTTATTTGTCTTGTCTTGATTAAAAAAAAATATTTGAATTGTTGTTGGTTGGAGATCCTTACTTCCACTCCTTCTCACTTTTAGTTTTAGTATGTCTCTCCTGACAGATACTTCAGCCAGCTCTTCCCAGGATCTCATTCCTTAAATGAAAACTGCATGTCTATACAGAGTTCCTTACAGGTGATATCAATATTTTTCCTTTGTAAAGATAGAAAAGCATTGACTTATTAAGTGTATTAATTTTCTAGGTTCTTTGTTATAGGAAACATTCAGAATTTGCAAGGAATAGAAGTTTATGCACATAAAATCATAAGACTCGGATGATGGACATTGAGGGAAGAGGAAACCTAAGGCATGAGTACCATGGCTCACCTCATGTCTCTTGACAAGCTGATGGGTGTCTGTTGCGCTCCTGCCTCTGGACACTATTCTTTCCTCCTAAGGTGTGGACTGGGTACAGATCTGACATCTGGAATGCACTGGAAGAGATCAGCCAAGTCTCACAGGACACACCAGCTGCTCCCCTGGGAAGCAAAAGATTCTTTGCCCATAGGAATCCTTTTTTATTTGTTGTTTCTACTCTGCCCATTCACCTAATGCCATCAAGTCCTAAATTCAAGCCATCTTTAGGTTGTCCTAAATTGTTTTTCCTTTCAGGATTGCCAACTCTTATGCTAACACTATCTCTTGTTCCAAATGATCTTTTCCTACACATCACAAATGCCATGCACCCTCTGTGCTGGTCTGGGATGCCTTGTTTTGCTTTAATCAAAGTTATTCATATAAGAACTTGAATAATAGACTTGAAAGCATAGTGGGAATAAAGAGGTTGTTTTACAAGAAGCAGTTACCATTTGTGTGTGTGTGTGTGTGTATGTGTGTGTGTGTGTGTGGTGTGTTTTACTAGGGTTACTTTTGTGTGTGTTACTTGTTAATTGCTACTGTACCACGAGCTAACCCCCAGTTCTATATTTTTTAATTATTTTTCAAATATGATCTCATTTTTGTTCAGGAAGCCTCCAGTGTAATTACACTTAACTTCATAGTTAGCTATGGCCACTAGGATGACAACTGTAACCCCATGGTCAGCTTTTATTGGTGTTGGCTGGCCTGGCCTTAAACCGCAGTCTTCCTGATCACTTCTACTCAAGTGCCTAGTGTTACAGGTGTACCCACCATGCCTGGCTACCACTCTCATTCTTAAGAAAGATGATTTATCTTTAAGTAGAATATATGAAGGAATGTTTTACAGAGCGGAATTTTTTTTTTTGGTAGGGATTAGAAATGCAAAATAGTAGAAGCATGGGCAGGGCTGGTAACTGGGTTGAGCAGGCAGAGTTAACTCGTACAGAGGGAAGAGACTGATGTTCTGGAGAGTGACTTTCCAATTAACATTACCTGGCAGCTATATACAGCTCACTGGCAGAATGTTTATGAGGCTCAGTGTTTCACAGTAGTTAGTGTGACTATTGAGGAAGGTATGTGGATTATTCATTGCTTCTGTGGTTCAGGTTACCATTGGATCCCATCACCTCTACTAGTGGCTTAATAATGCCCACGGAACAGAAAAGAACATTCTCAAAAAGGGACTAAATCTAAGACAAATCAACCTTGTAACCCTCATACACGTATTCTAGGATCAAATTCTCAATAGTACAAAAATTATGTATCTTTGCACTTATCCAGGAAAGCAAATAGGAATGATAATGATGGACCTTTATTATAAGAAATCCAAATTGAAATATTAAAATGTTTCAGCTCAATACCCATTTATAGTTTCTTTACCCTATTTGTAAAAATGAAATCATATCAACCTAGTATTCTCAAGTGTGCCAAATTATCTGACATAAATACCCCATTTCTTATTATTGCTTGAATTGGTTGAATAGAAGACAGTGGTTGAATCAAGAACAATTGCTATTTCTATATGAGAGTTGATTCCTACTTCTTGAAAAGCTTGGTATAAATGGAAAATTTAAGAAAAATGTGCAAATGGGAATACACAAGCCTATTTTCAGCCTTCCTATTCACTTAATTGTGAAATTTTGTTCCTAAAACTGCTAATTCTGTTTCATAAACCAGCAGCTAGTGATGAGTTGAAGTTAATGTTCAGGTTAGAGATAAAGATCACCTGCTGCCTGATTTGTGAACACACCCACTTTTCCAACAGGAAAGTTTTTAGAAAACCGTATTAAGGGGGCTGGGAAGGTGGCTCAGTATTAGAGCACTTGCCTTACATGCCTGAGGCCCTGGGTTCGATTCCTCAGCACCACATAAGCAAAAAAGAAAAAAGCTGGAAGTGGCGCTGTGGCTCAGGTCGTAGAGCCTTGAGCTGAAGAGCTGAGGGACAGCGCCCAGGCTCAGAGTTCAAGCCCCATGACTGGACCCCCCCCAAAAAAAAAGAAAAAAAGAGAACCATATTAAGAAGTCAAGTGTTAAACCTAACTACTTGTGCTTTATATCTGACTGCCAACATAGGCAGTCATATGCATATACAAACCAGACTGTAATCAGCTATGTTTAATTAACTTAAAACATTTTAGTGAGTGTGACAGATCCTGATAAAAATCAAGAATATATGTTAGAGGGAAAAGGATAAAGAATAATGTTGGTGGCTCACACCTGTAATCCTAGCTACTCAGGAGCCTGAGATCTGAAGATTGCAATTCAAAGCCAGCCCGGGCAGGAAAAGTCCATGAGACTCTTATTTCCATTACACCACCAGAAAACCAGAGTGGCACTGTGGCTCAAATGGTAGAGTGCTCGCCTTGAGCTGAAGAGCTGAGGGACAGCATCTAGGCCCAGAGTTCAAGCCTCACGACCAACAAAAAAAAAAAAAGAAAGAAAGAAAGAAAGAAAGAAAAGAGGGGAAAAAAAGAAACCAGGAGTAGGGCTCTGTGGTTCAGGTAGTAGAGTGCCAGCCTGAAGTGAAAAAGCTAAGGGCGAATGCCCATGAACTAAGTTCAAGCCCCAGTATGACCACAAAAAAGTATACCATTTAATTATCTGGAAAAGATTTAAAACATCAAGATCTAACACAAGTCATAGCTATTAATAACTAATGAACTAAACACCCATTCAAGTGGATAGAATACAATAAATATTAAAATTAAGTGATAATATTAAGCACTAGAATATTCTTCACAAATGAAATGTGCATGTTCAGTTTTCCAAAGCATTTATGATTTTATCTACTTTTATTTTCTAAATTAACTAGATACATAATCTGCACTGAATTTTTTGTGCTTTATAAGAACTTAGCATTCTTTAACTAGAAAAAAGACTCATATTTGCCTTGAGATTTGGAATCTAAGATGTAACACCAAATCCAGAGTATTGGAATGGTCCAACCCTGAAGAGAACAGAACCCCACTGGGTCTGGTTATGATGGCATTAATTTTGCCAATGACCTCTTGTTTGTGCAGGCTGAAATCAAAACTAAGTTCTGCTCCAGGTTATGTCCTCGCGGGGAGTACTTATTAAGCTATGCGTATGTAACCTGGTGCTAATGAATTCCACCTGGGTCACTCTGGCACTGGTGCCAATTGCCCTGCTCTCTTTCTGCTTCTGCAGCACCATTCCTTCAGGCTGCCCCTCTAGTGAGAAGTCTCAGGGCATGTTCTGTGTCCATTTTCAAGGAGATCTGTGTAGAGAAATGAATCAAATTAATAACACATGTTAAAAATCACCACCAAGTCGCCAATATGAAGTAACTGTCTCCTAAAAGGATGGAAGAAGGTAGTGAGAACAGTCCCAGTGAGACAGTTCCACTGGCTACAATATCAAGATGAATAGAGCTGAGAAAAGATGTGGGCTCAGTACTGGTGTTATCCTAGTTAATCTTCAGAGTACTTGTGAAAGGCAAGTACTAATAATACTCTTGCTTTACAGATGAGGAAACATAGACAGAAACATGAGGTAACTTATGAAAACAAATAGTAGAAAATGGGTTTAGAAAGCTTCTGAGTAGAAGAGCTAATAGTATAGTATCCTTTAAAGTGTGGAGCCTTCGCTTGTCTATCTTTACTGTTGAAGAACTTGAAGGTTTTAGCATCTTCTAAACATTAAAATACAGAGTAAGCTACGAATGATCTTTGTTTTTTAAGATTTGTGGGAGGTGTCCTAGTTTGGTCATTGATCTTAATTTGGAAATTATAAATCCCAATAAGTTTTGACGGAGGTAGACATTCAAAACTCCCTATATCCTCAGTCATCTTCTGGTACAGTTTTAAAAGTCAGCTTATACTTAAACCCTAGAATAATAAGCTATAATTGATTAGGCACTTATTTTGAGTTATAGCCCATGCTACATGATTTATAGACATTATTTCATTAAGTTTTCAACAATAGGTATAATTATCCCCATTTAGCAGATGAGAAAAGAAAGGCCCCAAGATTAAACAATTTATTCCTAATATACACTGATGTGGTACTCCCATGATTGGAAATCAAGAATGCCTGATTACAAAAAACCATGATCATTACCTCTATTATTTGTCTTTTTACTTTACATAAATAAATAAAGATATTAAAAGGAGAATACTTGTAAGTGGAATTGTTTTTATTGTCATAATAGTACTAATACTGCCTCCAAGAAGTCCTTCTGCAGTAGAATTCTGACCTGTGGCTTTAGTTAAGATCTGGTTCAGGTAAGTTATTGGGTCTCACTATGATTGCATAGATCTGTAGATGGCCGTAAGAGTGTTTTATGCCCTTGTGAAAACTAAAGTATCCAGAAGTCCCAAGGCAGAATTTTGGCACTGTGCCATCTTCTGTATTCTTCCAACCTAACTTTCATTCAGAGGCCAGGGAAGTATAGAGCCAACACTAACTCTGCCTTGCCTGTGGCTTTGCAGGTACCTGAGATCTGGAACTAGTTTCATTTGTTCACGTAGGGACGTTGGTGGTTAAATGTTGGCCAAGCAGACTAATTATGATGAAAGTGGGCTTCCAGGCCTCAACAAGTTTTCATTCACAGTGGGTGCCCTGAGGAGAAAGGAGGGGTTCTTGGTATGGCCTCATTGTTTGAGCCTGTGTGCAGGTGCCCAGCTGTGAAACAATGAACCTCATTGATGGTGGTGCCTGGCCGTGCACATGCCAAAACCAATGCATATTTCTGTGGGTAGGTACGCAATTCAGTGGTGAGGCATAACCAGGTGGGGGTTCAGGATCAAAGATGGCCTCCTCCTCAGTGCTGACAAAATTCATCATGGCCATGCTGCAGGGCAAATTACCTCCAGAATTTCCAGGACTCGTCTATGAGTTCAGACAGCCACTTCGGTTCTCAAGCTCTGATACTGCAGCAGATGCATCTATTTTTAGCATCTTCCATAAATAGACAATTCAAAGTCTTGAACTTAGAAAATTATATATCCTTCATTTTTAAAGAGGATCTAAGCGGGAATTGCCTTTCTTACCTAGGAGGGAAGAAATAGTAGAAACATCTCTAGATTCATTAAAAAATGTATTTGATTGGATTTGTGGAGGAAATATAAATTATACCATAGGATAAATATACCATAGGATTCAAAAGAAAATCTTGCTATGATTTCTTGATAAGGAATTACTAGGTGGTTGATTTCACATGGCTTGGTTTCAATATTAGATTTGAAGTTGGAAGCTGAAAGTTAAAAGCAAAGGCCTCAGACCTAGAAATACATATAGAAAAGTAGGATGAGGTGTGAGAGTATAGTTTACTTGTGCTTTGAAACAATTTTGAGAAAGGTTATTAACTTATTTTTATTTATATTTGTTTTTGCCCATCCTGGGCATTGAACTCAGGCCCTGAGCACTGTCTATGAACTTCTTCTTGCTCAAAGCTAGCAATCTACCACTTGAACTACAGTGCCATGTCCTGCTTTTTCTGTTTGTGTGGTATTAAGGAATCAAACCCAGTGTTTCGTGCATGCTAAGTAAGCATTCTACCACTAAGCCACAATACCAGCCCAAGATTATTAGTTTATTTTATGAAATATTAATGAATCTCATAAAACCCAGTCCTATATCATCTGTCAATCTTCACACTCTAGTTTTTGAAGGCTTCATATATTTCAACTTACAAAAGATAATTTACCTTTAAGAAAGAGCCAAGGCAAGGATGACCATTTTCACTTTCTCAGGAAGTTTATTGGCAATTACTAGTGCCAGGGCCATGATTCAAATAGAAGACACAAGAATAAGCAAAACTGGCCCTACTTTTTCTCTTTCCTGGATGCAGGACAGAGCTTCTGGTTCCCTTCCAGTGTTGACTAGACTCTTAGAGCAGCTCTTGTAAACAGTAATAATAATAATAATAATAATAATAATAATAATAATAATTAATAAAAGAGGCAGGGTGTGACAGATAGCCAGCACACAACCAGGCTTCAGGGTTAAATTAATGTAATTCTTGAGGACTGTCCTCATCTGTAAAGTGGGGACATTCAAACTACTTTAAAAGTTTGTTGTGAGGGATTTAAATAACATGCAGAATCAAGTTTTCTGTAAAGATATATATATATATTTTTAAACTGGTCCTGGGTCTTGAACTCAAGGCGTGGGCACTATCCCTGAGCTTTTTGGTCAAGACTAGTACTCTACCACTTGATCTACAGTTCCACTTCTGGCTTTTTGGTGGTTAATTGGAAATAAAGACACTCATGGGCTTTCCTGCCCAGGCTAGCTTTGAACTGAGATTCTCATATTTCAGCCTACTGAATAACTAGGATTACAGGCATGAGCCACCAGTGCCTGGCAGCCCCTCTCATTTCTATATAGACTCTTATTTCTTCCATTGTTGGATTTATGGACTTTCATATGAATGAGTTCTTACTTAGTGCTCTCCAAGAACCTACCATGTGAAATTCCAAAGCCCAGGAAGAGAGGGGTCAGTTTTATAAATATTTCACACTGCATCTGTTTAACACTGTATTCTAGCCTTTCTTCCTCCAGAACACTATTCTCAGGCATTGTTTTTACCTCACAGTGTTCAACAGGGAAGGACCAGAGAGTGTGGAGGAGGTAGTGTGACTCCTCCTTTGATTCCCAAGGTCACCTTTGTTCTCAAGGCTCTGCTGAGGTAACAGACTTATGGTGGGGAGATTTATAAACTAGCTCCAGGACTTGATGCACCAGCATGGATGTGTGAGTAGTCGCCATGCTGAGAATCGATGCAGACCAGACATCACATTGACCATGAAAAGGAACATCCTCTGGGAACATGTGCCCTGCTCTGTTTATACTGGCTTCCAGGGAAGCCTTCTGACATGACATAGAGCTAACTAGGTATTGTGGGAAATTTATCTGATCACTGGCTTCCTGCAGTTGGTCTTTCATTATGCCCAAAGATGAGCCTGAGAATCAGTGTACTGATCTGGTCTCTCGGGAAGTCTTCTATCAGCAGGAACACCAACTTCCCCTTGTTTGGGTAAAAGAAGAGGAAAATGAGGATGAATTTAACCCATTCTCAGGGAATGTTGCCTGACCAGACCAAAAGTTAGGCTTAACATTACTTTGCTTAGCTTGGATTGGAGGAGCTGGCTCTACACTAGGTTGCCACAAGACACAAGCTTTTGCTCTGGCTAGGGTCACAAAGGATGGAATTTGAATGAGCACAGACAGATCATAACTTCTGTTTATCTATTTTTCTTTCTTATGCCTTTGGCCTCAACTAAACTCCTCCCCTATTCTTTCCCCTCCTTCCTTTGCTCCCTCCTTTCCATCCTGACCAATTCTTGACCAGGTGTCTGAAGCCGATACTATGAAACCAGAAATCAGTTCACTATAACTTGCTGGCCTTCCTATGATCTAGTTAAATCTTTTGAGTTTAGATAGGTTTTATTTGGCAGAAAGGAAGAATAATTAAGTTTTAGGTGGGAGTGGCCTTATTAACTTGCACTGGCCTTATGAGATCCACTCCTCTTCCCTGCCTACTTCTTTCTTTAGTGGTTGGTGCCATACAGCTTCAGATTCTCAAAGTACCCTTGCTGCTCTTTCCTTCTACCCGGTCTCTTCTTGCTCTCAGAAGAAGAGAAGTCAGCAAACCTGCACACAAGTATGAATAGCCAATCACTATTCTCTATGTCCTCCCCTCTCTACATGAACAGAGATATTTTCTTGTAGGTTTAATGTCATTTAATTTCAAAATGAAGGAAGAGAATTACATAAAAGCTAAGAAAGACTAGCAGTATATTATAGAAAAACATGGATTACAGAGTCAGAAAGATTTTTAGCCTTGCAAATTTAAGCAATTTATCTAATTGTTTTGAGCTTCAGTATCTCTACAGAAAATAGGTAATACCTGTTTTAGTGGTGATATATGAAAAGAGCATCTACAGTATGGCCATTATTATTGGCTGCACTATCCACACCCAAAACCAGTTCCAGGAGAGATATGGTGGCTAAAGAGGCCTGGTATGTTGGGCACTACTGCTACTTCAGCAGCTGGCTTTATTCTCCCTCAGTTTTGGGTACTAAGACTTCCTCTGAGGAAAGGGTAAGGAAGGAAATGAGAACTTTTAACAACAGGCAATAGTCAAGAAGAGGGCAAATGAAGATTAGAACTAAAGTTTAGTAAAATGCTTAAAATGATGGATGCTTTCCTTGAACTATTTTATTTCTCACAATCACCCTGGAAGTTGGCTATCTAGAGTAGAAGGTTCAAAAAAGCCAAGGTTCAAGGGTCTTGGTCATCCTCAGGGAACCATACAGCTACTATCTGGCATAAGCAGTATTTAAATCAAGATCTGCACAACCCAATTTTTATAGTTATATTCAGATCTTGGAGTTCCTACATTGGGCAATTAATATGTTTTATATTTGTTTCTTCATATAATATTTATACCCTATCTTCAGGAACTCATCAGACATGGGATGTGAGGTAATGAATATATCAATCAACTAGACTGAGCCATTCCACAATGTATACATGTTATAATGATAAATTCTATTTGTCAATTGAACTCATCATAATAACATAAACTCTCTATTCAGTAAATATTTAGGGATGTGACTTACCTAGTATTTGTTCTAAACATTAGGTAGGTGTTTTGGAAATGCTGGTAAACATGGTACACTAGAGAAGGACATGAGTACATTAAGATTGTAAAAATAGACATAACAAAACTATTATTTTATTACTAAGCCTAATTTCACACTTTGTTGAGTCCTGATTTCAGTTTTTGCTTCAAATGAGCAGAAATAGTCTTTGTACCAATTGGCCTAGGGGAGCTGGTGAGGTGGTATATAACACATACTCAGTCATGTCAAGGAGAGCCAAGACATTTCCAAAACCTGGCTCTGTTTTTCCTCAGCTAAGGACCCAGGGTGGAGATAAAGTAGCAGTGTTCTCCTAGTGTGACTGGAATTAAAAGCGGGGATAATACAAGTCAGTCCTTCCTTCCTTCCATCCTTCCTTCTTTTCACAAACACTACCTTCTGTCCTACACTATGCCAGCGTTATGCTGAATTCTTGAAACTCCACAATAAATTAGAGCTGTTTATTTTTCCTTCAGAAACATAGCTAAAAATTGAATATCAGCAAGAAGCAGACCAAAAATAGGTAAACAAATAAGATATACTGTGTAGAGTGCTGTAATATTACCAGATGGCACCAGGCAGGGACCTAACGTAACATTTGAGTGAAGGGCCAGACTTATTACTAGAAATTACATTTGACTATAATGATGGCTTAAGTGAGTTCTTTTTGCTTTTTCTAAAATACTTTCTTTATAATATAATTTTTAATATGCAAAATTAGAGTGGATTATATCCTGAGGTATAAACAGAAGTAATTATGACTAGCTGTGCTCTGTTGAAATATTCTTCTGTGTCTATATCTTCTCATGACTGGGTTGTTTTGTCAGGCAATTCAGATATCATCATCTGTCAATACTTCAGTGCCTATTTATAAGGGATAAACGTAATAACTAAATATGTGGATAGTCTTACCATTGCAGGTGAATCTTCGGATGCCTTTTTGAAGCTGAAACTCAAGGATATGCTGCTGTCTGCATTCTAGGACCTCAGACCTTGGGTTCTCAGCACACAATATCTACCTCTGGACTTAGATCTATCTTTAGCCTTCTCAGGTTTATATGTTAAGAAAAACGTCAATACAACATGTACATCATGAGTACACTTTAATACATCATGAGTGCACAACAAACACTTATTAGAGATTTAAAAGTATGATAGGAATCGAAAAATTCCTGCTCGATCCAAAATTAGATATAATGAAGGTGTGAGTATTCAGTGGTCTGAAATGGCAAATAATGATTTCTCTTCATCTTAAACCTCATAGGAACTCTGGAAATTCAAAAGACTATTGAAAAAAGAGTATGAAAATGAATGTAGTTTTGTTTTTAGATATAGTTTGTTTTTTTTGGCCTTTGATAACTTTTGAATTCTATCCTTAGACCCTCATAGAATATTTTATTTTTTGATAGTTCTCATAGATACAGAAGAACATCCAAATCACTGTGAACTAAAAGCCCATTTTGTTAATTTTCTGTTGAAACCATCATAGCAATTTACTCATAAATGTATCCGCACTGACTGCCCACTATGTATCAGGAACATGTGAAATTTTGGAGGTTCATAATAGAGAAAGTTATGGGACTCAGCACTTAGACATATTAAGCAAAATACTTCAGATGTTAAACAGACCTAAAGTGAAGAAGGTAAATGTTCTGTTGGTAGATTTGTAGAGGTGAAGTAATGGCAGCTGGCCTGAGGAAAACTCCTTTGTCCAGAAGGAGTTGGCATTGAGCTGGACATTTGAGAACAGTTATATTTTGCCATGCAGGGAAGAAGGGAAAGAATCCTCTCAATTGTATTAGAAAGTGATGAATAGTGATGGAGTGTGGAAGTTTCTTTCCTACCAAGAAGGCTGAATTAATTATCTATGGATCTCTCTAGTAGACATGTGCTACATGAGGATGCTGGATGGACTGATAGTCAACCAGGCTATGTAGAGAAATATCATCGGATTTTTTTTAATCTGGCTATATGCTACAATTTTGGATTTTGTACATTAGGAAACAAGGGATAGTACTTGTTTGGGAGAGCAGAGGGAGTCATAATTTAAGGAGGAGTTATTACCTCCAAACCCTAACTGTCTCTGTGATAGTGATTGCTTTCCCTTTTTACTCCCTCCATGGTGAATTTTGCTAAATTCACTGTTTTCCAACTTACAGAATTTATTTTTTTGTAGGTTCATGAATGTGAACATAGTGAACTTATGCACTGCTTCAATAAGCTCAAAAACCTACACACTGACTATATGTTTACCATTAACTTCATCAAAGCAATAATTGCTTGAATTAGTTATGATTCTAGAGACGGCCTAAGCCACCAATGTTGGGAAAGTCTTCCTATCAGTGAGTTTATACAGCAAAGGAGTTGTGCTAAGGGTTTTGGAGAAAAACAGCTTTAGGTCTGAGCACCAGTTGTCCCTTACATATAAACTATGTCACTGGGTATATTTTATTTAATCTCTCTAAGCCTTACCTTCTTTAAGTAACTAATAGGTAGCACTGAATATCAGTACCCTATGTCAGTATACAGTACAGCCTATCTTTGAATATCAGAAGTGTTTCCAGAAAGTTTATAGTTTTCCTAACCTGTCCGTCAGCATCACTTTTTAAAATTTTTGGTCTTAATATATATATATATATATTTTATTATTGTAAAGCATCACTATTTGGGATCATTAGAATGTACTCAGATGCTGGAAGTATTTAGTGCCATATTCTTAGCACTCCAGCTTACCCTCTATCCACTGATACCACTCTGTTGATCTTAGAGCTTCTGAGATCCAGTTGGCTTCCTCCTTTCACCAATGCCTTGTTGAGTGGATTTCCTGAGGCTGATTTCCTGTCTCCATCTTGCAGGGCCCAGAGGGAAACATTCTCAGTGCTATTTCTCACCCAGTTCATTAGTCAACTTCAGGACTTCAAAAGACACTCTCTGTTTAAGTTTGCTGTTTTCTATACCTGACACATATATAAATGTGTGTAAGTACACTTCTTATGCTTCAGCAAAACTTTGAGAAGCCCTCATGGAGACACAGTGCTTTTATGCTGTTTAAGTCTAGACTGCCTAAGAGAATTGATACAAAGGCTCAGCATGGAGGTGGTACGTATGAATGTCATTGAGTATTACAATTATATGCACGTCTGAAAACAATCTCGAAGCTAGTGGTGTGTCCCAAATGGCCTTTTCATATAAAGTCCCTCTTGAAAATGGCTTGAATTTTAACTTTCTTTAATTCAGTAGACTTGGGAATATAGAATCACTGACAACACATATCCACCACTGTTTCTTGTACAGTGCTGGGCAAACATAAATGATTCTCTTTGGATAACTGCCCATGTACTTTACTGTTCATATGCACTTTCCAAACGTTCAGAGCTGGAAAAACATTAAAAAGTCAGGAAATCTCTCCTGAACAAGCTTTCTTGGGCAGATTTTTGGCAGATGATGCTTCCTGTGACATAGGAAATGCTTTTAAGCCGAGCTTCATTTATAGTACTTTGGCTTGCTCTGTGTCTAAGCTATGAATTTTGTTCAGTTGCTGGTAACAGATATTAAAAAGAAAACCCAGGCCACAACATCTTAAACAACAAAACAGTGATTCAAAGCATTAGGGGATTGTTTTGCTGCCATATTAAATGCTTTTGGAGATGGGCATGCAAGATGCAATGGCAGATCCTCGGTGCTTTCAAAGACCTAAAGTTGTTGGAGTCCTGTGCTCCTTTATCCATAGAATGTAGCTCTAAATAAGACTGCTGGAGTACCAGAAATCATGTCCAAGTTAGATAGGACAATCCAACTGAGCAAAAGGCCAACCATTGTTTTAAGGGAATCTCTAGGAGTCCTGAGTGATTTCTATTCACAATCTACCAGCTATGCTGCCATGTGATGTCTCTGAGCTGTAAGAAAGGATGAATATAAATTTAATTTCAATGGGACTGTTTTCTCTTTTAATTAAATTGCCATTTGTAAGAAGACAATAGCTAATGGGCAGGCAAAAAGCAGTCCTCCACTCATCTACCTTTAATCCCAGTTCACATTTTACTTATTCTTAAAAAGTAACAAGGGAAAAATAGGGAAGTTAATTAACCTCCCACCTGTAAGAAGTTTTAAAACATTTTTCTAATAATGAATAGTATAAAAGTATACTCAGATTAGCATCAACAGATTTGAAAAGACTTATGTTGGCCTTTATCTTGTTTCACTATCTTCTAAACACTTACAATAATACCGATTCACAGGTTTCATTGTACTCATTTGTTTGCCTGCAATTTCAAGATGTTAATCTTAATTTAAGGAAGCAAATCATTTGGATGAGAAGTTGCCATGAAAACTTCAGACCACAACACCATGACTAAAATGATTCTATTGTGATCATGGTTGTACTAAAACTATTGGGAAGAAAACACATAGAACCTTGTTTTTTCAAGTGAAACTATATGTATATGTATACACACACACACACACACACACACATATGAGACCAAAACTTGAAATTCTACAGATCAAAATTAACCCTTTCTCTCTTTCATAGTCTTTGGACCATTACATGAAGCTCACGGACTACAAAGACAAAAGCCATTGCGTTAGGCTTTTGCCTTTGTTCTGCCATTACCTGGCCCTGTGACTTGACATAAAAGGAAAAGGAGTAGATGCCAAGGAAGAAACCTCTCATAGGTCTCCCAGTATTCTAATGAGATAAATGGACAAGAAATAGCTCTGTCTCTTCCCATCCCATTTAGTCCTCTTGCATTTGTATGTTTTGTCTAAGAAGTCCACACCTGCTTGTTCTGTGTGACTCAACAATCCACCCCTCACCAATATAAATTAGACCTGGACCCAGATCTGCTCTACTGTTCACTTTTGTGCTCCCAGGGCACTCAGCAGTCCCTGGCACATAATGAAGAGAAGGAAAAAAGAATGATGTGGTGGCCTGAGCCGCAGCAGGAAGGAGTGAGATTGGAGGGGATACAGGCTAGTCTCGGGTATTGCATGGCCCATGAGGCAAAATGCTAAGTTACTCCAACACTTAATTAGCTATTTTTATTAAGTGTCCAAGTCTCCTTCATTTAATGGGTGTTTTAGTCCTTTTATCTCAAGAAAGATGGCAGAAGTTTGTGTCTTTTGGCTTTGATCACATTATTTCTGGGTTTTGTTACTTAATAAGGCAGAAGTTTAAATTAACATCATTCTCCATTGCCTGTTTTGGGGTTAGCTGTACAGTATGGAGTGGTTTTTGGCAAATTTTCAATGAAGGAAAGAAAAGGAAACCTCTGTTTGGGAGCTGTAGGGGGGGAAGGAGGGAAAACCATTTACCTGAGCCCCTGGGGCTACATCTGCTTCCCAGAAAAGATCTCAGAACCAAATCAAGTCACCTGACCCTGTTGGGGCTCCAACTCAGGGTTAGAGAGAAGGACGATTGTGCCAACTATAGCTTTTAATCCTCCAGCTGGCAAAGAAGCAGGTTGGAGGGTGAGTTTCCCATCATTTCCATGTTCAGACTCCTCTTACATTGTACAGCTGGGGTCAAATATATTAGAGCAGACAAAAGCCACCACTGCAGTTCTCCATAAAAATGTGATGGCTTCAAGTTCATGCCAAGGAGATGTGCATTTCTTCCTTCTTTAACCTCTCCATTCACTCACTGCAGGGCGGACTTGATGGTTTACAGAACACTTTCTTGCTACACGTTTGGATGGCTTCAGCCAGAGGTTTGTTGCTATATTAATTTGCTTCAGAGAAAATACACTGCTCTTACTTAAACTGCTTGAATACTGCTTGTTGAATCAGAGACAAGAGTCAAGTGTTATTAATTCAAGAATCAAAATATCCTTTGTGCATGTCAGATAAACATTACCATAGCTAGTACAGCATAAACAGATCTGTTTAAATCACAGCAACATACAGAAACCCCCAAAGGATGACCAGTTTTGCCTCCCAGAATCCCCAGTGTGGTGTTACATGGTATCCAACTGGGCTGGTGTACAGACACATGGACTAGCACTGATGAATGAAGCCTGGAATCCCTGGATCCCAGGCAGAAAGAAATCTTTTTCATTGTATGTTTCTTTCTTTCTCTCTCTTATTTTTTAAAATCAAATGTGAACAGTCAGTGAACATCTGGCTTTAATACTGATAGAAACTGTAGGATTTTTGGCTCTTCTCTGGTCTTGCATATTTTCCATCCTCTGTATCAGCCCTGGTTGTCAGTGTTTTGATGAAGTTAAATCGACTGCATTTGATTCTTTGAGTGCACACACACACACACACACACACACACACACACACACACACACACACATACACACACACACACACACACACACACAAACACATATCACAGAATGCTTGTGCCCCTCTCTTACCTTTTTACTGAGCATGCTGAGTAAGTTTTACAGTGAGGGGGTTTAGATTGGAACTCCAGAACTCCAGCTTTTAAGGTGGAAAGAGAGGGAATGGGGCAGATAAACCTCCCATAACCGCCTCTCAGACCACCACCCTTTTGCTCAACAATCAAAGACTGCACACTTACACCACACAGATGATGTCACCAAACTAGTATCAGGGTTTGCTGGTTTGATTGCATCTAGGAAAAAAAATGTCAAGAGAGGCTCACAAGTGAAATGAGTTTGCCAGGGCCCTTTGATGTCAGCTTTCCCCAAAGGACCTTGTCAATCTCACAACCCTCTGCCGGCCCAGTTGATGTTGTCTGGCACAACTGGTAATCACAGGCACAGAAAATGACAGGGCCCAAGTGAGGATGGAGATTGAATTCACACCTCATCACATCCCATAAAGGGCAATTTTTCAAGGTCAGCGTTTAGGTGAATTAAAGGAACAGGGCTTGGCAGAGGGCCCTCTGCTCAGCCCTCCGCAGGCCATCTATCCAGCTGCCGCTCTTTGTGTGCCCCAGCTCATGGGAGAGGGTGCACAGATACACATGCAGACCAGAGGCTCTAATGAGTGCATCTGAGTGCTCCTATGCAGGCTGGCAGGTTTGGGGCACTGCAGCTTGAATTTGTTAAAAGATGCCCCCTGATGTCTAAGAGAGGAAAATGGAAACTGTGATTGTAAATATATCAGTGACAAGAAAATAGCCGCAGGACAGACTAAATTATTTTCATCTGGGGGGGTGAGAGCATTTCCTCTGTAATTTACCTAGGTGTCAACATGGGACCTGAGCACCAAGCATTCCCTCTGGGTTGCTGTGGTGGTTTCCTGGGGAGGAGCAGTGTCTGAGGAGGGGCAGGATTGACTGCCCAGATGCCTGTTGGGACAGAAACCTTCTTGCAGGATGGGAGGCTGGGTTGCCCGTCTGTGTTCCTTGGTCTCCATACATTTGCAAGGTGAGGATCAGCAACAAATTCACCACGTGTAGGAGGAGCCTGATTCAGGTATTCCAATTAATTCAGTTAAACTCTCTTGTTAAGTTTCTACCTTGTTCCTGGTACCGTTCTGTGTCTTATAGAGCAGGGAAGTCCAGACTCCCACATAGAAGATTATGTTGTAAACAGATTTATTACTGTGAAGTGTTTCTCTTATTTCTCTCCTGTTACAGAAGAGGAAACAGAGGCACAGAGAAGTTGCCAAAAGTCTCAGTGAGAGGCACGTGCATCTTTCTCAGAAGATGGCTAGGGTTTTGATGGGAAGAAGTGGAAGGGAATCTCATCTCATGTAGAGAAAGAGCCTGAGGATTAGCACGGATTCTGGAACTCCTTGTTAATAAACATTTGTCTTTTGGAAGCATTTGTCTTTGGAAGGGTGAAGTCCAAGTCCACCTTCTTTCCAAGTATTTCTGCAAGATCTAACTCAAAGAAGTTGACATTTATTATTTTGGAAGTTTCTACGTGTTCTATGTTTTGAATTTTGATTTCTCTAACTTGGAGGAGAAGCAGGTAAAGAATTAGAGTAAAATGGGCTTTGTGTTGTTTATGTATAAACAACTCCCAAGTTCATTAACACAGAGAGCAATCCTAAGTAAGAAAATTAGGCAAAAAGAAAGGGTTAAAAACCTGTGACGCTGAAGCAGTGAAATAATAAAAGGTGAGAGTTTGAAGTGATATGTACATACACACATATGTGTATATATATGTATATACATATATCTTTTGTTGAAATGAAACCTTGCTTGAAAGAATGACAGAGAAGAGTTGTTCGATGTATCCTATTCTGACAATGCCCCCATCCCCATTTGTTTCCTATATGTGCCTGTGACATGATACTGTTAGGATATTTGTATTGCATCTAAATTTAAACGAGAAAAGGAGTCTAATGTTTCTTAAAGCTCATAATTCTGCAGTAAAGAAGTTTGGGCAATGTGGACTGCAGGGTTGTATATCTGCAAAATGCACACGTTGAAGCCCCCAAAACTCCATTGTGATGGTTTTAGGCGGTGTGTGAGGCATACATGTCTGGATTAGTGTTCTTATACAAAGAGGAAGGGGAATCAGAACTTCCTCTCTCAGTTGTGTGAGGACATATGAAAGGCCGCCCTTTGTAACCTTCAGAGGTACTCCTCAGCAGAACCCAGCCATGCTGCCACCCTGGTCTTGGTCTCCAGAGCTGAGAAAAAAAATGCCAGTTGTTTCAGCCACTCCATCTATAGAATTTTGTTATGCCAGTGTTCGCTCACTTTGAGCTCATCATTTATATTCAAAAAGACACAACTCTTCATGATGCTTTTAAAAAGAATACCCCAAATCTCTAAACTCTTAAAAAAAACTCTTCTTCCTTCCACTGTACAGATTATATACTATCTTAAGGGACTCCAGATTTCTGCAGAATCTACTAGTTGACCATCTAGCATGAGTTTTTTTTTTTGTTGTTGTTGTTTTTTAACTAACAGCATGAAGTATAGAATTGAGATCCAGCCCAGCTTAGGAGCAGGAGAACTTAATGACCTTCAATCTCTTTCCCCATCTTCTCAGCATTTCCATTTAAACATTAGGAATTTGTTCAGACTCATTCCATCATAAGGAAGTCCAGGAAATAGCATACCTATATATATATTTATTGAAGTGATAGTCTCTTATACCTAGATTATTTCATCTTCCTAATTTGGGTTAGTATTTTTATATAATCATTGTAATGTTTGCTTAATATTCTTCAAGGAAAACAAACTGGTTGGGTATTGCTTGATGTCTATTTGTTAGTAAAATATCTTGGTTATGACCTCCCCCACCCCCACCCCCACCCCACTTAAAAAAATCATCAAGCTAGAAAAGAGATGAAGTTTTATTTAGTTCTTGAAATTCTCAATTAAATCCTTATTAGCAGAAACATTTCAGAATGTTTCAGATTTTATTTTGGACAAAAGCAAGTCACTCAGACCCTTTTTAAAACATCAGATCTGGACATCTGGGCTGGACATTTCAGAAAATAAACTGCCTTATGAAGGCTCAAAGGCAAAATGCCATGGAGAAGGTATTTTTGTGGAATTTGGACATAAGCATTTTCTATACGAGTTGAGGTTTGTGGGAAAAAAAAAAAAAAGAATTCATCAAGTTTGGGGATTTTGGTAGTCCAAAAAAAAAGCATAGACCAAAGTGCAAACATCCTTTTATAAAATTTCAAAAAGAAGTTTTGTGTATGAGAAATGAATGATCAAATGTTGTACATTACAGATATCTTCTGATTTCTGTTCCTCTGTAAGGTACCATAATTTAATCTAGTTAGTGGCACCAGACACTGATAACCACAGCCAGCCATTATGGGCAGGGGTTTCAAACATATGGCTTGTGCATTGCACCCCCAATCCCCTTCCCTCCATGAATTATTTTTTATATTGGATGCCAACCCAAGAAATGCATGAATCCTGATGCATACCACCAGCCTGTTACCGGCCAACCCTACTGCATCACCTCCCCTGCCATATCCATCGGTCCTGTTGCCCTCCTGAGCCAGATTTTCACACTGAACACCTGCGGAGAACCAAGTAAGGTGGCACATGAGAAGGTGGGAATTTGCCTTTTTCTGTCTGGAACCCAAACCTACAGCCCAGGGAGCAAGGACTGGGCCTGGCCAGCCATTGTGCTGGGTTTCTCCAGAGCAGCTCTCTGCTGGGCTGCTGTTAGAGTTGCGCAGTGACCTGCAGATCTAAGGGGAAAAACAGATGTCCCAATAAATTTTTGTCAAAACGTAATTACCTCGAGATTAGAAAACCACATGGGGGTGGGGAGGGAAAGGAACAGATGTATTACCTTCAAATATGCAATCATTATTCAGCAGAAGTTTAAATAATCAAGAGGTTTTAAATGATGGCAGCTGAGTGTCTTCTCTCCTCCCTTTATTCCTCCCCCCTCCATTTTGGTTCCTCCTTTAGTTTCAGTTCTGGATGCTTCTGAGAGCCTCTCCTATCCATGCTGCATTGATGGAGCTCTGAGCAGGAGGGGAGCATGTTGCACAACGTATCATCCTGAGTGCTTTTTCATAAATAAATCTCAGCAAATATGACAGGCTATCTTTCCCTCAGGAACCTAGCCAACTCTTTTCTTCCTCTGCAGCCGACAAAATATGATAAACTATGAATTTTCCCGGTAACCATAAAAGATTCTTATTTTCATGATTTGAACTGTTAGGTGCAGGTCAAGGCAGTATATCAAATAGGAATTCTTGCTAGAAAAAATCCTTTTCATGTTTTCTGTTTTTACATTGTGTCAAGTGGGGAGGGTGCCGGGAGTGGATTGAGGAGGCACTGGGTTACATGCATGCTAGCTAGTTGTCATATCCCTCTTAAGGTGAGATGCTAATCTCTCTTAAGTGTATACCCTGGGCCTATGTCAGGGAGTGGACTGAGGGAAATGTATGTAAGTTCCAAGAAATCCAAAGTTCAAGTCCAGGCAATTATTCCTGCTGTAGCTCATTAGAGGGTGACCTGCTTGGGTGGAGGCTGGGTGGAGTATTACTAAATAATGGCTCTCTAAGCTTGTCTTCAAAACAACTATACCCAGAGTGCAGATATTCTCTCTCTCTCTCTCTCTCTCTCTCTCTCTCTCTCTCTCTCTCTCTCTCTCACACACACACACACACACACACACACTTTTGGATTATCAAAATTTGAATTACAATTTTAAGACTTTTAATGTTATAGAAAAGGGCAATTTCCTGGTAGCATAAATTGTTATTTTAAATAGTTACCAGTTAGTAAGAGTCTAATAATTGTCAAGGTCTGTGCAAAGTGTCTTACACAAATATCTCTGATCCTAATGCAGGCCCCGGAAAGGAAGCCTTTTTATCCTGATTTAGAGATGTGGTAAATAAAGCTTAAATATGTTAAGCAACTTAAAATAGTCATGAAGCTAGAAAGTAATAGGACTCAAATTTATATCTGTGTATGAATGTCTACACAAATTTTATCAGACTTCTATCTATTGCTACACTATGTCTTGTGAATCTGTTCCCTGGCATCCAAAATAGCTGAATATGCTCTAGAAGTGGAAATGATAAGCCAACCCCTGCCATGCCATCTTGGCCATATTTTCTGCATGAAGAAATCATTTATAATAAAACTTCTCTGACCGCCTTTGTGCTACCTCACAATCTTAGCCCATTTCAGTGGGCCTACAGCATCCTTAAACACATCTAAGACATGAAAGACTGAAAAAAGAAATCCTCTTCAAGGCCATAGGCTCTGGAGGGTTGATTCCATCTGGTGGAGGGAGCCAGGCAGGACACAGCTCTAGGACAGGAATTCCAAGGAATGGGGTGTTTTCCTCACAGTAGTCTTTTCCCACCCAAGCTTTAGAGAGGTTTATAAGATTTCATTCTCCTCAGCAGCATGTGGAGGGACTTTTGTAGAAAGAACTAACAGATACTTTTGCCTGAAGAAAAGATTCTTTGGAGGATTCTGGGTCATGTGAATGTATAAACTACTAAATAGAAATCACATGTTCACCATGTCCCAGTGGGTGCTATTAGAGAGACTTGGAACTCTGCAACTGCTTAGTAGCCCTGACTTCAAGAAAAAGAGAAGCCAACATGAGCAAGACCCTAATGAAGACAAGGTCATTCAGAGGGCAATTCTACCTATTAGGATGAAGAAAGGACAGAATCAGGTAGAAACCATCTGCCTACCCTAGGCTCAGCTGTATCCTAGTGAGGTGGGTGGTGGGTTTTTTTTTCTGTTTTATTTTGATACTTCAACAAATCAACACCACAGCGAATGTGTGCATGCAGAAAATCCTCATAACCTTAGAATTTATTAATTAGTTCTCTGGACTTATAAGTTGTATAAAATAAAAAATAGTTACAGCATTCAGCCCTTGTAAACCTTGCATCCATCTGAAGACTGTTTAACACCAGCTTGTTTCAAAGTCAATTTTTTTACAGCACCCAGTAGTAAAATTGAAAATACAGTGTACATTGGTTACAAAGTTAAATTAAAAAGTTGTGCAAGTGGTGAGAGATTTCATAGAAATGTTGGAGAATTACTTCAGTCAGAACATTTTGAGCATCAAGCAGTTCTAGAGCTGCTACACCTCATTGATTTCTCTTAGAGAAATTTATTAAAAGTTAAGACAGATAGATTGATTGATTGATTGATTGTGTGTGTGTGTGTGTGTGTGTGTGTGTGAGAGAGAGAGAGAGAGAGAGAGAGAGAGAGAGAGAGAGAACCCCTATGTGATATTGTAGTCATAAACCTTAGTGTGATTTGGTTCCATTCGGAACCTTTAAGGGGTAATTAGGTTTAGGTGAAGTCCTGAGGGCAGAGCCTCCAGGGTGCATTGGTACCCATATAAGGAGAGCAAGAAAGACCAGAGCCCTTATGTCTTATAGGGACATAGCAAGAAGGTGGTCATCTGTCACCCAAGGAGAGAGAACATTGATCAGACACTGGTGTAACAGGTGCTTAGATACGGCTTTCCCTGAAAAGCATCATCTCTTCACTTGAAAGGGTATCTGAAAGCAGGATAAAATATTGGCACCCCTGTATTTATTTTGGATCTATCTTTAATGTTAGGCCTGATCCTTTATGGCAAACTTTCTTTCCTGGAAGAAAAAGAGTAATCAATAACATTTTGTAACAAAAGTCAAAACCATCCCTTAACTACCAATGACTTTTTTTTACTGTGATCAGGCTCCATCAGACCAATTCTGACATGATCAAAATGGAACCACACCTGTGACCACCACCCACCAGGTACTCCGACATAGACCTTTAATAATGACATAGACCTTTCATGTCCTGCTCAATTCTTCCCTAATTCTTTCTCTTCTCCTCACAACTACACTACTCTTTATTTGGCATATTAGGGGGAGTGGCTGTATCTAACATGGTAGAATCTAGAGTTGGGCCTCTGGCCTAGAATTCTGCACTGGCACATCCATCCAGTCTGCATAATGATGGGGAATACATTTCTGTGCTTTAATCCACTCAGTCTATGCTTTTGTTTTATTCATGGCAGTACAAGCTAACCCAGTTATGGAGGAAAATAATTTAATAATCTGCAGTTATTTTATTTATTTATCTAATTTTTGTGTGAGTGTTGGGACTTGCATCCAGGGCCTGGGTACTATCTCTCAACTTTTTCACTCAGGGCTGGCTCCCTACCACTTGAGGTATAGCTCTACTTTCAGCTTTTTGGGGGGTTAATTGGAGTTAAGAGTCTCATGGATTTGCCTAGACTGGCTTCGAATCATAATCCTCAGATCTCAGTCTTCTGAGTAGCTAGGATTACAGTAGTGAGCCACTGGTGCTGGCAAGTTCCTTTATTTCTGTTTCCTATATATGTTTAGAATAGTGTTAACAAATAGCCCAATCCCTCTCATTAAAAATCACTATCTGGAGCATGGGACCTTAAATGATATTCCAGGATCCAATCCATGGAGAAGAATACTATAGGTTAGAATTTGAACCAATTTGAACCATTCATATTAGTTACCTTAAACAAACTTTGAGTACTAGAAGATTCAGTGAAAGCTAAAATGTAGCCTGTCTGTTGCTTTCCCTTGTAATTCCTAAACTGAAATTGAGGTTCAGTCCTATGATGCAAAGGAGGGAAATCTAATCTGTAAGTTAGAGTGCTAGTGTTTTTTCATGTAAGTCTTTGAACAAAATCCACCAGCTTGCCCAAACATACATTCCTTTGATTTAATATGATTGAATCTGATTTTTGAAAGCTAATCATAAATTTAAGACAAACTACCTCCCCTTTCCCCATCACCCTAAACCAACTATGTTTTCCTCATATGCTCACTGTTCAAAGAAGCTTGGGAACCCTTTTCCCTATGTTAACAATCCTTACAATTTTATTCTTCTAAAACTATTTTCTTTATGTCCTAATTAAGTTAGTTTGGGAAAAGTTTCTTTGATTATGGGTAGATATGACAATGGCAATGGAGTGCCTAAAATAGGTATAACTAGAGCCATTGAGGTGTGTTCTGACTGTTGGGCTTCTTCTATGACAATGTCTTTTCAACAGATAAGAATTCACTGGCCTTTTGTCTATTGGCAAGAGCACTAGAAGATCAAAGACTGGAATCTGGAACCTGCTGCAAGCCCCTGTTGGACTGGTGCCTCAGGAATGAAATTCAAGAAGGGAAAAGTTTCAGAGTGTTCAGAATGTAGATGCCATTGCCACCAATTTCAGGGGGAAGTTCTAGAAGAAAACACTTACTAGACAAAGCTTTCCTTCACTAGTGCTTAAACATGTCTGCTGGTACATTTCCCACTGAAAGTTAACCCATTTTGAAATTTTATGAACTAATGTGATGGCATGAATAAGTGAATAAGTTTTGCTGTTTCTAGGTATCATTATCTTGGTTGTAATATGGGTCCAGATATCTGTTTATACCAACATTCAGAAAACCTTTTAAATTTGGACTTTTGACAACAATAAGAAAGACACTTCAAAGATGACAGAAATTGTATCCTTCAATGTTCCTTAGCTAGAATTTGGTGATGTAATACAAATAAGCAAGCTATATAGCAGATTCTACTCATGGCTTCCAGTAAGTTCTGTAGTTTGAATAACTGCTCTTACCATCCATGTGTCCTTTGACATTGACCTCCATACTGTCTGTTTGGGATGTTAACTCTCATGGTGGCTCATATTTTCTTTCTGCAGTTTCTCAAAGCTTGGACTTAAGAATCTTTCCATTATTTTCTATAGAAGTTGACCTTTTCTGGCAAAAGTGATGTTCCATGGAACAAGAACAGATATACTCAGCTCTGCAGAAGTCTGAAGGGGCAATGTTTCTATGTCTCCAGGTGGTGGGTGAGGGCTTCCCTTAGCTTTTCAATTTCTACAGGTCCTTGAGATTTCTTTTATAAAAAGAGTTTTTGAGTGTCTCATATAAAGGAGGATCTTACAAGGTGAATTTTTTTTAACCAAGGATTTTTTTTTATTTTTTATTTTTAATTTAATTTAATTTTATTTGTGAACATACTGTACAGAGGAGTTACAATTACATGGGCAGGATAATGCGTACATTTCTTACCAAGCATTGCAGCCTCCTCCTTTGTTTACCCTTCACATCCCTTCCCAGCCTCCCCCCTCCCCCCCATCCCAATCCTATTCCTTCCCCTCCCTCCCCCCCCACCCCCCCACCCCCACCGCACCGACGTTGTAAAGCTCGTTTTGGACATGACAACTTGTGCTTCTCATTGTTGCAACAGGTCCACCTGTATCCTTATAGAACTGGTTTTTCCCCATCTCCTCCACTAGTTATACTGACATCAAATATAGTGAAAGCAGGGGTTATACTGTGGGGGAGGGACATACAAAGCAACAAAGAAATAATCTTATAAATGCGTTAGAAACACATGCATGAAAGAAAAAAACATTAAAATACACATCTAAGGGTTCATTTTCCTGACATCACATTATCGGACCTTTTCCGCTTGACTCATACATATACTAGATATTACAAATAAGGGAAACCATGGGACCTATGTTTCTTTGGGCCTGGCTTACTTCACTTAATATAATTTTTTCCAAGTTTTTCCATTTCTTAACAAATGGGGCAATGTCATTCTTTCTGATGGAGGCATAGAATTCCATTGTGTATATATACCACATTTTCTTGACCATTCATCTACTGAGGGGCATCTGGGTTGGTTCCATATCTTAGCTATTTAACCAAGGATTTATGTTAGTACAATAGGACAAAATAGGTAGAAATGGAAGAAACATTTCCTGCTCCCATAAAGGAGCTTAACGACTCAAAGTGGTGGTCCCTATCTTTACACTTTGTGAGTTTCAAAAATACTTGTGGTCATGTCCTATAGCAATCCTCATCCATTAGACAACACTTCTGGGAAGCCAAGATACGATTATGAATTATTCCAATATATGAAGATATATCATAACCTACCTACAACCTAGTGACAATAGATGAGTTTTAAGGCTTCCTTTTTTGCTGATACACTTTTTATTTTTCTGTTTCTACCCATTCCTCAAGTGTTTGCAGATTTCTAGGCAGATTTAGATAGCCTCTGTCAAATGACCCTGGCTACCACCTTGTGTTCTCTCTGCCATGCTATGTTCAGTAACGAAGACTCTATTATTATTAATAAGAAAATGTTAATAAGCATGGTGGTTGAAAAATAGGTAACTGGTAATTCTAAAGAGGAGAGGTCTTTGGGCTGGGAAGGTGGCTCAGTGGTAGAGTGCTTGCCTTGCATGCATGAGGCCCTGGGTTTGATTCCTCAGCACCACATAAGCAAAAAGAAAAAAGCCAGAAGTGGCGCTGTGGCTCAAGTGGTAGAGCACTAGCCTTGAGCTGAAGAGCTGAGGGACAGCGCCCAGCCCCAGAGTTCCGGCCCCACGACCGGACCCCCCCCCCAAAAAAAAAGAGGAGAGGTTTTTATTATCATTAGCAGCAACACAACAAATTAACAACACTATATTATTTTCTAATAGCTATTTTACATGCAACGTATTAAAAATTTTTTATTGTAAAGGTGATGTACAGAGGGGTTAATGAGTGCATTTCTTGTTGAACAGTGTCACCCCTTCCCTCATTTTCTCTTCACTTTTTTTCCTCCCAACTTCTACCCCTACAAGTTGTATAGTTCATTTTCAATATAGTGCCTAGTGAGTATCACTGCTGCATTTGTGTACTCTTTGTCTCACCATTTCTGTGCTTCCCCCAAACAAATAAACTTGCATACAAGACAAGAGGTACAGAAATCAAAAGCAGCAATAAAGGAGAGAAAAAAACACAAAACAAAAAGCAAAATAACAAAAAACCTTATTTTCTATTTCTTCGAGTTCATTTTGATAAACATTATTTTATTATGATCATATGCACATAGCTATTGAGCCTTTGTGATCCTCCTCTAAGAATATCCTCCTTTGATCTCACTGTGTAAATATTTAGAGTTCTGTTTACTTTATCATGTCTAAGGGTAATTTTTTTGTCTTTTACCATCCATTGTGTTTACTTGTTGATTTTTAGGCACATTCTAATTATTAAAATGAGGAAAACCATGAATCCTATGTTTCTTTGGGTTTGAATTACTTTGCTTAATATAATTTTTCCCAAGTCTTTCCATGTCCTTATGAATGGTGTAATAGTATTCTTTCTGATGGAAGAATAGAATTCCATTGTGTATATGTATATATCTATATACATAGATATATACATATATATACATATATATGTACACACACACACACACACACACACACACACACACACACACATATAACATTTTCTTGATCTACTCGTCCACCGAGGGACATCTGGGTTGATTCCATATCTTGGCTATTGTAAACAATACATGCAAGATCTTGAATGAACTCTTAAAATCTAATTTATAATCACCATCACCTAATGGATAAGTAAAATGAAACCTAGAAATCAGAAATTGCTTTATATCAAAATATAATGATACAATGGGCCTTTAGGTTGAGTCCTAAATTTGCTTTTTTGTAATGCTTTAATAAATCATTTCTTCAGATATAAGCAATGAAATAATAAAAGAAAATTTTACAGCTAACCTACATTTTGGAACTTCTATGTTAGGACCAGCTGGTAACTCAGTACTCACTTGAAATGCACTCTAGTCCTACAGATTCCCTATCTCATCTTTCTCCTCCCAATTCTCTTTTAGCTCTTGTGCTTGCTCATTCTGCTAGGGGGTAGAGTCTAACATTGTTTTCCATAAATTGCAAATATATCTTTCCACACTGTATAAACAAATTTTGGCTGCACTGTAGACCTTATTGAAAGAAAGAAAAAAGATAACCATTTGTAAAGTAGACATTGAAAATAAGTTACATTAACTATACATCTCTAATGTCTGCAAACATAAATACTGAATAAACATATCATACTAATAATGTTCAAGAACAAATGAGGAGGGCTGGGAAGGTGGCTCAATGGTAGAGCGCTTGCCTTGCATTCATGAAACCTGGGTTCGATTCCTCAGCACCCCATAAGCAAAAAGAAAAAAGCCAGAAGTGGTGCTGTGGCTCAAGTGGTAGAGCCACTTCAGCCTTGAGCTGAAGAGCTGAGGGACAATGCCCAAGCCCAGAGTTCAGGCTCCACGACCGGACCCCCCACCCCCCAAAAAAAGAACAAATGAGGAAAAATAATTTAGTTTTCAGTATGGAGAAAGATATGATGATTCAGGTAATATTTTAGTTCTTGTAAAAGTTTTGAGTAGTAGGTGTACGTTAGGCATCATACTTAATATTTTATTGAGAAAGCAATAGGAGTAAAAATCTTTAGGAGATCATATTTAAAAAGAGATTTATTCTAATACAAATTATCAGAGTACATTTGTGTGTGTGTGTGTGTGTGTGTGTGTGTGTGTGTGTGTGTGTGTGTGTGTGTGTGTGTGTCTGTATATGTGTCACTATATGTGTGTGCTTGTAGTGTGGGCCTGGTATTCTTACTTGGCTTGCTTGCTCATGGCTGATGCTCTACCACTGGAACAACACTTATAGTTGGCTGTTTGCTGGTGAGTTGGAGAGTCTCTTAAATTTTTTCTACCAAGGGTAGTTTTGAATTGTGATCCTTTGATCTCAGCCTAAGTAGGTAGGATTACAGGTGTAGCCATGCACTGGACCAGATTATATTCTTACTGAAGACCAGTTGCTTTTCAGTTGTTTTATGAATTCACCTTCCAAATTTCCATTGCATCATTTTTATTTATGTATTTGACTTAAAATTTTAACTTGCCAAACAAGTATTACTGTCATGTGGTAGTAGGTTAACAAAGAGATTTGTTTTCACTTTCAAAGGAGGCTTTGTACTTTTTAAAATTACTCTTGTCCTGTTTATGAGAATCCCAAAACCAAGATATAATGGGGTTAGATAAGAGGAGATTTGGGTTCTAGATACAACTCTGTTCTTGTCTGACTGTGTGATTTAGGCAGTCAGTCTAGTACTCAATGGCTTCCTCTATAAAAGGAGAAATTCCAACTAGATTATCTCTATGGTCTCTCTAGCACTGATATTTTATTCCTTCAACACTCAAATGATCTAATGTCAACATCTGGAATTGATTCACAAAGGAAAGCGTAATCATACCATTTGCCCTCTCTCCTTTTAGCCTCAAACTACTATAACTTTTCATAGTCACAGAATAGCCCTTCTCAGATGATACCATAAATTCAGAAGATTACACTGGGCTTCTCTATAACTTTTCACTAATGGGCTAAAGGAAATTACTCCAATTGAATTGGCATGCTCACAAACAACCATTCTGTGAAACTGGTGCACTTCACACAATTAATTTTTCTTAAAAAATATTTTTTAAAGGGCACAGAACCTACTTAGGCCTTGACAGAATTTCAACTTGTCTATGAGGCAGGGAAAAAAATTGCTTCTCCCTTAAGTCTAGATAGAGTACCCCAAATGTTGTAACCTGAGTGTCATCTAGATAAATTGCTTAAAATCTCCTCCTATGATGCTATAGAGGATGTATTTTGAGACAGCCTATAAAAATGTTCAAGGATGATGCTTTTTATGGTATTTAATGGGCAGAATATATTATTTTTCCTTTTTTGTTGTTGTTGATGTTGGCAGTCATGGGTTCTGAACTCAGGGCTTTACTTTCTAGGCAGGTACTGAGCCCTTTTTTGTACTGATTATTTTGAGATAAGGTCCTACATTTTTCCTAGGCCTGTACCATGATCTCACTATTTTCAGCTTCTTGAGATACCTGGAATAATAGGCATATGTTACTATGCTCAGCTCATTCCTTTGACATGGAGTCTCATGGAGCTTTTGGCTCAGACTGTCCTGGAACTGCAATCCTTCCAATCTTAACTCCCTCATATATTTGGGATGGTAGATGTGTACCACAGTGCTAAACTACTGATTGAGAAGGGTTGTCTGTATATATCTGGGCTGGCCTTGAACTGTGAGAAGCTCAATTTCAGTAGCTCCATTGCTAGGATTACAGGAATGATCCAAAATCTGGACATTAATCCTTAAATTTGAAGTAAATATGTGTTCATTGGATATTTCCAAGAAATATGCAGCTACAAACCTCACAAGGCTTTCCTACAGTGTGTCTTTTAATTGGACTAAAAACAAAGATGGTATAAGTGCATACAAGAACAAGAACTCTTAAAAACTTACCATATGGAGCAAATAGGGTAATCAATACTATAGTCACCTTAAGAAGAGTGAAAGAATACACAAAAGGGGAAAGGGAAAAAGCAATAATAAAGTATTTACACTGAAAGATAAAAATAAATATAGATTATACCAACATCAAATACAGGGATTATACTGTGGGGGAGAGACATACAAAGCAACAAGGAAATATCTTATAAATATGTTAGACACAATAGCAAGGTATAATTTGTGGAGGGGAAGGGAAAAAAATGGTTTAAATAAAGATACAGGCGGACCCATTGCACCAATGAGATGTACAAGATGTTATGTTGAAAATGAACTTTACAACTTTGGCACGGGGACGGGGGGGGGGGGTGGATGGGGCTGAGGAGGGAGGAGATGGGAAGAGATGGGAAGGGGAAACAAAGGAGGAGGCTTGATAAAAAATCACTCATTACCTTGCCTATGTAATTGTAACCCCTCTGTACGGTATTTTCTCACACACACACACACACACACACACACACACACACACAACAAATATAGAACATGTAGAAGAAAAGAACATAGAATTAGATGAGAGTGAAACTCAAATTAATAAACTAAAATCCAATTATATAATAAAGATAATTTGGGATTTGAGAACAGAAATTTTATTTCATTACTTCTCTTGTTTCGTCCTTCTGTCATAAACATAGATTTTCCTTTCTTCCAAATCAAAACAATGTTCTTTCATTTCTTACTTATGCTTGGAATTTCCTATGCTTGGCAGAATCATGGTTGTGAGATGGGAATTGAGAGAATAGCATTTGGTAGCCATCTATGATACTTCCTGAGTGAACATGGGAAATTTACTTCACTTCCCTTGGCTTCTACCTTCATTTCAAAAGAAATCCATCGATTTTTCTCACACCATCTTCCATGACTATGGATTCTGAGTCTGGGCTATGGGATTAAATTAATTGAAATTCCTCATATTTCCTGTAAATTTGAGAGGAAATACCAAGAAACCTATATTTTATATATTATTTATTTCTGATCCATGCTCTATATCCACAATGCCTCCAAATAAGAAATAGAAATAAACTGTGCGGTAGGAATGTGGTAGAATGGTGGGAAAACAATGATGAGAGTTCAGTAAACTAGAATTCAGAAGAACTACATGCTACATTCTGGACTCTACCTTGTTCTTTTTCTCCTACCTTCCTTCCCTTCTCTCCCTCCATTCTCTCTCTTTCCTCTCCTTCCTTCTTTTATTCCTTCCTTTCTCCCTCCCTTCCTTCTTTCATTCATTTTCTTACTTTCTTTCCTTGCTGGGGATCAAATTTAGGGCCTAAGTGTGTTAGTCAAACACTTAACCACTGAGCTACTAATGAAGAGACCTTGACTCTTAATTTCATGATATTAGGCAAGTCACTTAAGTTCTTGGCACTATAAACAGTTTTTTAGTAAGCATTTGCAAAAATATTTTATAAAAGTATGTCCCTCCCCATGGTATAACCCCTGCTCTCACTATATTTGATGTTGGTATAATTTGTGGAGGGGAAGGGAAAAAACAAATCATTTAAATAGGGATTCAGGTAGACCCATTGCAACAGTGAGATGTACAAGTCATTATGTCGAAAAATGAACTTTACAACTCTGGCTGGGAGGGGGTGGGGGTGGGGGGAGGTGAGGTGGGGGGAGGGTGGGTGGGAGTTAGGAAGGGATAGGAAGGGGAAACAAAGGAGGAGGCAACAATGCTTGATAAGAAATGTACTCATTATTTTGCCCGTGTAATTGTAACCCCTCTGTACGGTATTTTCACAATAAAAAAAAAAAGAAGAACAGAAATCATGAAAATTTAATATTTTGGTTTTGTTTTGTATGCCGGTCCTGGGGCTTGAACTCAGGGCCTAGGCACTGTCTCTGAGCATTTTTGCTCTAGGCTAGCAATCTACCACTTGAACCACAGTTCCACTTTTGATGTTTGGTAAATTGTAGATACAGAGTCTTATATGGTCATATGTACATAGTTTTTGAGCTTTTCTGCTCATCTGATAAGATTATCCTAGATATATACTAGTTATTGCAAATAAGGGAAAACATGGGACCTACATATTTTTGGGTCTGGCTTACTTCACTTACTATGATTTTTTCCAAGTCTCCATTTCCTAACAAATGGGATAGTGTCATTCTTTCTGATGAAAACATAGAATTCCATTGTGTACATATATATATATATATATGTATATATCTACATATATACATATATATACACCACATTTTCTAGTATATATTTATATTTCTATCTATAACTACACATACACACACACACACACACACACACACACACACACACACACCTCATTTTCTAGATCCATTCATCTACTGAGGGGCATCTAGGTTGGTTCCATATCTTAGCTATAGTGAAAAATACTGCGATAGATAAACATAGTTGTGCTGGTAGCTTTAGTATAGTCTTGTTTGTGATCATTTGGGTAAATGATCAGAAGTGGAATTGCTGGGTCATAGGAGAACTGAGGATAAGTGAAATGAACCCCAAGATATGAACACAAGAGGTTTTTTCATTGTTGTTATTTTTAATATGCTATATTTTTTTTGTTTCTTTTATATGTTCTTCACTCTATGGTATATCTCCTGTTGTCACTGTATTTGATTTTGATATCCTGCATCTTGTATACACATTTATCTAATAAGGGGAATAACAAAATTCTGAAACAAGGACACAGAATGATCCATTGCAACAATGAGATTCATAAGACACTACATTGGAAATGATCTTTACAACTTCAGCCAGGGGAAGTGGGGGAAGTGGGGGAGGTAAGGGTAAGAATGTGGGTAACAATATTTGACAAGAAATGTATTCATTACCTTACTCATGTAACAGTAACTCCTATGTACAACATTTTTACAATAACACATTTTTTAAAAAAAAGAGTCTATGGACTTTCCTGCACAGTCTGGCTTTGATCTGTGATACTCAGACTTCTGAGTAGCTAGGATTACAGGCTCAAGCTACTAGCTCCTGGAGAAAATGAGATTTGTGAGGCTAAATATTATAATTAGTTATGATGGTTTGGATATGGCTTCAGTGTGTCCCCTAAAGGCTCACATGATTGAAGCTTGACCCAGGGTAGTGATGTTGAGGTGAAAGAACATTTAAGAGGTGATATCTAGCAGGAGTAATTACCTTTGGAAAGAGTTAATGGAGGTCTCTAGTGTCTAGATTAGTGCCCATGAAAAGGAGTGGTTGTAAAATGAATTAGATTGTGTCCATTCACTCCTTGTACTGTCTTACCAAGTGATCTATTCTCTGTGTGCTCTCACCACTGTGATCACATCTGTCATAGGGCTGTCATAAGAACCAAGCAGATACCAAATTTCAAACTCTACTACAAAGCCATAGTAATCAAAACAGCTTGGTACTGGCACAAGAACAGACCTCAGGACCAATGGAATAGAATTGAAAACCCAGAAATGAACCTATAGACCTATAGCCATCTAATCTTCAATAAGGGAGGGAAAAAATAGAATGGAAGAAAGATAGCCTCTTCAGTAAATGGTGCTGGCAAAATTGGTTAACTATTTGTAGAAAACTAAAGCTAGATCCTTATATATCACCCTGCACCAGAATCAACTCCAAATGGATCAAAGACCTCGGGGTCAAAGCAGACACTCTGAAAACATTACAGGATGGAATAAGAGAAACCCTAGGTCTCCTTGGCACAGGCTGAAATTTTCTTAATAGAGACCGAGAAACACAACAAATCCAAGAAAGGTTGGACAAATGGGATTGCATGAAATTGCAGGGCAAAGGACATAGCTAGCAAGATTAATAGAAAGCCCATGGCTTTGGAGAAGATCTTCAGTAGCCATACAATGGACAAGGGTCTCATATCTAAAATATACTTAGAACTCAAAAAATTAAATCCCCCAACAACAAACCCTCAAAGAAACAACTGCCCAATAAATAAGTGGGCTCAAGACTTAAAGAGAAACTTTTCTGCAGAGGAAAGAAGGATGGCCAATAGATACATGAAGAAATGTTCAACCTCTCTAGCCATAAAAGCAATGCAAATCAAAACAACATTGAGATACCACCTCCCCCCAGTTAGAATGGCTATAATCAAGAACTCTAATAACAACAGATGCTGGAGGGGATGTGGACAGAAGTGAACCTTACTGCATTGTTCGTGGGAGTGTAAACTTGTCCAACCACTTTGGAAAGTAGTATGGAGGTTCCTCAAAAGACTCCACATAGAGCTCTCCTATGACCCAGCAATCCCACTTTTGGCCATTTACCGAAATGTTCACAAACAAGACCACACTAAAGCTACCAGCACAACTATGTTTATTGCAGCATTATTTACCATAGCTAAGATATGGAACCAACCCAGATGCCCCTAAGTAGATGAATGGATCAAGAAAATATGGTATATATACACAATGGAATTCTATGCTTCCATCAGAAAGAATGACATTGCCCCATTTGTTAGGAAATAGAAAGACTTGGAAAAAATTACATTAAGAGAAGTAAGTCAGGCCCAAAGAAACATAGGTCCCATAGTTTCCCTTATATATAATAACTAGTATATGTCTGAAACAAGCAGAAAAATTCAGACAAGTTGATGTTAGGTGAAATGAACCCCAAGTTAAGTATTCAAATGTTTTTTCTTTCTTGTTATTGTTTCTAACATATTTATAAGATGATTTCTTTGTTGCTTTGTATGTCCCTCCCCCATGGTATAAGCACTGCTTTCACTGTATTTGATGTTGATATAATTTGTGGAGGGGAAGGGAAGAAACAAATCGTTTAAATTGGGATACAGGTGGACCCATTGCACCACTGAGATGTACAAGTCGTTATGTCGAAAAACAAACTTTACAACTTTGGCTGCGGGAGGGGTGGGGAGAGTGAGGAGGTAGGGAGTGGGAGATGGGAAGGGATGGGAAGGGGAAACAAAGGAGAAGGCAACAATGCTTGATAAGAAATGTACTCATTATCTTGCCCATGTAATTGTAACCTCTTTGTATGCCATTTTCACACACACAAAAAAAAGAACCAAGCAGAAACCAACGTAATACTCTTGAATTGCCACAACTATCATCTAAATGAACCTGTTTTCTTTATAAAAATACTCTCAAATATTTTGTCATAATAACACAAAATTGACTAACATTAGTAAATTAGAATATGTCTGATAGAATGGCAACATGTTTGCAATGTGTAGAAAGGGGGAATGTTAAAAATAAATGAGACCAACAAATAAATCAATAGAAAATGGATAAACATTATGAATAGGCACTGTTGTTATCTTCATATTTTGGGACAAGGTTACATGTGGAGACGTCCACATCACCCTCTTAATAATTATATGAATGTAGTCAAATTGCTTACCCTGTGCAAACCATAGGTTGTTTCTCCAGGTAAGAGTGAAAAATATTTGCCCTGTCTGCCCTGTCAAGATGGTTAATCATAATGAAATTAAATAATAATTGTTGATGATGATGAAATTAAATAACTTCACATATGATGTGTCATGTACAATTTGTTATTCATATTATGGTTGATATTATTAGTAGCTTCACAATGCCTGATAGAATTTGGTACTTGGTTTCCACTTGTTACTGTTGTTTTAGTAACATTCCCATGGCAAAGGGCTGTCGTTTAGGAGCTCTGTGCATTTAGGTTGGCATGTTATGTGAACCTGTTGAAAAATGTTGGCTGATAACCCAAAAGAGGAATGTGAGAAATTTGTGGGCTGCTCACCTCCAGCCTACATGTATCACTTCTATTAGCTGGCCAGATTCTCTCAGAGCTGTGACCCTTGTATGTCAACAGGAATTTCTGTGCTTAGAAAAGAATTAAAAAAGGGGGTTACGCACATTCTCATTACTCACATTCTCATTCAAAACAGACAAAGACAATGGGAAAGCTTGAAGCAAAAAACTGACAAAGCACATTTGGACTGGTCTGAAATTTCCAGAGTGCCAGGCCTGATGAAGTAGTAAACCTAGTAGGATGAATTTGTGGTGGAGAATATTACAAAAACTTCTCAGTGAGATAGTCTTGGAGACATGTATCTATTTCCTTTACCACTCTGAGCATAGATTAAGGCTCAGGGCTGAAGTAGAAGAATAGAGTCTTTGGCTTTTTTTTTTTTTTAGCCTTCTTGTCTTCACATGCTTAGTATGTCAATTACGTTTGTCAGAAACTCTTGATGCAGAATTCTTCCACTTTCACTGTCCCTTAAATCCCACAGTAAGAACATACACCTGTATTCCAGCAGAGGAGCAAAAGAGAGGCCTCTGAGCTGGGAAAGAGGCTAGCCTGATGTGATCCCAGGGTGGTATAAAGTTTAGAAAGCTTCCAGTGACAAGCCTGGTGAGTGTGGAGGCAGAGATTGCCAGGAGGTGCAGTAAGAGAGGCTGGGAAACTTGAGCATCAGGAGAAGATATTGGTCATTTCCAGGCAGCACACGAGAATGCTTAAGGACTGCTGAGGTAAAAAAAAAAAAAAAGACCATTCTTGTTACTCTAGATGGCTACTTTATGTTTCTGGCATCTACAGAATTAATTATTGGTTCATGGGGAAGAAGACTGAATTCACGAGTAGCAGCCAGGATAGTGGCCCTCAATCTAGTTGCACAAGGAATTGGAGAGCCTCTATTCCACCCACAGAGATTCAGATATAATTGGTTTGGGATGTTAGTTTGGGCTTCAGAATTTTTAAAAAGTTTCCCAGGGGATTCTCTTCTGCAGCCGCTTCTGGGAACCATTGAATTAAGAGGTGCAGAAAAAGTGAATGAATTCCTGAAGGATTGTGAGGCAGTCTAGCTGGGGCATGACTATGTTGTGATGCTGGGGAGAAAAATAAATTTTCTTCTAGGTGAAATCTTGAGTGACTGTGAGACACATCAAGAGCTAATGAGGGTCATGGGTGCCATGCTTGAAAGTTTCATTGATGAGAAGTAGCAGAATCTCAAGGATGAAGTGACCAGTGAAAGCTGAAGTGGGTGGGATAGGGAGGGAAGAATGACATGATGTTTCCAAATGTAATTTACATATAACCGTTTATCACACACTGCCCCCCCCCCCCACCACACTCAGCCATTTTGTCTACAATTGGCTTTTATTTTATTCTTCAAGTTGATTGGGATTGGACTGAAACATTCTAAATAACCAATATTGTAAGTCTTATATTTAGCCTGCGCAAACTATAGTTAATTTGTGAACAATCAAAACAACAGCCCCAAAACATTTACTCTGAACTTCAAAAAAGAATTTATTTAGTTTCTTTCTTTTATTTTCCATGCATTGTGTTCTTCTTCTTTTTTTTTTTTCTCACAGAAAGCACAATGCCGTACCCAACACTCCACATTTCCCTCGTTTCTATTTAGCCCTTCTAAGAATTGCTCAGCTCAAGAACACTGAGAACATTCGGGCACGTCCAAATTCCATAGAATTAACCCCTATGTGCACAGCTGAGCTGCCCTGCGTTTGCAGCAACATCTTTGCTGGGAGAGATGCTCCAACAGCTCCTAAAATCTGTTAAGATGAATAGCACTTAAGGGTTAAATGCAGTTTGCAATTTCAAAAAAGAAAAAACCCACCAAAGAAGTATAATTTGTTGAAAGAGGCTCCTGAAGAAGAACATGTGAATCTGAAATGGTTTGCAACATCTGAGAAGGTAGGAGTGCATGCTCAGAGGCCCCCCAAACTCGGATTTGGGCCCGGAATCAGGAGAAAGGCTCTATTGGGGTTTCTATAACTCTCATCAACTTATAAGCCTTTCTGTTGAAATCCCTGACAGTACCTTTGACAACATGTGATTATCATACAATAAAAGCTGTCCCCCAGCTCCCAGGCCTGCTGCCTTCCCCAGTTTCTAAGGTGTCAAGCTGGGGGTGGATGGATAGTTAAAAAGCTGGTTCTGGGAGTGCCTAGTGACTTGATTCTCTTAGGGGCTAAGTTGAGATCACACTCACTAATTTTCTAATTTTTTTTGTTTGCTGGATTTGCGTTAGCAACAGCATGAGAATGTCTGCAGGTTTACAGTTGTATGGCTTATTGTGTATATATCCTATAAAACTGAAAACCATATGGAGAATTCTGCTTTCTTGGCTGTGTGTGTGTGTGTGTGTGTGTGTGTGTGTGTGTGTGTGTGTGTGTGTGTGTGTGTGTGTGTGTGTGTGTGTGTGTGTAGCAGGAAGTAGTAAAATGTTTTGAGATGCTATTAAGTCCTTAAGTTACAAAATCAAGATTCCACCTTAAAAATTTTCCATACTGTACGTTGTTGCATAGCCTGGGGTGCTGACTGCTTGCCAAATATCTATCAGAGAGTGATTTATGATATATGATACGGTCCCCAGCCCAAGTGGAGACTGAGTAGTTGAAATCTGAGAAAGGGGAGGCCTTGCTTTCGAAACCACCATGACTGGTTTCTGTTTGGCTTTTCTGAGAGAACATACAGTACAAAACGTGCCACATTTTACAGCACTCAAACTTATATAAGCAACAAAACCCAATTCAGCTAAAAGTAAAAGGAAACCACCTTCATTTTCTCTTGGCTTGTTTGTTAACGGTGGTTTTCATGTTGTTCTTTTTTTTCTATTTCTTTCCCTATTGCTACTCATCCCCTGAGCTGTGAAATTCATTCAATAGCTCTGTTCTAGCAATGAAAATACTTTATGGAAACTCCATGTTTTTAAATATTTCATGTACTTTCTGTTCTACGATTGTGATTTCTGGTGCTTTCTGTTCAGCAAATACTTCCTTTATATCTGGGAAGACACACCTTTCCCATAGGACTCAGAGGACAATGCAGAATGGTTAGATAAAAGCATCATGGATGAAAAGGTAGGGGAGTGGAACATTTTTTCTTTCAGAGCAAAATCTCTTTGCCTTGTAATTTGACACTCTAGGTAACTGCAAGACAGAAGGAAGTATGATTATTTGGCTTTCAAAACTAATGTTTATGGTTTGCTACAGGTTGTTTTAATAGCTTATTTGTGAAAGTTGAGTTTATAAAAATTGGTAGAAATATTTATTGATTTTTTTTCTAAATATGAAAGAAATCTTTGTCCACTGAAGAAAATTTACAATGTTCATAAGAACTCACTAAGGACAGCATGTCTTAACTCATTGGTGTTTCCAAATTGCCAGTACCATTATTTTCCCACTTCATGACATAGTCTTTGAAAGCCAGATTTCTCATGGCTCTATAATGTATGATGCCATAAGTTACCTATGCTAAAAGCATAACATAGTTTTATTTTAGTGGGAATATTATGGTAAATGAAAGTGCTATATTTCTGTTTAGGACAGATACTCCATAACTGGAAATACTAGGCCCCAAGTTACAAGCTTCTTTTAATGGTCTTGGTATGTATTTTCACACTGTTTTAGAAGATCTATACTAGTATAGAATATTACATAGTTGTCTTATGAGCTCTCATCCTTGCATTCTTCAGTGTTCTGGTAGTTATTAGTTGTCTTGTTATATAAATAGAACACGTATAGCCATTATTTTGAGTACTAAAACACCATATTTCCCCCTTATATAAAGTGCATTCACTCTGTGCTTTTTTAGTGTCTTAGTTTCACTGACTTTCCCCAACTGCACATTCTGTATGACAGAGAATAAAACTGTATGACAGAGAATACATATCTCCTTGGGATCAACAGGGAATGAAATTTCTTTTGGAGTTGCTGAGTAATATATGGAAATCTAGCCAGAACTTGAATAAAAGGTTCCAAAATTTGGGGGTATTTTTTTCTTCCTTTGTTTTACGATACTGGAGTTTCAGGGGCTTCTTGCATTGGCTACTATGTCCTCTACCAGAACTTGGCCACCCATTTTGTTTGTTTGCTCTTTGTTATTTTTCAGGTTGGGTTTTGTGTTTTTGTACAGGGTTGTCAGCATGCAATTCTCCTCCCGATGCGTCTTGTGTAGCTGGTATAATAGACAATAGATTTCTACATTTGGCTTGTTTGTTGACATAGAGTCTTACTAACCTTTTGCCAAAGCTTGCTCCTTAAGTCAAGATCTTCTAATTGAGTAGCTGAAATTACAAGTGTGAGCCACTGTGCCCAGCCTGTGTAACTCGGGACCAAACATTGTGTCTCTAGTACCAGTTGTTCTTCTTCAAGAACTTCAAAGTCATGCTTTCTTGGTAGCATTTGTCTGCTGAGGTGTGAGTGTCCTAGTGGAAAGCTGGATGTGACACATTTTGCTCTAGATTCTGTTTATGAAATTGCAACCCATCTGATAAATGATTCTTGTCCTCAAAGCAGGATGACTTCCATAATGCATTTTGGATTATCTTGAAATTGTTCCTCCTGAAGGGCTTTTGTACCAGAAGTTTTGCTAGTTTGTCCTTGAACACTTGGTTGAGAGGATGTAAGTGGAAATCTGCAATTGCCTCTGGTCTTCAGTTTTCTATATTGTCATTTATTACATGCCAGCAACATTTCTTATGTGATCTCATTTACACTGTACTCTGAACCAATAGAATTTGAATATTGATCCATTTGTATAGACAAAAGTAATCTCAGATAAATTAGATCAATTAACCAGAGACAGGGAGATGTAAAAAAATTGTATACACATAAAAATATAATTATCAATATGTAAATACACAGAAATTAGACATGTCAGGTGCAATCAAGCAAACTGCTGAGTGACTCAGGAAGACAATTGATGGTGCTAATGCCAATTTTTTAGAAACTATATTTAATTTTCAGTGAGAACCTCAAACATTTCTCAGATACATTCAAATCCTGAAATGATGACAAAATTTTATCCAGTGATCCTCTACTGTTGGATTTATTGAATTATATTACTTTGCTTGAGCACCTTGAATTTCTATTACTATGTGTCTTGCAAATTCTTTTACTTTATGGTTTCCTAGCAAGATATTTACCCTTGGAGTGGGTGTGCTTAAGAAAACAGGGTTGGTCTTTTACAGGAGCTAAAGGTGTCTTAAGGACATGCTTTTAGTGTCCACTGGTGGATACCTACACTTCAAATTCCCTGGGGCATAGGATTTTAAAGAAAAGGCTTCCTAGCCTCTCCAGTCCCAGCAAGCTCAGATAACCTGTTGCTATTTTTGAATATGAGTAGACCTTATTAGGCATTAGAAGAAGTGCCCAAGTGTTTCTCTCCTTTTTCATTTTGATGTTTGGATTGTCAGCGGAAGTCTCAAACTTTGAGACTTGGCAAGGCAGTGCCTTCACACAAACATCCTGTGGACAAAATTGTTCAGCCCAGCACTTGGTGTTCCAGGATGATTGACAGGAAGCAGCCTGTGCTGTGAGGATGGAGAATGAACACTCTGGGCTTGGTCAAGACTTCTAATTCTCTCAAACAATAGCCAGGCTCCCAGGGAGTCTCACAGGTTTGTTCTTTATCCTATAGTCTAGAGTGGAAGTTTAAGTTCTTGGTCTTGATAGTTAGCAGGATGTGGGCTGCACAAAAGATGAAAGGAATCCTGAGACGCAATCCAGTGATTACAAACAAAAAATCAAAACCTTTTTGCTAATGCATCTACATTAGGACCAGGAACATGAAGATAGGCAGTCATTTGGGATGACAACTTGAATCAATAGACAAGAAAAAGGCATCCAAAAAATCATGACCAGTGAAAACCAGCACTTATCATTTGAGAATGAGGCAAATGTTGTGAGAAGACACTGGAAATAGTGAATGGAAGTGAAAAGAAAGGAACAAAACCCAAACCCAAACCAAAGTCCAGCTAGGTTTGCAATTGGTCCTATTGTAGATAGTTGAACTAGGCATTAGCTTTATCCCTTCAGATGGAATTGAGATGCAGTAAGGTTACCTGAAGTTTGTAACAGCGAAGTTGGAACATGACACAATTGGTTTCTGAGTTCTAGTCCCTTAGACTCCCAATACCTATGCATTTTCTTCATCACATTTTCTTCCTAATTTTGTGCGGATCCTGTATGTAGAAGGAAATTTCTCTAATTCAGTCTCCTATAACCTCTCCTTTGATTCTTCCATGTCTTCCCAAGCCTTTCACCATGGTCTGAGTCCTTAAGTGCTTCTGTCTCTGCAGCTTTACAGTGTTGCTTTTTTGTTATAGAAACTTCCTCTTCTTTCTTTCCAACACAACTATCACTCATTCTCCAGAGTGCAGTTCAAATGCTACCTTCATGCAGCTGGTATATCTCATCATCGCTCACTGTCCCATGCAGGATATTCATCTTCAGTGCAGTGTTTTATAGCAATTTTTATCTACTTCTGTCCAACTCATCACATGTTGCTTAGTAATTGCTAACACATGAGCAACAACAACAACAAGAATAACAACAAATGACTTTAAAATTAGACCTGTCTTTTGATGACTTGATGAAAACTCACTTCCATCAGTAATTACTCAATTTCCATTCTGATTTCCAGATTTGTTTTTCCCTCTATCTCCGAAGTCCCCAGTAGGTTCCTTAACAGATTTCATGATTTAATATATGAAGAATAGGAAGAGCTATTGGAAGATTAAATGAAGAAGAGATTCTCTAGCCAATCCCTCCCTCCTTCCTTCCTTTCTTCTCTTCCTTTCTCCCTCTCCCTCCCTCCCTCCCACATATGTACACATGCACATTGAATGCCATGTTCTGTTTATTAAACTTGTTCTCTTTATGACAAGACAAACTGTTCTTTGTTTCATACTTTCTTAGGATTCCTGAGAAAGAAGGAGAGATGGGAGAAGAGGGTGGTGGAAGTAGTGGACGTGGCAGAATAGGTCTCTCAGAATTAACCAAGAGTCAAACTCTGTGCAAGTAATTCACAAAAGATTTCAGAGGTGGTAGTCTGCACTCAAGGCTCCTCTTGGTGTGTGAGCTTTGCAAGGAACTTGTAGTGTGGAAAGCCTAGCAGCTGGAGTACCACAGGGGGCACTGAGGCAGAGATGACATCTTTCAAAGCACTAAAACCAACAAGCTCTTTATCTGAGTGCTTTGGGGAGTTGCAGAGATCTGATTGAGCCAGACATTCACATGCAAAATGAAACCTTTAGGAGGCAACGGCTGTCTGCCAGGCGCCCCATCTTCCCTCTTTATTTTCTCCATTCCTTTATTCTTCTGAAGTGATGATTTTGGTCAATCGTAGAGACCCACCTGGGGAAGCTATAGTGTATTTACAGTAGTTGTGACACATATAGACCTGAAAAAGTTTATATTCTCAGTATTTCTGCATAGAGGGTAAAGTTGAAATTCCTTTTTTTTTTTTTTTTTGGCATACACAACTTCTGGTTCTGAGCTCCAGAACCTGAGCTCAGATTCTGAGCTCCCCTCCCAGCTTTATCTAATCTGACTTCTCTGCCTTAGGCAACATGGTCTCTTCCTGGCTCTAAAAACAATCCTGCTTTCTTTGTTCAAGTTGTTCTTCTATCAAGGCTGGACATCCCCCTCCCACACTCTTAATTCTTCACCTACTTGGAGTCTCTCACCTTAAAAAGACCTACAAAAGCAGTTCTATCTTGTCCTGCTACTATAGTATGTGTGATTTTCTTCTTCTGGGTACTCAGAGCACTTCAAGCTTGTTTGGTAATAGATTTTGTGTGGGTTTGGGGAAAAGCTGCATAGCTTTTTATAACAGCCTGTGACATTGGCTTTTACATTTTTCTCATCTTGGCTGTTTGAAAGACTGTATTATCTGAGAAAATTATGTATCTTTTTTTTTTTTTCTTTTTGGTCCTAGGGCTTGAACTCTGGGCTTGGGTGCTGTCCCTGAGCTCTTCAGCTCAAGGCTAGTGCTCTACCACTTGAGCCACAGTGCCACTTCCAGTTTTCTGGTGGTTTATTGGAGATAAGAGTCTTGTGGACTCTCCTACCTGGGCTGGCTTTGAACGCAATCCTCAGATCTCAGCCTCCTGAGTAGCTAAGATTACTGGTGTGAGCCATCGGCACCTGGCAAAATTATGTATTTTTGACCAATCACTTGTTTACTCATCAAAAAGATATTTTTTTTATTACGTTAGCTTCCCTGAGGAGAAGGTCAAGAAGGAAAGAAGTAATATTTATCATTAACAGCATATACCAAGTACAAGATTATTATATAATGTTATTTAATCTTTTTCCAGACCTGGCAAATTAATTATTACAGATAAATATAATTCACTTAAAAGTTTTATACTGTTTGACTCAGATAATAAAATGTATATATCAAAGTTTGGTTATCTCTTTTCCCAAAGACACTTAATCATTGAAACATTCATGAAACAAATGTCCACTAGTGTTTTTATGTGTCAGGAAGCAAGAAGCAAAAACATAACCTGCTGCTGTTTTCGTGGTGGTTTGGATAAGTGGAAAAACACATACCAACCAAACAATGACCCAAATACCTGTAAAGTTGTAGCTGTGGAAGGTGCTACAATATAAAGACAGATCTATTATAAGAGGGCCTAAAAGGGTATTTGACCTTTGGGGAAGGAATGGCAGATTTCCTCCTTGAGCTGACATTTGCACTGGATATGTAGATGAGTTTATTAAGTAAAAAAGGAAGTGGGAACCTACATGTCCAAAGAGAGACCAGCAAGTGCTTCCTTCTTTGTAGAAGGAAACAACATGGTAAAGAAGAAAAACAGAAAGGTTCTATTCTGATGTGAATAAGTATGTATTCATACATGTGTGTGTGTGTGTGTGTGTGTGTGTGTGAGAGAGAGAGAGAGAGAGAGAGAGAGAGAGAGAGAGAGAAGAATTTAAGCTGTTTGTTTTGTTTTTTATTTCATAAACAGTAAATTCAGTTAAGAACTTTCATGTGTAAGTGGTATTAGTAGTACTCTGCCTATAAAGTGGAGAGCAGAGAAAGATGGGAAAGAATGAGGGCTGGGGAGCAGGGAATGGGGAGATAAGCCAGACAAAATTCTATTGTAGGAGTCCAGGTGACCCAGAAACAGTTGGGCTAGTGCAGGAAGGAGGTGAGGGAGTGAGCTTGTAAAAGTGTGGATTACAAAGCTGCTTAGAGCATAGCAGTCAGGACTCCAGGGGAGCAATGAAACACCAGCTCTCGGTGTTTGAAAGGTTACAGCAGGCTATGGGCTCAGTCCTAAGCATGCAGAAATTCATAAAATATTGACATTTCATTCAGGGCTTTCAGGATTCTGAAATGGGTAAAAGAGGAATCAGAGTATGTGAGGGAGTTATTGCACTGTTCTATGTAATACACCCTTACTATATTTGAGCTAGACATGCACTTGTCACTCCATACAGGGTTGCAAATATTCAACCGCTCACAGCTTCTGTAAGGTCATCTATATTGCCTTAAGACCTACTGGACAGAGGCAATGGGAATCGAGGATCACTGCTGACATTACTATTCCAATATTGTCTAATAATTACTTTTTGATGGACAATTAGCATCCTCTTAGGTTCTGAATCTGTCTCCTTTTAATCTGATAATATCTCCTAATTACACATAACACTATCATAGTTTCTTTTCTTGTTTTGGCAATGGCAATGGCTTTCTAAGATAAGACTCAGCTAATATTTAAAAAGTTCATCGTTGAGGGGTTAGTTAGTATTCACTGCATCCCTCCTTAAGCTATGTCTAGAATCAAATATTGGTAATCCAGTGTAGGAAGTAGAACATGGAGTCTTATAAGTTGGTCTGGGAAGGGTGTTGTTGTTGTTGTTTTTGTTTTTGGTTCCGGTAGTAGGGCCTAAACTCTGGGCCTGAGTGCTGTCCCTCAGCTCTTCACCTCAAGGCTCTACAACTTGAGCCACAACTTCTGGCTTTTTTTCCCCCTGCTTATGTGGTGCTGAGGAATCGGACCCAGGGCCTCATGCATGCAAGGCAAGCGCTCTACCACTGAGCCACCTTCCCAGCCCAGGGTATGTTCTACTTTGAAATGGAAATGCATTTAAATGGTTTTTCTGGTAATACTGGAGATATTTAATATTATAACATAACAATGGAGGAAAGCTACCTGGTAAACCCCCAACCAGCAAGAACTAAACAATTCTTATTATCTTGGAAACCTCCCACGTATCTAGTCCCTCCTTCTATTTGAAACTATAATCATTTTCTGAGTTCTAACATAGATTTAGTTTTCTAGTTTTTAAATTTTGTGTTAATAACATTATAGGAAATAAAGCAAAGAAAGTACTTAGGCAGTCTAGTTGAAAGCTCCTTCAGGTTGGGGTGATATCGGGTGAGGAAGAAGAAAGTGACACAATGGTGCTCACAGTTTGTTTGGAAAGCTTGCTGCATGGTGAAACCATTATTGGTAGAGGCAACTGTGAAAGGTGATCAGATATGAGGTTATATTGCAAAATACCTTTTAGATACAGAAAATGATATGCTAATTTAAATGATGAGATGAGAGGTCTGTCCTCGAGATAGAAATTCATGAGAATCTGTGTAGAGATGGATGTAATCCATGGGCACATTTGAGATAGCTGGAAGGCTGATCCTTAGGGAGTGAGTGAGTACTTATTCAGCCCCTCAGTAATTACTGGAGTACTGAGCACATAGCAGAAATGATATTGTCCCTAGCATTAAGGGGCTCTCTGTGGAGTGCTCAGAACTTTAATTTTTCAGATTCCCAAGCCCACAACATCTTAGTGACATCATTCTTTGAAAAAAAAAAAGCAAAGTCTGAAGTGAGTGGGAGTCATGCTGTAATTCTTGACCTTTAAGGTTTTTTTTTTCTTCCTTTTAGCTTTGTTTTCTAAAACATGTGGTTTCCTGCCACTGTTTTGGCACATTGGTTGTTGAGGTTGAGAAACAGTAGTGGATGTTATATTTGGCAATTATACTCATTACCTTACAGTGTTTGCGTGAGCATAGGCGGTGTCAACTTTTACTGTGCAAGCAGGAAAACAGACCAAGGCAGGGCCTAGAGAGTTCTGGGTGAGATCACCAGGGACCGGAAAAGAAGATTAGAAACCATGGCATGTCAACTCCCAATGGATTTTCCGTGCCTCCGAATCGTACTGTCTTGACTTGCTTGTATTTTGACTCCTCTCAACTTCTGAGACTGGGATATGTGACTAGGAAAAGATCTGGCACTGCCGTCTCCTGGGACTCCTCATTCGTCCAGCCATAGACTACATCCTGATCACTGTAGTTATGATCCATGCCAGAGGCATTTGAAAACTAAAAGTCGCACAGGGGACAGCAACCATTGCTTCTATTCTAGGAGCATGTCATTCATAGTAATAGGAATAAGCCTTGACATGGCTGGTTTCATAGACATGGGGGAGACAAAAATTTCAAACTCTTTTAAAAAACATTTTGTGTCTGCACTGGGGCTCGAACTCAAGGCTTCAAACACTTTCCCTTCGCTTTTTTTGTTGGAGGCTGGTGCTTTACCACTTGAGCCACAGCTCCATTTTTCAGCTTTTTGCTGGTTAATCAGCCATAAGAGTCTCACAGACTTTTCTTCCCAGGTTGGCTTTGAATGTCGATCCTCAGAACCCAACTTCCTGAGTAGCTAGGATTACAGGTATGAACTGCCAGTGCCTGGTTGCAAAAGCAATAGTTGGTCTAATGAAACTATCGGGAACTAGTGCCTCTCCAAAATAAAACATATTCAAGGGAGAAGTGATCATATGAAGTTAATAATTTGAATATTCAACTGGTACAGGGTACCCACTGTGGAAAAGAGGTCCCATGGCAGCGATTTCCCCAGAGCTTCATTTCTTTCCCCAGAGATAACAACCATTACTAGTGTTTGTATTCACCTCTCCAGAGAGTTTATGAGCATCTGCTGCTTTTATACAAGTAGTAGATGGAGCATAGTGCTTTCTGCCTTGTGTTTTCATTGGAATTTAATTCTAGATCATATCTATTCTGTTTCACAGCTTCAGAATAGCCCATTGCAAATGTCTCTCAAATTATGAACTAGTCTCTTTCCAATGTATTTTGAGGTTGTTTCCAAATTCTCCAGTTTTCTATTAAAAGTGTTGAAAACAATATTCTTGTGTAACTTAATTAATACTTATGTGAATAAATCTGGAGGAGAAATTTTCTAAGTGTATGATTGTTAGGCCAAAGAGTATGTATGCATTTACTATGTTGAGATAGTAGAAAGATATACTCAATTGTTATTATAGCCCTTAAAAGACATTGAGCCAATTATTACAGTCATGAAAAATGTATGAGAGTGATTGTTACCCCCATCTACTTCCCAAATGACCATTTTGTTGTTTCACTAAAGTGAGAAATGCTTTTAGAGATATTGAAGCTGTGGGATTTATCCCAGGGTCTTACTTGCTCAGGAATCAAGATACTTTCTGATGCTGCTCTTATGGCTACCCAGAAAGACTTAAGAATTTTTTAGTGCATTCTTTGGCAAATGGCCTAACCTTCATGTGACAATTTTGGCAGAAGGAAATTGAGTTACATTATCAAAGTTTTAAAATCATTCACCTAATACTCACTGAACCCTTGATCTGCTCTGTTCCCAGTGCTAGGGACTTATTAGAAAACATTGTACAACTAGACTCCTGATCTCTAGAAGCTTACACTACAACAGAGAAATAAGATTTTAAAAATGGTAAGTGCATAAATTAAGAAGACAACAAATGTGGGAAAATGTATTACAAGGTAAGACTGATGATTAAATGCAGGAGGCAGAGAATTTCACAGGATTAGATGGGATGGCTGTGGGACATCACTGACAAGGAGATATTTTATTGAAAGATATTTGATGATATAGAGAACTTGCATCTGACAGAAATGTCTTTCCAAGCAGGGGTTATTTGCAGAATAAACAGTCTAAGGTGAGAATGTGTCTGGGATGTTGTGAGGGGGATGAAGTGTGGAGAAAGCTTTGTACAGAGCCCTATAGATAGCTTACTCACAGGGAGGGAAAAGGCGAAGCACTGTAAGGCTTTGAGTAGAATAGGGAGGAGATCTGATGTGTTACAGATTGTGACTTTAGAATGCTATGTTGCATAAAAAAGACAAAAGAATTCCCTGAGGGTTGGGCAGGGGATATAAGAGACAAAGTGGAGTTCAGAATGACTCTAAGGTTTGTGGCATGAGTTCTATCAGCTGATGAAGTGAGCTCGTGGAAATGGCACAATGTGTAGAGGAGATTGGAATTCCAGTTTTAATCATGTTGTATTAGAAATACCTATTTGATATCTAATCTATGTGGTCTGTTAAATAACTAGAAAATTGAAAGGTGAGCTGAAAGAGAGAGAGAGGGAGAGAGAGAGAAACAGAAAGGGGGAGAGGGAGAGAGAGAAGCCAAGATTCATATATTACACCTTACTGGATACTCAGAGTAATAAGCAATGGTATGTTTGATTAATTTGCTCTGACTAACCTTCATCCAAAGCTATCTACCTGGCATCGATTTGTTTGCCACACAGCTTCAATATTCTCAGGTTTGTTCAAGCCTTATAAAGGTGGAGACATGCTGATTACACCTGGGAACACAATAGGTATTGGAGAGAATATGGACAGAGTGTATGCTGCAGATGAAAGACCCTCTAAGACAGGGCCCTACCAAGACACCGATCCAACATTGTGCACGAAGAGAAGTCTGTAGCTCCACGATTACCCTTATGCTACTCTGTTTTGTAGAATCTAGTTTTGCTCCTTCATCCGTTCTCTGTTGGCCTCATCACATCTTAATAAAGAAGGATTCTCAGCTTGTTTCTGGTATCTTAAGAGTTCAGTGGTTACATTATTGGATGGGCTTAATATAAACTTAAATTGCCCTGGGGTCCTGGTTTGGGAATATTTCTACTCATAGTCCCCTCTGTTCCACTGCCACAGCTAAGATCATTTGAGAGTGAGGCATGCTGTCTTGCAGAGATAGCTCAAGTTCTATCATTTTGTAAAGTGACTCCATATCGCATATATCATTAACTTGATGCTTGAGTTTCTTTTTCATTTTCATTCATCTCTGAAGAGCAAGGCTTCCAAAAGCTACTGAAAGAACTGTAGTGTTTTTAAAGAGTTCAGGCACCTCTACTATTCTGGCCTGTGTGGTTTGAGGCATGTTCAGAAAGTGTCCGTTTTCTCAAGTTTTGTAGTGAAGATAACAATGGGATTTGCCTTACAGAGTTGACAAGGTTTTTATAAGAAGTAATAAATGTAAATTACTGATACCATTCCTTGCAAAGTAGCAATCAAGAATTGTTAATGATGAGCAATCTTAAACTATTATATGTAAAACAAAGAACACATATAGTCTATATTCATGTAGTTTATAAAGTAAGTTTAATGTATATTTATCAAAACATTTAAAATGCATAAATATTGTACCTAAAATGCATAAATAATAGTAAAATGCTTTTTAAACATCAAAAGTGTTTTTCAGTTTAAATGCATACACATTATTTACAAATTCAGCTGATAAAAAGCATGGATATGTAATATGTAATACATGTAAATATTCCGAAGCATTTAATTTACATAAACATTTAAATATACATAAGTATATATACTATAATAAAATATATGTATTCAATATATAAAAATGTGTAAATAATAAAATAATAACATATAATAAAAATTTGCATTCAGTGTATTAAAGAATCCTAAGTCATGCACATTAAAAAAATTACAGACTAGCTCTCCCTCTCTGATCTGAGGCAAGGGCAACTCAGAGGAGATGCCAGTGACTAGCGGGAGCCACCACTACCATGAGCCTCCTCGACAAGCCCAAGAGTGAGATGACCCTGGAGAAGAGTTGACCCTGGAGAAGAGTTTAACTCTCCGTGCTCACACAGTCAGGCAAGAGCAGCACCCAGGTGCTCATCAACTGCAACAACAACAAGAAGCTTTAGGTCAGGTGAAGGCCTTTGACAGGCACTGCAGTGTGGTCCTGGAGAACGTGAAGGAGATGTGGACTGAGGTCCTCAGGTGCAGACAGGGCAAGAAGTCCAAGCTGGTCAACAAGGATGGCTGCATCTCCAAGATGCTCTTGCACGGGACTCGTTCTTTGTGGTCCTGCAGAACTCTGTCATCACAGGCAAGTAGAGGTAGCCTCGACCTCTGTGCAAAGATATGCCTTTTGTGATGGGAATAAAGTCCTTTTCTTTTTTTCTAAAAACAAAATTTACAGACCAAAACTTAAAAAAAAACCAACTCACCTTGAAATTCTTCTCTTTGTCTGTGTTTCTTTTTTTGAGGCAGAGACTCACTTGTTTGGGTCCATGATGTCCTTGAACTTGAAGTTCTCCTGCCTCAGATTTCTAAGTGTTAGGATTATAGGTATCTTGCACTTAAGCTATGCTTTGAATACATGGAACAGGATGTATGAAACCAAAGGAGCAGGAAAGTTCTGTTTTGAAGTTGAATAAAAGTAATTGAGTAGAGGAATCATACACATTCCTTGTCTATTAAGAAGATATGTCTTTCAGATCACATTAAAGTTATGTATATGTATATATATATATACATACATACATGCCTTTCCATTTTTCAGAAGTACAAAAATATAAACATGCTTTTCTTTAATGGAACTGATTGTCCAAAAGACTTAAAGTAAATTTTAGTCAATTTTATGTTATTTCTCTTTTTCATGGATCTGTGTTAAGATCTCCTAAACATTTGCTTAATAAATAGACAAGTCAGGGAGAGAGACATCTGGTCTACCATCCATTTACACTGGTTACCATTTCAGATGAATGAGTTTATTGATGGTGATGCTTGTTTATTTTGATTATTTGCTTCTAGCACTGGCTATAAGACCTCTCTAGGCTCAACATTCTACATTTATTTACCCCCTACCTTTTTTCCCTTCTTCCTTTTTTCAGGTTATCCTGTTCGTTTTTGTCACATTGGAGACTATTTGTTAAATTTACCACTTCAGCATCATGACAGATGGTAAGTGGGGTACAGGAAGGGATATTTTCCCAGCCTTTTACTAGGTTGTTTATCTTCCTACTTCAGCCTGTCTCAACTTTTATACATGCATACATATATACACAAATGTACACACACACTCCCATACACACACACACATATCCATATATGAATATCTCTGAGATTCATTGTGGTATTTGATATAGCAATCATGTCCACCATCATCAGAGCATTTGGGATATCACCTGTGACTCTTTCTTTTTGCCACCACCTGGGATTCCTTCTTCATGTGATCACATCCTGAAGAAGCAATAATCTCAGATGATGTATACTTTTAGCACATCCATATCCATGAGTATACTTGTAGAAGAATTTTGAATAATTTATATATATATATATATGTCTGGACCACAAAAAATAAAGAGAAATAAGAGTCTATCAGCCAGCTCTGGTATCTCATTCCTATATCCTAGCTACTTAGGAGATGGGCATCTGAGGAGTGGTTTAACATTAGCCTAGATTTACATATCCAAGAGACTCATCTCTAATTAGCTTGTAAGCAGTCAGACTTAGTAGTGTGGCTCAATGGTATAGTGCTGGCCAGTGTACTCAGAGCTTGAGTATAAACCTCCAGTATCAGCACACACACACACACACACACACACACACACACACACACACACACACACACACACACACACACACACACACACACACACACACACACATGAGTCTATTATCACTTGATTATAGTAACATATTTCTTTATTTCAAATGATTATAGGATAGTTTAGAAAACAGAATTCTTACTGTACTCTAAATACCTGCTTCTCTTCTGATGTCCTCAACTCTGTATCATCACCATCATTTTTCTAACACTTCAGGCCGCAAGTTTACTTACTGCTAGTGTCCATTAATAAATATAATCCCATTGTGAATATAGGCCTTGATGCCAAACTCTGTTGCTCCTAAGCAATTTCTAGTCTACCATACCATTCTTTTTCCTGGTAATCAATCCCCATTGCCTATGTTAGCCACCACGTCCATTATCCAGAAGGTAAAAATAATCCTTTAGGCATATAAGTCAAATCATATTTCTCCCCTCCTTGAATACTCCATCATAGCTGACACTATAAGCATAGAATTCAAATTTACCCTCGTAGTTTCTAACAACCTCCATGACCATCCTTAGCCCCTTTCTGCCATGATCTACCTATACAGTCCTACAGGTTCATGAACTTGCCTGATCACTTTTAATTAAAGTCTCTTCACAGAGACTATCCAGACCCTTGATTTTTATGTAGCTGTCATCTCAAAAAATGAGAAGATTGCTTTTATATGAACAGTATTCTTAGATTCAAGCAAGGTCTACAAATGTACCACCAAAACTTTACAACAATATTGTTTAAATTCATGCTAAAATAGATTTTTAAAATGATTTTAAGACATTGTAATTATTATTATTATTTTGTCGGTCGTGGGGCTTGAACTCTGAGGCCTGTGTGCTGTCCCTGAGCTCTTCATTTCAAAGCTAGTGCTCTACCACTTGAGCCACAGAGCCATTTCCAAGAAATTGTAATTATTTAAGGCTTATCTTAAGAGTTGACCTTGAAGATTAACTTCTTCTAAGAGCATTTTCCAACTACCTCCCCTGGAATAGTCAAAGTTCATGTCTCTATGTTTTATAATCTCTTTAACCGGCTTTGTTTTATACTCAAATTCTGAAGCTCAAATTCTAACTGGAGCTTATATTTTAGTTAAGAAAGCAAACAATGAACACATATATAATGCTATGGAAAAATATATAGAGTTGTGAAAAAATAATACAACTGATTGATCTAGAAAACACTCAGGGTAAGGTGAAAGATTGCAATTTTAAAAAGTTTAAGTCAGAGAAGTCCTTAATGAGGAAAGGGAAAATTGCTCTCTCCCCAGAGAGCAGGCAGAGATTATTTCAGTGCAAAAGCCTTGATATAGCAGCATGCCTTGGGTGTCTGAGCAACATTTGTGAGACCTGTGTGGCTGATGTGAAGAGGATGAGGGGAAAGAGTCCCAAAAGATCAGTCCAACAAGGCAAAGGGGTGACTAAATCAGATCTTCTAGATTATTGAAAGCCCTTCAGATTTTCTTAGAATAAAATATTGTTATATGATTTTAAGAAATAGGATCTGGTTTATTAAATGGATCACTTTGTCTTTGGGTTTAGGAACAAAGTATAAAGGGGAAAGGTCAGATAAAGAAAACTAACTGAATGCTATTATGGTATTCCAAGTCTCCAAGACTTGCTGGTAATCTGAAGAGAATGCATGTAGTAAAGGAGATGTGAAATGGTTACTTGAAGCTGGATTTATAGATTGAATTCAGGAGAAGAGAGAAGTCATGAACATGCCAACGTAGCGAAAGAATGGAGCTTCCCTCCATAAACTGCAGAAGATCATCATTAGAGAGTAAGGAAGATCAAGAGTTTAATTTTGGACTCATGATTAAGATGGATGCTAAATAGCCAGCCAGAATTCAGTGCATATGTATGTGTATGTGTGTGTGAGAGAGTGTGTATGTGGAGAGTGTGCATGTGTGTGTGCAAGTGTGAATTTGAATATGCCTTTTGTCGTTTCAGTTTGAACTAATTTACTCTGAGCGTAAATTGAGTTTTGAATATTTTTGAAAACTACTCAAGATTAACTCTTCAACCTTAGATAATTAAATCTATAATTCAAATGTCTTAAGATCATTTAAAAACACATTGTAGATTGAATTTAAAGTATATAATTGCATAGTCTTTGAGGTATAGTTTTAGACCTTGCTTGTCTTTCTGTTTAACAATGCATACCCCAAAAGGACTTGTGTAACTGCTATTTCTGTTCTTTGCTGTTGGATCCATTTCTCAGAAAAGTATCTGTATCTTTCCTTGCTTTGTTGAGTATAGTGATGTGAAACATTGACCGCTAACAGGTGCTCTACGGAGAATGTGTTCAATGGGGCAGATCACTCACTTCCCTCCAGGTCAGATTGGCCTGACCCACTGGAGGGATTTTGTGTGATGTGCAAGTTGTTATGATGTACTTTTTAAAAATAGTGTCACTGACACATATCTACTAAAATAAATTAACCTTCCTATCTTGACTGACTCATAAGCAACTTCACATTCCAGCAATGACATGTGCAGCAAGGTTGGATAGGGCAGGAATGCACCCAGCAAGAAGACATGGTGAGGTAGGCCTTTTGACAGATTTTCATTTAGTGTTACAAAGGCTCTGAGAAACAGCCTAGATTTTTGTCATCCTGGGTTGTGATTAAGCTCTATTACTTTCTATGTGGGAAGGACTTACCACTTCACACTCAATTACTTCAACAAAAGATATGATAGGGAAGAATTTGAATTCTGTGTCATGAGAAACAATTGAAAATGCTTGTAAAATACAATAACACCTTCCTTGTGGCCAGCTTTTAATGTTTGATGATGTTTATAATTATTAACTCTTATAAAGCCCAAAAGTTTGGCCTTTTGCAATGTCTAAAGAGGGAAATGGAGAGTCAGTGATCTCTCTCCCATCTCCTTTTCTATTTATTTCTTTTTAAATCACACATTATTTTCTGCAAGAGTTTTAGAATGTGGATTTATAAGTAGTGGGCTAGACTCAGCAGATACCAAGGAAGCTTCTTGCGAGCTTAGGTCTAAGTGTAGATATGCACTTTTGAGCAGAGATGATTTCAGATTGTTATCTGTTCTTAATTGGTAAGTGAAGCTACCAACTAGCCTCCAAGTTCACCTGGTACCGACAGCTCTTATGAAAATGAACCTCCAGATCATTAAATCTTCCAGCGGAAAACTTCACTGCACATATGATCACCACACACACACACACACACACACACACACACACACACACACACACACACACACACACACACACACACACACACACATTTCAGCTTTCTTGAGTGTTATTTGGACTTACTAAGCATTTCTGTAATACTTTTCTAAGTTGGCTGCTTTTCATTAGTGAATCCATATTCCACCCTGTGTGAAGGGTGAAATATAGCAAGCAGACCATATTTTATAAAGAAGAAAAATGAGACACACGTCAGTCTAGTGTGGTTTGGCCAAGAGTATCAGAAAATTAAGCTGCAGAACTCCTAATTGAATGCAGAGTGTCTCACTGTTGAGTCATGGTTGACTTTAGCAAGAAGAAGGCTCTTGGGGAAGTCAGTGCATCCAAACAAAAAGAAAAGGTGATATCCTCTTTATTGCCTAAGGATGAAAAATAATTCCTATAGTATAAATAATAAAAAAAGTTCTTCCTATAGTATAATACAGTAGCTAGAGTAATCATTCTACATCAAGTGAGAATGAGTCATTGTTCTACATGAAACCTTGTTCTTGTTTTCTATTATCTAGTTTCTATTTACTATTTCTATTATCTATTGTATCTGTTATCTATTCTCTATTTTCTGTTATCCCACAGTCAGCCTCATCTCTCCCTGCTTCCATCTACCACAGCCACACCGAAGATGGAAGTTTCTTAATATGCCTTTGTACATAAAGAACTTCTGGTGATTATCACAGCATTATTTACCATAGCTAACATATGGAACCAACCCAGATGCCTCTCAGTAGATGAATGGATCAAGAAAATGTGATATATATATATATATATATATATATATATATATATATATATATATATATATATATATATATAATGACACCTCCCCATTTGTTCGGAAATGGAAAGAAAGACTTGGAAAAAATTATATGAAGTGAAGTAAGCCAGGCCCAAAGAAACATAGGTCCCATGGTTTCCCTTATTTGAAATAACGAGTATGTCTAGGACAAGCAGAAAAGGTCAAAAGCTATGTACATATGACCATATAAAATGATGCTAAGTGAAACTAACCCCAAGATAGGGACACAAGAGATTTTTATCTTTCTTGCTGTTGTTTCTAATGTACTTATAATGTACTATGTGATTTTTTTTTGTTTCTTTTGTATGTTCTTCCCCCACAGTACAGCTCCTGTTTTCACTGTATTAGATTCCAGTGCCCTGCGTCTTGTATATACATTTTTCTAATTTGGGGAGGGAAAGGGAAATAACAAAATTCTGAAATAAGGATATAGGTTGACCCATTGTAACAATGAAATGTACAAGAAACTACATTGAAAATGAACTTTAGAACTTTGCGGGGAAGGAGGGAGGAGTTGGGGAGGTGAGGAGGGATGAGATGGTAGGGGAAAAACAAAGGAGGAGGTAACAATGCTCAATAGGAAATGTACTCATTACCTTATTCATGCAACTGTAACCCCTCTGTACAGTATCTTTACAATAAAAAATATACATACTAAAAAAAATAGAATGAAAGAACAACAAAAAACTTCTGTTGACCTCATTTCCTCTCCTTTAGATATACATCTCCCCCAGAGTTTTCAAGTCTCTATGTACTGCTAAATTACATGAGATTTATACCACTGATCCTACCCAAATTTTGCTTTATATCCAGTCACTTCCTGGAGGCCAGGGGTTACACTGCTTCCCCAATTTGTAGCATAATACCTACAAACAGTAGGGCTACCACCTACATTTCTTAGATTGTAAAAGCATTTTTGTAAGACATGAGAAATATGCCTTGTGATTTGATATTTTCCGTCTCACCAAAATTTAAAATTATGGCTTTAGGTCAGATGCTATGATAAATGCTAAAGGCATAAGAAATTATGGTAGGAAGTCGTAATAATGGAGTTACTAGCAACTTCCTGGAGCGAACTAGTGATGAAGCATGCCAGCATAACTGTTTTTGTTAAAGGTCTTTCTCATCCTGGGATCTTGATCTTTGATAGGTATGATCATGGTGATCACATAGTTATTCAAAGTGGTACAAAAGTGATAAAAGAACTAGATAGTACTGGTAATAATTATTCTTTGACAAGAAATATCAACTAGTAGACCATACCCAGTAGAAGAAGTGTGTGGTTACTCTACATATATGGATTACCCTAGTAAGCTGTAAAGTCCTGAGAAAAATTCCCGGTGTAGCTGATCCATCCAATAAATTCAAAGCTGCTGTCGGTGAAAAGTTACATATTTGTCCTAATTATAAAAAGCTAAGGGACACAATCCTTTTCCTGAGGAAGCTCTAAACATAGTGGCAGTTGCATCACTGTGACAGTAGCAGGTTAGAGAAGCAGTTAAACAGTTCAATTTTGAAAGTTTTGGCACCTGGATTTGCACATGAAGAATGCTAACTAGGGAGCTGAAAGGTTTCCAGATCAACTGAATTGCTAAAAGCTGCCAAGTTGGCCTGAGAACCTTCCTTTGTGAGTGAGATAAGGATTATAGTTGAAACCCACTCCTTAGTTGGAAAATGTAATTTAAGCATATGTTTTAGAAAGCAGTGATTATATTGTTACTTTCTCGGAGTCCAGTGTTCCTGAATCTACAGCTGTGCCAAACCCTTAGCTGTGCAGAGGGTCATTATCTTTGGGGAACAGGATAGTAACTCCCCAATCAACACAGTATAGGTCTCAGCCTTGGCAAGAATTTAGGAGGTGAAAGAGAAGGGCGTGTGTATTAGCAACAACAGTGAAAATCCCTAACACCTAGAAGGTGTTGAAATTCTAGTTAGCTTACTTATCATGTTTTGGCAAATGTCTGATATTAAATGGAAGATCTCATGTTGAAATCACGACATTTCTCTTTTCTCTTTTGATATGATTTCTCCAAATTATGTCTCTCCTCTATATCTAAGGAACTCAGAATTAATAGCAAACAAATTTGTTGAAGAATAAAATGGCAATACTGCTCAAAGGATCCTAGATTGGAATTAGGAATTCTTTTTTTATTAACAAAAGTTTAGGAAATAGATTGCCTTTTAAATATGCCATGTAAATGAACACAAATGGGAACAGCAAAACAGGGACCAAGACAAAACAAAACTCCATGAAGTTGATTAACATTGGTCAAACCCTGGAATTTCAGCTTTTCATCCCATCTTATTTTTTTAATCTAGTTTTATTTTAATATATTTTAAGATGTTTTTGGCACCAGGTGTATTTGTAAAATCATACTCTTAATTCTTTCATTCAGACTTCTAAATCAGAGGTGTAATGGTACTCTGGGATTGGATTCCTTCAGATAGAAAACAACAAAAGAAAACAAAAAAAAACATGAAGAGGTAGTTGTTATACAGGTCAATTGCACTAGCTGCATACTTTTATATCTGGGGAAAATATTACATTGTATGCAAAAAATGACTCATTGTTTGGTATAAAAACTATAATTGACAGGATTATATATGAGCATAAGTAGTATCATCAGCACATTGTGGTTTATGCACTTTATGACTCTCTCTCCTTGGCCAAACAACAACACACACTTCATATCCAGAAGGATGGAGGGGTTTAGAACAAGATTAATGGAGAAAAGAAGTCAGATTTCCAATGTCACAGAAGAAAAGAATATAGTTTGAATGTGTTTCTATTTACGATTTAATTGCCTGGATTCATCTCAAAGCTCTTCAGTCTACTTGTTATTTGACTTTGGCTAAGATACTTATCTTTTTTTGCTTCCTACCTTTAAAAGAAAAATGGAAATAAAAAGAGCCAGGAGCCGATGGCTGGTTTATCCCAGCAGCTATTACAATCCTAACCTAGCTACTTAGGAAGCTGAGATCTGGAGGATAGTGGTTTGAGGCCAGCTTAGGCAGAAAAGACTCTACCTCTAAATAGCTAGCAAAACTTTGGGCTGGATGTATGACGCAAGTAATAGAGCACCAAGCAAGAGGCTCTGAATTCAAACTCCAGTACAATGATGAAAGAATGATAAAAAGTAGCTAATGTGTATAGTTTTAGTGAAGACTGAAGTTACACATAAAAAGATTTAAAGTCCCTGGTAATAAATATTGACTCAATAGATATTATAATTGTTAGAAACTCAGTTGCTTGATATTATGACTGCAATTTTATTTTTGGTTGTACATGCATATATGATTAATATCCATGAATATTCTTCTTTCGGATTTATGTTTCACTAAGAACATTCGGAATTCCAACGCTGTCTTGTTCCTAGGTTAAGAACTCCTAAAATAAGGTTCATTGAGAGATGTATTTTCCTCAATTTCTTTTGGTGATCTCTAGTTTCCCTTCAGACTTGGGTCTGCCATGGCTTGTTCAGGGAAGTAAATGAAGCTGTAGTCTCAGACCGGGACGAAAGGCCACAGATGATCATATTTCTCAGGAATGCCTTATAAATCTTGCATACTCCCTGTTGCTATATTGCTTTTTAAGAAGCAGTTTTTCTTTTCACTGTACTTTTATTCTAAGACAAAAATTTAAAAAAGTGGCTAGGTTAAATGTCACAAGATGTAGATATTAAGTTTCCTTAAGAAACCATATACTTGGATGGTGAATTGGCATCAAGACTTCTTAGGAGACTCTGAGAACATCTCGTCCTCTCTTGGAGTGTCTCATTCTTCTCTTCTCTTTCCAATAACCTTAACCACAAGAATACTCATCCATTTCTACTTGTGTTGCTTCTCTCCTATTTTGCTTTTCCAGGCTTTTCAGAATATTTGTAGCCAATTTATTATAATACATTACTTCTGCTTGAAATACCACAAGTGCTGTGTTGAATGAAGAAGTAAGGAGACTTGAGTAGAAATTTGGACTCTTCTGATAACTGCCTGTATTTTGGTCTTCTTATGAACCACCCTGAGAACCTTTTACAAAGTTGGGGGAGGAATAGCTCACCGGTTTACCTGTTTGCTCTGACAAAATAAAATATTGGGTATATAAATAGTTTGCAAGTATTCTTATTATTTCTGAAGTTGTCTACTGATTGTCAAATAAATTGCTATGTGATTTTATCTTGTCATAAAATTTTTTTAAAACAAAACACATTTGATCCTTTTATTTTCCATCTGAAATGTTCTGCCAATATTGACCTAGTTCTTTGGTCACGTACAGTTTTAAGTTAACAACAACTTTAATAGGCATTATAGAGAATGTTCTATTTCTAACACGAAACTATAATATGACTAGAGTATTTCCTAATTTATTCACTCAGAACGATAGGCAGTGTTCCTTCTTTTCTGACCTAAGTTTTTATCAGCTGTAGTTGCTGTTCAGTTTTAGTTAGTGTAAAGTGAAGTGTTGGCTGAGAGGCCTCCTCCCTTCCCCTCAGTACAGTCTCTATCTACAAGGCAAGAGTGTGCTTACATATTGTTTGTATAGCTGGATCTCTCTCCTATTTATAAGCTGTACAACATTTTTGATGACCACGAGAAAATACTATTTATCACATGTTGAGAAGCTAGAATAGATATTGTTCAATAATTGTTCATTTGTTTGCTAGAAAATAGGAGTCAGATTGAAGACTATTTGTCATCAGAATAAATCATTAGTAAGCAGCTGGAGTTTTCTCTTTTCTTTTCCCTTTCTCCTACATAAGAGCTTCTTCAATAGCATCCTGATACAATGTCCAACCAGATCATTAGAGAGTGATTTAAAAAGTCAAGAACAGTTATAGCAAGACTCCTAATTTTGAGCCAGACACTGTACTCCTTGTTTTATATTCCCTTTCTCACTTAAATGTCATGGAAACTCTATGAGTTAGACCCTGTACACCCCATTTTATTCAGGAGAAAACTGTCTTTGAGAGAGCAAATAATTTCTGAGCATGGTGAAGCATTTTGGGTGAACAATGAGGATTTCTCTCTGTATTTTGTCTTAGTAAGTCCTGAGAAAAATCAAACAGCCTCTTCCTTTATCACATTAAAAGAGACATCTCACTATCACACATATAAATGCCATATGTTGTCTACCACAGACAGAGACTTCCTTGACAAAACCAGCTCCTCGTTGATGGTGATGATGCTGATGCTGATAATGAGGACAATAATAATAATGTCTCAGGCATTTTGCTAAACATTTTCTACCCTAAAGCTTGCAGTAGTTCCTGAGGTGTGACATTTAGAGCCATTTTTTAGTGAGAAAGATGAGACACATGAAGTAATCTGCTTGCCCAAATTCATATAAACATGCATCTCTCTAATCCCCCTGGGTGTCAGCTCTCTGCATTATACAGATATTACTTCACCTCTTTCTTAAAAAGCGGTCTTCTCAGAAATGTAAGTCATTGGTACCTACCCACTGCTGAATCTTTTCCTCTGTATTTTTACTGTGAGGAAAGTTGAGCATGTTCTACTAGAATGGCCAGGCTTAAAGTCTTTTTTGTCCATGTTTCTCAAAGACCTTTCTCAAAGACTCTGTCAGGGCCAAATCAGAGAGTTTCTTTTTTTTTTTTTTTCTCCTCTAAATAATTGCCCTTTATTTCTGATTTATACAAGAGGAATAGAGGATTAAAGAAAAAAATAAGCAGAAAGTACTTTGGAATTTTATGTTTGGGTTTCTGAATGCTCTCAAATGAGATATTAGCCCTGTCTCACCACACACTACTTCATGAGTCATTTTCCCTAATTTGAGCATCTCTGGTAACCAAATTTTAGCAATCTGAGATTTGGAAACTAAGTGAACAGATACAAACTCTTTATATTGAGGCAGATAACCACAGAACTAAGGTCAGAGTCCATTTCAGTGGGGGTGGAAAAGGAGGAATGGAGAAGGCTCCTGTCTTTCCATTGTACTGGAATTTAACTGGAATGACGGAAGGCAATTTCATTTAAAAATCTTTCCCCCCTGTCACCTCATTAACACCTCCAATGAAAGACAGCTGTGAGACTGTTAACTCTTTGCTTGCACATTCTTGAAAGTGCTATTGGCTGAGATCTTTGGTCCTTGTGAGAAGATACCCTGCTGTCACCAATCTGGGTATCTGTAGCTTGAAATGAGGGTTTTTCCAAGACTCATATTTATACCCCAATAGTGCGCCATTCCATAGAGTGAGACATGCACTTCTGCCAGGTTTTGCACATTTTGAGCTATGACTCTGTAAGCTGCAGTATGTTGGATTTTTTTTTAACTTGGCTGCCTCAAATTCTTTTTTGGAAATGATAGAAGAGCGTATGTGAACATTCATTAATTTATTCACTCATTCATTTACTCACTCACACATTTAATAAATCACGTTGGATGAGTGCCTGTTATATGCCAAGCAACATGTCAACATCAGGGGTATAAAGGAGAATAAGACATTGTCCTTTCCCTCAAGGAGTTTTCTATTTAATGTGGGTTTGAATAATGATTATCATATAGCATGATAAAATGAGAATAAGGGTTACTGTGGGAGCAAAGGGTACAGGCAGTGAAGCTGAGAAAGACTAAGGGAAATCAGAGAAGACAGAAGAGAAGCTTTTTGAGTTATTTTGAAAAATAAGGAATAGCTATATGTAGAAGCGTTGACACGAGAAAGTAGCATATACAAAATCAAGAGAGAATGAATTTAGATTGATATGGAAGACTGGCTTTGTGTGCAGTGAAGAAAATACTGATGTAGTAGATACTGTGGTATATGACACCACACTTTGAGATTGAAACACAATACCTGTTGCTGGCAATATCTAGAGCTATAGGATGTCAGCCGAATCCCCTTTTGGAATTGTCCTCAATTAAAGGGAACTACTTTGTCCAAGTTCATGTGCTTTCCCCTGTGGCTTACACATCCAAAATATAGAGGTGTAAAGACCAAATCCCCTTACTTCAAAGTAGACAATTCTGACTATTCATTGCATTTCAGGAGCTCCTGGAAAGGTCTTTGGCCTTAACTTTCCCTCTGTCCATTCTTGCTTTCTACAGCTCTCACAATGGATGTGTCCTAATAGATGCTGCAAAAAAAGTTGGAAAAGGGCTCTCAAAGTGAGCACCCTCAAGTGGAAACATCTATTCGACAGACATAAAATCTGTCAGCAGAATCTTTTCCAATCTAGAGCCTAGAGATCAGAGTCTCAGACTCTAAGTTAGTCCATTAAGTAAGCTATCTTGATCAGCCTCAGAGGTGCTGGCTGAGAGGAAGAGGAACCTAGCAAAAGTGGTAGAGGTCAACATGGTGTGACTCATTGTCAACATTGAGATCTTCTGCAGTAGTAAAAGAGCTAAAGTTTGCTTACTTCATCTTGCAAGTTTCTACAAGGAAAGAAATCAACCGGAACCCACAATTTAAAATTTCAACAACTGTTTTTTGCTTTCATTTTATTTGTTCAATAACATGTGTGTTTGTGCACGCATGTCCCAGTAATGGGGCTTTTTCAATCAAGGCTGTTGTTTTACCACTTGAGCCACACCTCCAGTTCTAGTGATTGGCTGGCTAATTGGAGATAAGAGTCTCATAGACTTTTCTTCTAGAGTTGTTTTTGAACCAGGATCCTCGGACCTCCTAAGTAGTTAGGATTACAGGTGTGAACCACCAGGCTGCCTTCAACAACTTTTTATATGTAATAAGTGAGTCTGAGAAGTTCAAAGCAGATCCCTCTTTAGTGTGGAGGTTCTTATTCCTAACCATTGGACATGTTGGTGGTTCTAGAGCTCAGTTGAGCCACTACCAAGGTATTATCCCTATCCATACTGCTATATTTCCTCACTCATATTACCCTTTACTCCCAAGCACAATTTACATGTAATATGTAATGCCCGATGCGTATCTAGTTCTCTTGTCTCAACAAGTGTGAAAGGCTGTTACAAATCCAGTGATCAATCTGTGGCTTCTGTTACTTCTGTATATGGTACATATTCTCCTCTGCCAAGTTAAATTGCCCTTATGCATGATAATATTAACACCACTCTCTAGTGAATTTTTTGCACGTATGTATATTAGATTCACAGGGAACTCAGGCTATGGCAAAGGATAGATTGCTTGCTAAGGAAAAGGCTACTCTATTGTATTTTAGAGATCTAAATGCAAATCAGCTTCAGAAAGAGAAGCTTATTATATGAGAGATTAGGTAGCTTAGGTTTATTCTGGCAGACAACTCTTTGTGCTTATTCAGAAAGTGGGGATTCTTCTATCTCATTGATCCACTGGTCTCCTGAATGTAGCCTTGTTTGATTAAAGCTATTTGAGCACTATATTCTAGCACATGGGAAGGGCAAAAAGCATGGTGAAGCTCAGGCTTATTTATTCGGAGCTCAGAATTGGAAGAAGCTCACACTTTCAATTTGCATGGAAGAAATTAGTCCTAACTACAAAGGATATGAGAAAATATACCATCTAAGTTATGTGTCTGTCTTAACTTGCTAATTACAGAAAGAGAACATATTTTGATGAGTAACATTTCTAGCATGGGAGAGAAGGCTGGAGTGGAATCCAGGAATCATTTTAGGTACAACCAGAAGGCTAAGCTACAGTGCTCTAATGTTCTGCTGAAAATCGAGAGGAGCATTGAATAGGGCAGAAATAGGATAGCAAATAATTTGTGAAAAACAATTTTACTGTGAGGTGGGCCAAGCATGTAGAAATTCTGTATTGTCTCCATATTTAGAGTGTGTCTGTAGAGATCACAGATGTCATCTCTAGACAGAAAATAGTCACTGTTCCTTATTTTTTCCCATTAGGGAGGAAAGAGTTGAGGGAAAAGCAGATGTTGCTCAGTCAGAAAACGGAGTGGGTTGTTCTCAAACTTTCTTTAAAAGAAGAATTAACAGAATAATCTGGTCTCCATTCCTCAAAATTGAGAAGCAGGGTCCTCAGACTTAGTGAGTCACAAAAACCAGAATATCATAAAAAATGCAGGACTCACTGGGGTCATGGCAATTAGTCTGAGCTTGGCCTAATTCTAGTTCTGCCTCAACATTTACAAACTTTTCTCAGCGCATTTAGTTTCTCTGGCATTCATCAATTCTAAATTAGAGTGGTTGACAAACTAGTCTAGAACTTTCTCTTTGATTTAAAACTGAGTTCAGTTTGAATAGGACTTAAAACTGTAGTCTGGAATTAGCTAGAATGGAAGCTCAAGAGATGTTTGTTGAATTCAGTGAATGTTTTTTTTTTTTTTTTTTTAGGGGGGGGGTTCTGGTTGTGGGGCCTGAACTATGGGCCTGGGCGCTGTCCCTCAGCTCTTCAGCTCAAGGCTAGCGCTCTACCACTTGAGCCACAGCGCCACTTCCGGCTTTTTTCTTTTTGCTTATGTGGTGCTGAGGAATCAAACCCAGGGCCTCATGCATGCAAGGCAAGCGCTCTACCTCTGAGCCACTTTCCCAGCCCCTCAGTGAATGTTTTTATTCTTATTTCAGCAAATCTCCCTTTAATGTCACAAAAACAGCAACAACTATTCTCCTCTAAGAGACTGAGTAAGTGAATAAGTTCTGCTGTGATGCTGATTCCTCTGAACTCTGAGTGAAAGAGAGATTAGGAGAGGAGGACTCTGGATTGCGGATGGCCTCCTAGAATAAACCTTACATCTCATAGAGGACCACAGATAAAGAGTTCACGATAAAACATCTCATGTGTTGCTTTCCTCATATTTTCACATCTACTGGAAATGAGTCCTGAGCTTAAAAACTACAGCAAACGAAATCTTTCTCAGCCGGCTCTCAGTGAGCAGTGGCCCACATTTCCATTTCCTGCAGCTGCTTAGAGAGTGACAAACATACTTCCTCTCTTCTGGTCTGCTTCTGCGAAGAAGGAAAATGATTTCTTTCTGACTGTGGTGGCTTAGAGAGTCTGTGAAGACAGGGCTGAGAGGCAGAATCAGAATGAGAAGAGCTGAGATGAAAATTCACCAGAACTCCAGGGCTCCAATTGCGGCGGCCTCCCCCCTCCCCTCCACCAAGTCACATGACCTCCTGTAAGCACTGTGCATTTTCCACACCTTAAAAAAGATAAAGTAGCACCTGCTAGAAGCTCAACCTTGAGTGACTTTAATAAACATGAGCCGTTGTATGGAGAACAGGAATTAGACATTTGTGATTAGGACCAGAGGCTATAAGCAGTGTGAATATACTGGCCATGCTTTTGGTGGCACATCCCTTCCTTTTTAGATATTTTGGAAGGACTGATTTTACTTATAAAGTTTAATCTCCCCTAGATTAGTGGCCACACCAGTACTTAAAATGTGAGCAGCGAGAAAGGATGAGTATCATGTTTTTCTGTAACATGGGAGACACAGGACACCTGGCCCTCTGTTCACAGTGGGGCGATGTACAAGACTGGACTGGGCACAATGCTGTGCTTATTCTGCATGGAAATCCATCTGTAGTCTATGTAGGAAGACAAAAGAGGATTGTTAGCACTTAAAGGCACCTTGACACTGCCATACCATTGGACTCCTTTATTAATTGCCCCATCTGCTAAGTGAGAGCTCTCTGACACAGGTTGGTGCAGATCTCTCGAAGCCCTTAGTCTGCTTCCTATTGGTTCCACATGTGTTTGTATTTGTTCTCAGTAGGCAGAGATTCCAGAGAGAAAATGAACCGCTGCAGATCGATTGCAGTATCAGTCATGCAGAAGACATGGTGAAGCGTGCCATTTGATTTTGATCTAGTTTTAACCCTTGTGGGGCAGCTGCCCTGCCTCTCTTGGCCTTTGTTTGCCTAGCTTTTTTGAGTCTCTGATGCAAAAGACAGGAGAAAAGGCAGTAGAAGATCCTGTTATTGTAGGAAATACAGCATTTCCCCTTTAAGTCATTCCCCTTTTCTTCTCTGTCTGGGACAGAGCAATAGGATAACCAGCAAGCATTCACGTGATCTCTCTGTGTGTGTGTGTGTGTGTGTGTGTGTGTGTGTGTGTGTGTGTGTGTGTGTGTGTGTGTGTGTGTTATTGTTGCTGTGAAGAGATAGGCCTGTTTATGTATCCAATGATAATTTTCAACTAAAGTACACTGACAATGCCTGCTGTCTGGGCCCTCACTGACAAAAGACAGACAAACACAACTCGAGGGTTTATTTAGGCAATCATTCTCCCCAGGATGATTTGTCTCTGTCTTTTCCTTTTTAATTTTGTTTTAAGGAGATTCAGTGAGATTGAGTTAAGGATGTGGTGTGGATTTCAGCCTCAGCTTTGCAATTTCCACATTTTGCCTGGATTATGTTACAGTCAATGCAACACAAGGGTATTTTCCTATGCACAGTCTGAAGATAGAAGGAACAGGAAAGGCATGGCTTGTCTCACAAACTTCCCTTATCATTGCCCCGGGTTTGGAAATTGTGTTTGTATGTGTGTGTGTGTGTGTGTAAGAAAGATGAGAGAGAGCGTGAGAGACAAAGAGAGTGAGAGAGAGAGAGAGAGAGAAAGAGAGAGAGAGAGAGAGAGAGAGAGAGAGAGAGAGAGAGAGCAGAGATGAGAGGAGAAGAAGAGAGAAAGATAAAAGAAGAGAGGAGATGCATAGAGAGAGAAGAGAGTGGCAAACATCCTGGGCAGTCAAAGATTTTCCCTCTTCATTCTGCTTTTCTTATCTTGTCTGGTGAGTGCCCTCTTCTGTTTCCTGGAATTCTGAGAGCTTATGTTGGAGTCCACAGGAAGAGGGGTGAACCTAACTGTACAGTGGTGAGCCTGAAGTTTGAGAAAAATGTTGTAAAGTTTTCCTTTAGACCCCTGGAATTGTGTTTTCTGCATCATGTTCCTGTCAAGATTTTGAGCCTTGTCTTGTTTATTTAATCAGGTTTCCTACTTCTTTTGGAAAGCAGTACTGTATTCCTTGAGACCCTTGCCGTTGGAGGCCATAGATAAAAGAGTCCAGATTGATTTGCATGAAAGGTAGTTGTGGGATCACATAAATTGTGTGAGGAGTAAGGGTAGGCTGTCTGTGAACAAGACTGAATTCAGGGATTAAAAATACCTATTTTTAACCCATATCTCTTTTTTTCTCAGACTATATAAGGATGACATGATCCAATCCCTGTGGCTGGAAGATAAAATGTTTTTGGCCAGTGGACCCAAAAAAATATAGGTCCCAGGGTTTCCCTCATTTGCAATAATTAGTATACATCTAGGATAAGTTTATCAATAGAAAAGGTCAAAATCTATGTACATATGACCATATAAGATGATGCTAAGTGAAATGAACCCCAAGGTATGGAGACAAGAGGTCTTTCTTTGTTGTTGTTGTTTTTAACATACTATGTGATTTTTTTTTTTGTTTCCTTTGTATGTTCTTCCCCCTATGGTAAATCTCCTGTTGTCATTGTACTTGATTTTGGTACCCTGTATCGTATCTTGTATATACATTTGTCTAATCTGGGGAGGGGAAGGGGAATAACAAAACACTGAAACAAGGACACAGGATGACCCATTGCAATAATGATACTCACAAGATCCTATGCTGGAAATGAACTTTACAACTTGGGGGTGGGGGAGGATAGGAGTGAAAGAGGTGGGAGAGGGAAGGGATATTGGGAGGACAAGAAAGGAGGGGGTAACAATGTTCTACAAGAAATGCACTCATTACCTTACTCATGTAACTGTAACTCCTCTCTGTACAGCATCTTTACAATAAAATAAAATGAAAAAAATTTTTTTTGGTTGAGACTGAAGTCATTCTTCTATTCCTACAGCTGGAGTAGAAGTCAGTCTGAAGTCTATGGACTAATATTTCAGAAAAAGCTCTTAATACAGGTCACCTAGCTGAACAACATTCCAAAAAAATTCCCAGTGCAATTGTCCTAAAAGTTTGAAAGGACTTAGAAAACAAACACCATAAAGTATGTGTATATGTGTTTGTGTGTATATATGTGTGTGTACGTGTATGTTGTCCTGAATCCAAATCCTAATTTTCACACTTATCAGTTATTTGACATTTTTGGTGGGCTTGGATTCTGGGCCTGAGTGCTGTCCCTTGAGCTTTTTTTTTTGCTCAAGGCTAAGGTTCTATCACTTGATAGCTCCACTTCCTGCTTTTTCTGAGTAGTTAATTGGAGATATGAGTCTTATGGTCTTTCCTGCCTTGGCTGGGTTTGAACTTCTTCCTCTCAATATCAGCCTTCACAGTAGCTGAGGATATAGGCAAGAGCCACCAGCATCCTGTCAGTTACCTTACATTTTTGTTTGACTTAGATTTACACCATAAATATTGACTTAGATTTATACTATAAAGATTTGGGGTTGGGTTGACTCAGCAACATTTCTAAAGTGAATTCTTTATTAATGACCTCATGTCTCTGTTCTTATTTACTTTACAAATAAAAACAATTATTTCACAGCACTTAAATAATTGACTAAAATACTTGATGTACTCTTGGCCAGCATCTTGAGTGCTGTCCAAGTTTCTACTTTCTGAAATTACCTGTTGAGTTCCAAAAGGTGACACTAACTTTGGTCATAGACCTTTCCTGGGACAGTCAGTTTTACTGAAGTGTACCCAGAATGTCTGTGTCTGTATGAAGGATGACATGACTCGCTATTTAGTGAAAATAGCTTTTGTTGCATTAAGTCTATGCCCTGCCACAGGAATCTATTAGTCCACAAATTTTTCACCTTCCCAAATGCTTCAACAGCTGGGACATAAAATCTCATTCAGAGACAAATGTGCACACCATATTTACAGTCTGAAATTCAATCTTCAAGCATCACTTGATTAGAATGAACATTATAGTACATTGTAATTCTTTTCATTTGAACCAGCGGCCAATAAATTTATGCCATAACTATTCTCCAGCTCACCAGCATATTATAGAAGAATTCAGTTAATGTCATTTTAACTTATTGACATCTAAACAGTTACCAAAATCTTTAAGGGCCTTTACAGTACCCCAACATTTACAAAGTTGGCTCATATATACACCCCCAGAAAGTCATACACATACTCTGTGACAAATAAGAACACACTGTTGATTCTGTTCATTAAAAAATACTTCAGTAGCAATGTATTTCAAGCATTTTCTTCTCTAAGAAATAATCTCTGTTAAGCATTTTGCTTATAGTTATTTTCATATAGTTTGTGCTTCTGCTAGTTGTGTTATTAAGCAGTATCATTGGTGATATTAGGCTTTTCTAGTTTGCTAAACTGACAAGTACATAGGTCTCATTTACATTTGGATCAATCACTAGGGCTATCTCATTGAGCCAAAAGTATGGATCACACTAATTATTATTCCTTCAAATGAACCTGAAATATGTTAAGATGTTTGAAGATGTTTCCAAACTTATTTCCCAAGAAATTCTTATATACTCCAGCTAGATTGCTTCCTAACGAAGTATGGCTCTTGCTAAGTGGATGTTTATCCCTCCTCAGCCTTGCTTCTTCTGTAGTAGTTTAGAATGTGAACTTAAAATTGTTTAAAGCAGTCTTCAGTTGGGTCCCTTGTTCAAATGCATTAGGTAGTTCCTATTAGGAACTGGAAAAATATCTAACCTCAGTAGCCTGTCATTCGAGGATGTTGCTTTGCATGCTAAGAAAGAATTAGGCTTAGTAACCCCAGAGAAGAAGAATTATAACATGGTTGGATGGAGTTTAGCAGTGCCTGTGTCAGGCTCACCAAATCTCACTCATACACCTCTAATCAGAAAGAAGGAAAGCTGGAGTGAAGCCCAGATCCTTCATTAATACCTTGCAGTGTTTGTTGGCTGTGGTGGCACCTTGGTTCTCTTTTGTGTGCCTCTTATTCTCTTCTATGATGCTAAATGTATATTAGTGTCTCAGTGAAGTGTTTGACAAAAATTGAAGTTTCAAAATCTCGTGGGGCTTAGCCATGGAAACCGTGTTAGTTTACTTCTGCCACGTTTTGGTCACAAGTGGAGAATTCAAAGTTAGAGGAGTAATCATCACTTCCTATTGAAGGGAGAAATGCCTTTTCAACAGTTTGAATGTCCCCATCAAAACTCATGTTGAGAGCCGGCCAGTGATGTGCACCTGTAGTCCCAGTTATTCAAGAAGGCCGAAGTAGGAGGATAATGAGTTGGAAACCAGCCGAACCTCATGGTGAGATTCTGTCTCAAACAGCAGCAACAACAATGAAAACAAGAAGACACATTGTGAGGTTGGCTCAGGTAGGACTTTGGTCTTGAGTGCTCTGCCTGCATCATGGGTTATCTCAAGAATGGGTCTGTTATAAAAACTCTTTGAACTTTGCTTTTTATATACACTTTTTGTTAGACATTTTTGTCTCTGTGACAATGACCTGAGATAAAGGAAAGAAATAATTTTTTGGCTCACACTTTCAGAGGTTTCAGTCCAAGGCTAGCTTTTGACCTTAGTTGAGTCAGAATATGATGTGTGTGGCAGATGCTGTCCATCTCATGTAGCCAGGAAGCAAAAACAAGACTGAGGAAGGGTCCAGCGTCCTTAAGTAGCCTTCAAGGGCATGCATCCTACAATCTACTTCTGGGTAGACCCTGTATCCTAAAGTTTCTACCGCCTCCAAAATTAGCGCCACCAGCTGGCAGCTAATTCAAACCACAGCAGTACTCTTTCACCATGAGATGCCCTGCATAGCCTAAGACTTTCTGGAGACAGAAAGTCTCCATCAGCAAGAAGATTCCCTCCAGATCCCACCCCTCAACCTGGGACCTTTCAGCCTCCAGATCACGAGGTGGATAAACCTTTATTCATCACAAGTTACCCACTCCGCAGTAGTCAGTTACACCAGCAAAAAATGACCAAGATAGCTTCCCAGGACAGAAGAGATGTGAGGCCATCTTTTGTTCCAATATTCTGTAGCAATTTGGGATCTTGGTCAAACCACTTGCAATGGCTGAAGTCCCAGTTTCCTCATCTGGAAAATAAGGATAATAACTATGTATAAGCTACCTTGAAAACTATCGTCACACTTACAAAGTGCCTAAACCAAAGGACATTTGGCTCATATTAATTTTTTCCTTCTCTGAGTTCTGCTCTTGTTTTCATGGCTTTTTGAACTCACCAGTGAAGTTCCCACTCACTATCTCTTACATTCCTTTACCCTAAATTCTTTGCCCTTACTTCTTAGTCAGAACATCTTAGTCACATTTAGGGTATCTGTAACTGTTATCTGTACTTGAATCATCTGATCATCACAATTTCCTAATTGTCTGAATTTTATTTGCCACTGTTTTGCTGCTTGATCTTATGGTTTTCTGTGAAGTTTGCTTGGCTTTATGGAGTTGATATTAACAGTCTGCTTTTTTCATCATATGATCAACTCTACTGTAACCTCCTAAATGGTAGAGATCATAGGCTGCATAGGGAAATAGAGACTTTTAAGATTAGTCAAATCTCCCTAGTTTTAGTCTTCAGTGTTTGCTATCTGTGTAAATATGAGTCAATCATTTAACTTTGCTCACTTTTAGTTTCAGAAAAACTAAAATGACATAATTATAAGTCTGCACATTGATGCTATTGAAAGGATCAAGTAAGAGCATAGACTATGTTTGCTTTAGATATGAATACCTTAAGTAAGTACTGTAAAGCATCGTCTAAACATTTGGTCTTTTGTGGTATGTTTAATGAATAATCATTGAATAAATGCAAAATAAATATGAAATATAAGGTACTCTACTGACTTTATTTGTGTAGGGATATGGATATCCTTTTAATTTATCCTAAAATAGGAACCAAAATATCATGGTTGGGTAACATCAACTTGTTAGGTTCCAGCTGGACTGTGTGCAATTATAATTCCAGTTTTCAATATAGTTTAGCAAGACAGAAGATCTAGTATTATTCTAAAACAGTTTCATTCCAATGTTTCATTTAGAAGGGCCTAAATTCTGGTCAGTTGTCTCATGTTAGAGATTAGCATGGTTACAACTGTGTTAACTCTTAAATACAACAGGAAGACATCTTGTTTTGCATATAGTACCATATGGAGATCTCCTATTCTAGCTTTCGTACATTAAGTTGATTGGGTCAGCCTGAGGGTAGTCTAGCAAAAATCTAATTTGTCTGGATTCCATGTGAAACTGTATGTGGACCCTTAGTTATCAGTCAAATTAGTTTTCAGTAGCTCCCACAGTTAGAGAGCTATGAACTTACAATGTTTACCATGTTTGTCTTTGGGAAATCTGACTTGCTGTTGAGCAAAAACCTCTCATTTAATGTGTGACATTTATTTTGTTTTTGTTTTAACTGCAGTGGTGTATGAATAGTTGATATTCTTTTGATTACATTTTATGAACACTTAAATTCATTCAGTTGTACCTGTTTTTTGTTTGTTAATTTGGAGGTAAAATCTCTGGAACATTTCTGCCTAGGCAGACTTCAAATTCGAATCCTTCATCTCAGCCTCCTGAACAGGTAGGTTTACAGATGTGAGCCACTAATGCCTGGCTCACCCCAGCGTTCTTAACCTTTCAATGAGGTCTTATTTTTTGTTTGAAAAAAAAAGACACGTTGTATTCATAAACTGCTTTGTTAAATGGACACACTTATGTACAACTACTTACATATTTAAAAATCTTAAAAATAGCATTTTTATTATGGCTTACAAGGTTCAGAAAATCTAGGAAGACTTCAATTGCGCAGAAATCTCAAATGACCACTGGTCAGTATTCATATGATGTGACTTCTTGTGTTTCCTTAGGATATTCATTATAATATATTGTGTAATTTATTTATTTTGTTATTGATTCAAATTCATGTCATCGACTGCAATGTATTATTTTTCTCTAAATATTTCTCTTCATGTATTTTTACATATTTTAGAAATAATCCATATTGATCATTTGATATTTACAACATATAAATATACATATACAAATAAGTAAAATCACACATGGCCTCTTTATGCAGAAAGAACCCCCCCCCATTAAAGTCTTGTCCCATCTTCAAGACTCATCAGGCCAGGCTGACATGGATACCTTCTCTTGACGAGTGTCCTCTTGTTATCCCACAGTAGATACCTTATTATTGCAATGGTCATGGCTTCTGAAAGAGTAGACCATTAAGACCAATATCATATATAGTGAAAATATACTGAAGAATCTCATTAGCATTACATATTATATGTGGACAAATGTACAACATACAATCCTTAACCATATGTCTGGAGCATAGGTATAGAGCTGATTATTTACTCAGCTATTAACTATTATTATTCCAGTTGCACTAGCTATTGTTATTCTTTTGGTGTAGATGAGGAGTTTGGAGAGAGGGTGGTATATATATTGTCTGTGTGTCTGTTTACTAGGGTTTGAATTTAGTGCTTGCTAGGCAACCACTGTATAGCTGAGCTATAACCCTCAGCCTCTTTGCTTTAGTTTGTTTTTCTCTATGGTCTTTTTGCAAAAAGCCAACTTAGAATCACAATCTTCTGCTTCTGCCTCCTGCAAATCTAGGATTACCATTATCAGACACTATGGTTAGCTATTGTGGTTATTATTTCTTGTGTTACTGTCTTTGTTATCATCATCTTCATTAAGTAGTCAGGGCTTTGCTCTAGACTCTGGAACATGATAAAACTTGGCTACCAGGATGTCTTGATTTGACAAAAGTGTTAGACCTATAATTTTATGCTTTTTAGTCTCCAGTAAATTAAAAAAAGCAAAAACAAAAACTTCACATGAACCAATCCCATGAATTCTTTAACTCACACCTTTCTCCAGTCTTGGCTAATTAGAATTCATCATGCTTTTGAAAGAATATTTTAAAAAGAATATCATAAGAAAATGGGTGAAAAGAAAAGGAAAAAAACATTTTGCCCTCCTACAATAATTCATCCACTCTGTATTCTATTATCTCATCACTACTGAATATTTTCCTAGATGAGAAGAAAAGAACGCTATACCTGTTCATATTTCATCAGGTTTTTTTTTTTTTTACTAATTCATTCAAAAGGAGATGCTTCCTTTTTTACTCACTGTTGATGACTGATTTAAGAAGTAGCTGCACAGCTTTCATGGCATTTATAATCTAGGATTTGTCTTCATATGATATGAAAAGAGTCAGTCATATGGTCAGTCTCAGTAATGCAATAAAAATCAGTTGAGCTTTCTTTCACCTTTAAGGCATAATTTGCATTATTATCATTAATTTGGCACTCCCAGATTTTCCTTCAAGTAAAATTTTTTGTGGAATACTTTCCTTCCTTCCTTCTTTCCTTCCTTCCTTCCTTCTTTCCTTCCTTCCTTCCTTCCTTCCTTCCTTCCTTCCTTCCTTCCTTCCTTCCTTCCTTCCTTCCTTCCTTTCTTCCTTCTTCCTTGTTTCCCTCCTTTTTCCTTTCTCTTTTTTTCTTCTTTGTATATGGAATGGAACATACATGATCATGTGGTAGGGTATCTCCCTCACCAGAGAACAGAAGAGCCACTTTTTAAGAGGTCAATTTGGGAGTCTTTATTGGAGAGCTGGTGGCTGCATATGACTCTTGTCTCAAAGACTAGCAGCCTAGAACAGAGCTTGAACCAAGCTTTTAAAGACAAAAACCACATGCTTGGGATGGAGTCTAAGCCTTAACCAAAGCAGACCATATTAGGAAGTAGCTCAGGTATAAGCAGAAATCTCCATTTTGGGAAGTAGCTCAGGAGTCAGCTTAAACCTCCCAAATAAAAGGATATGCCTCAGATTTTCCATTTAGGAAAATCTATGGGCTACTCAGAGGTGAATGAATCAAGCCATTTAGGGAGGTAATCAAGGTTGAGCATTCTCCATGGCAAAAGCTGTTCTCCTAAGGCTAAACAGCAGGACATCTGTGATTCAATGAATGGCCTCTCTTGCCTCTTGGCTTTTTGATGCCAGGTGGAAAGCCCCTTCCACCCAGCAAGGCACCAGGATAGATGTGAGAAGTTACTATTACATCCTAAGCACAGGACTATAGAGTTTTATGTTAGCCTGAGAATTCTCTTTAAACTATTTCTGTTCTTAGGGGCATTTGAACTTTTACATGGATTGATGGAAGTATGTCATGGATTATTCTTTATCTTTCCTCCAATTTAATTAATAGCACAAATTAGAAGATTTCATAAATGGAGGAAGGGTCTTAAGCCTTAAGAAAACAATTAAGAAACTGAAAAGAAACCACATCTACTACATTGTAATTTTTTTCTCTCTCTTGCCTCACTCAGTTTTCTTGGTATCTGTGTATGAAGTCAAGCAGCCTGCCAATAAGGTTGTGGGGTAGGGAATAATTGGATATGTTAGCACAGAACAGATGACAGAATTCATTGAATTTGATAAACTTTATTTGTCCTTGTAGCTTCCCACCAATTTATTGCAGATAATATCTGGACCTCACTTTGCAAATAAGGTGAAAGGATGATTCACTTGCCAAAGTCACATACCTATGAGGAGGAAGACTCAGAGTCAAATCTATACAAAGCCTATGTTCTATATGATCAGAATCTTCCCTCTTGTGTCCTAGTAATCCTGAGACTTGAGAAGTCCACCAGCACTGGTGGGAAAATCTAAAGCAATTATATCTATGAGTATTAACAACATATTGTGTGTTTTCTTTCTCTTCCCAAGGAGACGCTTGTTTACATTATGGGACATTGTTCTGTTCTGTACCAAAGAGCTTGTTAAGGGTGACAGACAGGTTTGTTGCATGATTGTGCACTCCAAATTAGATGAATGGTGAAATTATGAAGCAATCAAATGGCAAAGCTTTTAGTGGGCTATAGTACAGTGCCTTTTTTTTTGCTACCCCCTCAGCCTGTTAGCATAAAAGAGGCTATAAAGATAAAGTGCACAATATTATTCAAGTCTCAGAGTTCAACAAACATGGGCAGCCGGCATTTTATGGCAAATGTAGTCAGGATTGCTTAAAGCCCCCTTGTCTGGCCTCTACCCACATGCTGAGTTAGGCCCACTTCTTTTTCCTTCTGCCAGGATAATAGTAGGCAAAATAGTACAAACCAGAAAGAAGAGTTAGAAATACCTAGCCTTTCTGAACTTCCCTGCTTCTCCCATTCTTGACCACCCTCAGGGAGAGAAAGAGGCAAAGCAGCAAACTCTTCATCTGGGTATGGAAGAGGAGGGTGAATGATAGAAAAAGGTTTTGCAAATAATCAGATTAGATAGGTTTGTTATTCTAAGAGCTGGGATCTCAAAAAAAAAAAAGAGAGAAGGGAAGTAGTAGGGTGCTTTGTGTTCAAGGCTAATGAATTGTCCAGACAGGAGAGTGCTTCTTTCAGCCTTGGAGGAAAAGGAAAACACTTCCATGCTCTTTATGCTGGGCAGGGGAGGGGGGTGGTCTCACATTAGGGGAAGAGGCTGAAACTGCCAGCGCCCATAGAAAAGAGTTCAAACTTCTCATTTTAGAGATGAGGTATGCTAGGTCCACAGACAGATGGCAAGTAACTTGCCTGAGGCTTCCCAGCTATTTCAAGTTTAAATTCTGTGCTGTCCTTTCCATATGCATTGTGAGTGAGGGCAGGAAGATAATGGATCTGCATGCAACCATATAAAACCTTCAATGAGATGTAACTCAAGACCCCAAGTTGAAAAAGTGGAAGATGCTCAACTGCATCTTGTGATGGCCTCTCCTAATGCTCAGCCCTTAAGGGTCCTGGAAAATCTGCTTTAGAAGAAAATGTCAGCACCAGAGTACTTGATGTTTAAACAGTTTTCCTTTAGCACCAATCCACTATAAATTCTTTCAATCTAATTTTTCCTAATTCACACACTTGCTATTAATTCTATGTAGGGGCTAGTGCCCACAGGGGGATGGGCAGTCCTTCTAGCCTGAGCTTTATTTGACTCCACAGGCACACAAACTGAGCTGCTAAGCGAACCACGAGGAGAAGCAGAGCTCAGGCCTCAGGTAGATCTCTCTGCTGCAGAATCCACGTTGGTCTTCCATCCCTTAAAAGCTATTTCCTGAACAAAGAGTTGAGAGTTGTCTGCTCTGTCTTTGGATATTTTTCCTCAAAAGACGAAATGAAATGTTGGTCAAGATGAGATAGAAGTATTTTTCCACTCTGATATTCTGTAGTTCTGTGTACTGTCTGACTCAAGCTAACAGTTTACTTGAAAAGGAGAGAGTTTTTTCCCCCCTAAAATATACGAGTATGGTTTGAATGTTGAGATTGGGAAGCCAAGCTCCATGACTAAGACTTGTTGTGTGATACTTCTTTGTACAGATCATTCACAATTCAAAACCATGTGGAGGATCTTTTGTTCTTTCATGATCTGGTGATATCCCACTATCTCCCCACCCCCAACCACCTTATAAATCTGATCTGTGGCTGTTTGGAGTTGGTTTTATAGGGCTTATTAGAAATAACAGTCAAACACCTCTCCATGGCGCCAAGTCTTGGTCACATAGGAGACCCGCCAATTTGCAGTAGCATATGCATGGTTGACAATCAAAGCCATCCCCACTACCCCATCTAGCTGAGGTCCTATCCTAGGACAAAGTGAATAACTCAGTCCAGCATACAGATGTTTGATCCACGTAGCAGCAAGCTCCAGGATAGTTAGGAACATCTGTTACTTTGTAAAGTCTCCTCCTCTCATTCTATTGTCTCTGTTTCATAAATCTGCTTGTAGAATGTGCTTTGGAATTTGATAAGCCTTGTGGAACTGTGGGAGACCAAGTCCAGAGATGTTAGAGTTTTGAGTCTGGTAACCTTCTTCACCTCACAGTGGACAGAGGACAGCCATACTGATTACATTGAAGCTTCACTGTTTGTTCCCATGAATCACAGATTTGTTTATAAAACTGTGATTTCATTTTTGCAGAAAGAAAGCATGAAAGAAACAGAGAATGCAAGAAATAAAGAAAGACACAGAAACCAAACCCAACTGCTATTTTTAGGAGAAAAATTTTAAATGAAAGGCCTCTAAAAGTAAATCTACCCAGCCAGGAAGACTATACGTGAGCTTTCCAAATCTGTCCACTAAAGTAGGAATTTGAAAGCCCCACCACAAATTGCTTTTCACTTCAACTAGGATGCTTATTATGATCCCCTGGCTCTACTCTGCTCTCCTATTACTTACACATGAATTTAGTTACCCTGTATTTTAATTATATGTGTAGAGCAAGTTTTATGTTCTCTTCCCTGACTACTCATAAACTTCACAGAGATCATCAAAAACCATATTGTTCTTAAAATAGCCATTGCCTCCTATCCTTCTAGAGACACCAAATGACATTCTCTTGACCCAGTCCTGGCTTGTATTAAGTGCAGTTGAATGCTGGGAGCATGTGCTTCCAAACCTCAGTTTTCCAAACTTTAGTTTGAATTAAGCTTGTTCCCAGTCACGGATCTCCGGTGTCTAAATCACAACATTGGACACCCAATGAGCAACAACCACAAGTGGGATTTCAGTGGCATCCTTTGAACTCATCACATGACCACGAGAGTGTTTGTTTTTCCTGTTAGCTAGGATGAATGCTAGATGAAAATTTCATACGCTGCTGTCCCCAGGTACATTGTAATATTTTCTCCTCTGTTCAATGCCAATCATCTTGTGGTTTGAGAGCCGCAGGATGTATCTTTTGTAATTATGTGAGAACTGTGATTTTAGCTGACTTGAAAGGCCAGTTACAACATTAAATGTCACACAGAACTTCACATTGAGAAACTCGTTGTAAAGAGAATGTTCTGTGTTTTATGGCAAGGTTGTACTGTTACAATTGCCCTTTCCCCTATTTTGCTTAAGATTATTTGACTGCAGTGAAAAGTAATATAAATCAGTCACTGGCCACATAATAACTGCTTACATCTTCCTCCTGTTCTCTTAAAAATACAGAAGAATATCATCCCTCTCAAAGATTGTTGATAAACCAAGCACTAACCATAATATTTTGGGTGACATGGCCATAAAATATGAGTCCTGATGTTTTCCTTTCTGAAATTTCACTAATTGTAGCATATTTTACCAACATGTTAAAAAAATTACATAAACAGACCAGCTCAAAAATCTGTTTTAATAAAGAAATAATAGCACATCCTTGTATTTTTTTAGAAAGCAAGTATTATTGATCCAGCTGAATATCATCGGTGGGTATGAGACTGAGTTCAGATTCCAGCGTTCTGATTGTTTCTCTAATATCCTGTGGCTCTCTGGGGTATGAACATAATGGTGCACACTTCATTCAACTTGGGAGTCATAATGATATCATTCTGAACTAGTGGTGAATCTTGGAAACTATCTTTATGTCATTATTCAACTGGGTAGAAAAAATGGGAAATAAATATTGTCTTTTTCTCTTTGGACATTGTATTACTGATTTGCATCCTTCTTTCTGTTACCCTCAAATCCATGACTTTAATAACTTGTTGCATTTTTTTTGTCTCTGTGTTTGAGAAGTTTTCCAATTCCTAGATCTTCAATAGTAGTTCTCACTGATGAGATGTCCTTGGGAAAAAAGGAATTCAGAATGAAAACAGATGTTAAAAATTTCATGTGTTTGACAATAATTTTTCTTTAAAAGAACAATAAACCCCATAGCTCAAAGTCAAGGGGACTCATATCAGCGGTTCCGATGAAAACCACTCGCATATTTCTCTGATGGGGAATTGGAACAGTGGAGTTGCTGATGAAACCCTAAGATGAGCTGAGTTATGGTCCTTCGTTAAGTAATTGTTATCTAGCTTTCTTTGTCTCTAAGATTTGTTGAAAAGTCTCAGTTAAATGAGCATGAAGGCTTCCAGGTATGCATTCGAGGTATGTGGAGATGTCTTACTGTGCAGAGTTGCAGGCTAAGCACCATGTGTGCTGCAAAGCACAGGCAATAGCCTTGGTTAATTCTGGGTCAGGGCCTAGAGCTCTTGCAGAGCCTTTTCCTTTCATGGTTACTTGGTTTCTAATTTTGGTTTCTAATTGTACCAGGCGTTTACCACAAGACCACAGCTGTAAGGTGGCATTTGGAAGAAAGGAAATAAGCCTGTTAGGTCCCGCCCCTTCCTGCCAGATGGAGTGAAATGACTGTACTACATATTATTCATAGATTTTTTTTCCTCTTGAAAAAGAATCTATAAGCTATGCATCAAATTTCCCTTGGTTTCCTTCTTTGCTGACCATCAATCCAAATACTCAAATTTTGTGTGAGAAAAATCATTCAAAAAATTTACCCATCCAACTTAAAGAAATATTTTTTTCATGTTTTCATTTTTCTGTTTTACTAAGAAAAATGGATAGTCAAATTTGGTTCATACTAAAAAGGGTTAAGAAGTAGAAAATACAAATCACAATTCATTTATAATTTCTGAGGGATTTCTTTATTTTTACTATAATTTCTAACTATAGAAGAAAACATAGAACATATACTCAATCTTTTCTGACATTAAAATTCAGTGGCACTTTGTATGCGTGTGTACTCACACCATGTACATGGGTTCTAGGGCTTGAATTCAGGGTCTGGGTGCTAGCACTTTACCACTTACAACTCCACTTCTAGCCAATTTGTGTGTGTGTGTGTGTGTGTGTGTGTGTGTGTGTGTGTGTGTGTGTTGTGTGCTTAATTGTAGATAATAGTCTCACAGACTTTCCTGCCTAGGCTGGCTTTGAACTATGATCCTCAGATTTCAGCCTCCTGAGTATCTACTATTCATTGTGTGGTACTTTTGTGTTTGAAAAATAATCCTCACTAAATTTGGAAGAACAGAGGAAAGAAAGAAATAAGAGAGGGTGTAGGGAAGGAAGGAGGTAAGAGGGAAGAAAAGTAGGAAAGAAAGAAAAGGAGAAATAAAGAGATAATAAAGAGATAATAAAAGAAGAAATCTTAGTGTATTGAATATGGGAATCTGAAATAACTGACAAGAATCTTCATAAAGACCTTAGAAAGAATGATACTGTAATGCTGGATAAGAAGTGTACTCATGACCTTGCTCATGTAACTGTAACCCCACTCTACAGTATTTTCACAATAAAAAAACTTATTAAAAAATTCCAAACAAGGACAAAAATAAAGAGCAATTGTATACTTAATAAAAAAAATGGACAAACTTAGAAGAATTATGTTAAGGGAGTAGGTCAGGTCCAGAGACAAAAGGGTGTTTTCCCTTAAATGTGGAAGCTAGATTTAGCTTATAAACTTAGAAGTAAATGTATGGGGTGGCATACAAGTGTATACAAACGTATTATCTGAAATAAGGTAGATTCAAGGGAGAACTCAGAAAGGCAAAGGCAAAGTTCAGCAAAACAAACAAACAAACAAACAAAAGCCATCAGGAATCAGGCATTCAAAAGAGGTGAAGTGGGGTCAAGGAGAACGGGGTAGATAGATGAAGAGAAGAAGAGGGGGAGAAAACAGTAAAAATAAATAACCTACTGCATATTTGACAACACTGAGAAGAGTCAGATAGGAATAGATAGGGGAGGGATGAGGGAGAATGTTGAGAGGGGTGATATTGATCAACATATATTCAAAAATGCTTTGCTAAATGGCAACTCCTTTGTATTACTACTTAAAGATGATGAGATGATGATGATGATGATGATGATGATGATGATGATGATGATGATGATGATGATGATGATGATGATGATGATGATAAAAAGACCTGAAACCTGAAACTCAGGACAAGTAGTTGTGGTTCTTTTCCCCAGAAAAGAAGAGGAAAGGAAAATTACACAGAAGTGGAAGAAAGAACTGAGACTAGAATAAAAATGAATTTCTATTTTAAAATTGACTAATAGAGATTCAGAAAATATTTTATGGGTGACAAATTGAAGTAAAGATAGAATTTCTATGAGTTTAAAATAATAGAATTTTCCAAGTGCTGGTGGCTCACGCCTGTAATCCTAGCTACTCAGGAGGCTGAGATCTGAGGATCATGGTCAAAGCCAGCATGAGCAGGAAAATCCATGAGACTCTTATTTTCGATTAACCACAAGAAAAAGGGAAGTGACATTTTAGCCATATGAAGATGATTAACTCAGTAACACTCTAATTTTAGAGAAAATTCAAATGCATTTTTTTCTTCACCCGTTGGATAGACTTGCCTTAACTAATTTAACCTTCCTTCCCCACTCCTCATGTCTGGATTAATATTTGAATGCAAGTTTAATGGAAGTGATTGACGTCTGTCCTAATGCTAACCTCATCTGCATAACTTTGTGAACAATATTCTTGGTCATCTGCTATAGACTGTTCTATACTCAGAGATGGATAGCTTACTTGGTTTACTATTCAAAAATTTTGTGGGGCTGGGAAGGTTGCTCAGTGGTACACTGCTTGCCTTACATGCATGAGGCCCTGGGTTCGATTCCTTGGCACCACATAAGCAGAAAAAAAAGCTGGAAGTGAGGCTATGGCTCAAGTGGTAGAGCGCTAGCCTTGAGCTGAAGAGCTGAGGGACAATGCCCAGGCCCAGAGTTCAGGCCCCATGACCGACAAAAAACAAAAATATTTTGTTACATAGATGACCTTTCATTTTGTTGATAGAGAAACTAAGGTCCAGAGAGTTTGGGTGATTTATTTAAGGTTACTCAGTCACTAGAGTTAGAATCAAAATGCATGTGACTTAAAGCTTTATACTTTTCACATTGCTCATCAGGGTTGGGAAAACTCAAGAAACTCTATGAATTTGAGGTCATCATTTGAAGTTGTTGAAGATAGTTCCAAGCAAATAATTGTTCTCCAAAGTACTTTTTTTTGGAAGTTATTTATAGTTGGGTACTGGAGAAACATAGCTTTCTTTTCTTCAAACCATTTGTTCAGTGGCTTCATATGAATAAAGCCACATAGGTGAGAATTAACTTGTTCTCCTAGAGTAATGTTCCAAACTGTTCTGAATATAACGATTATTAGATGTAAGTTATTTAAAAATGATAAGAGTAAGAAGGGCGTGGGGTCCTTCTTAGGACTGTGGCACATACTTGCAGTCCTAGATACTCAGGAAGAAGAGATTGAGGATCACCATGGAAGCATCACCAGCTTTGGCAAAAAGTGATACACAACATCAATAAACCTGGGTTTGTGGAATGCATCTATAATCCTAGTGAAGCAGGAGAGATAGGTAGAGGGATCTCAGTCTGAGGCTACCCCTAAATAAATTGTGTAAGGCATTATCTGAAAAAGGACTAAAGCAAAAAGAGGTTTTGGAATACGACTCAAGTGGTAGAATGTGAGACTCAGTGTGAGATACCTAGTTCAAAACCCCAGGCCTCCAATGGAAAGGGAAAAAGACCTCAGGAATTAAAAGTCCCAACAGTTACTCTCTTAACTCATAACTAAAATCTGCAACATTACCACTGTAGCAAAACCTTGAAAATCCTACGGAAAGTATCCAGGAGAATACTTTTCAATTGTGTGTATACTCTTTTTGTTTTAGGTAAGGGGAATTACATATTAAAGTGCAATGTCTATAATTGTGTTGCCCTAAAGTTGTGTACCCCAAGGCTGTCAGGGGTAACCTGGGGAAATAATCCATTGGGAAATACTGAATTGTTACTAATCTTCAGAGGGATTCTTTTGCCTGCTATAAGGCCAAAATTTTGCTGAGATAGCTCCTCCAGTTGCTGATAAACTCAGGAAACAGGAAGAAACACACACTCTCTATCTGGTTTCACAGCAAGACTTAGAACCTTAAGCAGTGGTAGCCAGAAGTTCTCCCAGCCAACTCCCTCACTGTGGAGATAAGTCCTGAGGAGGTAAAGCTACTTTCCCAAAGCCATACAGTTAGTGGAAGAGCTGGGAGTAGAAGCCAGAACTAATGAAGCTTCAGTTCAATGTTCATCTGGATTAACAGGATGGGAGGGATCCAAGAAAAAGGAAGCTTGGAGAAAGAACCATACTGGCCTGTGATTTGAGGGGCCTATCTAAAACAGATGCAACTGAACTAGCAAATTTATAATAAGGTTCAGTGAGAAAGGGGCTAAGTCATTAACCTTGCAAAGGGAATTTATAACCAGTGACCAAATTTGACCTTAAGCCAATCATGTCTTTCCATTTCCCAGTGCCTAAAGAACATGCTCACAGATGCACACACACATGAATATACAGCACGCCATCAGACTTTTCTCTGAGAATATGAGTTAGAGACCCACTGCAGGAAGTGTGGAAGATAAGATTTCCCAATAATCCCGGTGTTTTATTTTTTTAACTAAAAAAGAAAATCTGAGGTAATCACTCATTGCATTAAAAAAAAGCATAAATGATGGATAGATAAGAGTAAATGCCTTGCAAAGTTGAACTCTGTCATGATTGTCTCCTGTGGCTTGAAAATACAAACCTACTATTTTCTGAGAAGGTGGTATGGGGGTGGGGGCTCCTTTAGGTGGCTTCCTCGTGCTCCTGGAGTTCCTTCCTTTCTGAACACTTACTGGACTATACTTCTCTCTTCTTACCTCCTCTTTCTGCTGTTATTTTTTTAGTTTTTCATTTATTTATTTTTTGTCGGTTGTGGGGCCTGAACTCTGGGCCTGGGTATTGTCCCTCTGCTCTTCAGCTCAAGGCTAGCAGTCTACCACTTGAGCCAAGCACCACTTCCAGCATTTTCTGCTTATGTGGTGCTGAGGAATCGAAGCCAGGGCCTCCTGCATGCAAGGCAAGTGCTCTACCACTGAGCCACCTTCCCAGCCCCTCAGCTGTTACTTTTGGCCATATGATTTGCTTAGACCATGAAGTAAAAGAGAAAATAATGTATAACTCTGGTTGTGAAGAGCCAATGTGTGAGCTGTGTTTTCCCCTTCTTGCTGCATGAAACTCTGATGATGCCATTAGCCCAGATCCCATCATCAAAGTGAGGTGACCCAGAGCAGTCATCCTGGGAGGAACACACAGAAAGAAAGAGATATAGTTGAAATATGGTTTTCTTAAGCCACTTATATTTTGGCATTATTTATCTCTGCAGGATCATTTAGACCATTGTGACTAGCAGAACATGTTTAATTGGTTCACACCTTTCAATAAGAACCTGTTTTCTTTAAATAACTAATTGCTAATAAAATTTGCACACATATGTTGGAAAATGAGGAGAGTCCAAAGTTGGTTGTTTCATTGTGCTGGAGAAAATTGTATAATCAACATACCTTCTATTGGGGCAGGGGCGGGGGTGCTATAATTTTGAAAACCTTTTCTCAGAAATAATTCTTTATCTTCATTATACATCTGTAAGTAGGTTCTTTTTATCAGATGGTAAAACTAAGATTTTGAGTTGAAACCACACATCTATGACTGGGAAGGTGGCAGGACATTTTACTGTGGTCACTTTACTATGTTATTTTACCACTGGTTTTCAACTAGGTTAAGGAAAACTTCCTCTTAATTCTTCTTGTGGGTGATGGAAGCTTAGGAGAATTAAATATCAGTACATACATTGAACTTTGGAAAGGACAACTAAGTTTTATATAGCCCTTTTGGGAAGGAGATTCATTCTGCACTGGATACTCCACCACTGTACAAGTTCAATGGGACAGAATTCACTTAACAAGTTAAGTGAAACTACCTTAGTACAAAGCTAGGCAGCAGGGACAACAGAAGCCAAAGACTCATGCATGGCAAATTCGTATTTTAGGGCCAACCAAAGTTACCCAGGATTGATGAAATGCCATTTGTAGGTGCTACACCCAGATAACCAACACCTAAAGAATTTTACTATGTTTGGATCACTGAGCAGATGTGTTTCAGTACCTCCTGTTCAAGAAGCATTAGGAATAGAGCCTGTGCTCAGAAAGTTCCTGTTGAGCTCCGATGTTGAATTCCTAATGCATTCTATAGTTATTTGAAGAACTACTGACGAACGAAGTCTGGGTGACAGTCAGGTAGACCAGCCGTGTCCATCCAGGAATCTGTCCCGAATACATCTGTTAGGTGCTCATTATGGTGGCTGGCACATGGTAGAAGTTAATAAATACAATTGTGGTTTTACTTGTAATGTCAGTCATAGGCTTTTCTTTCTCATTCTATTGTATTCTAGCCTCCACATTTACTTTCTTCCCACACCAAATGTTGTGGAAATTCCTCACAGGTTGAACAGACGGATACAATTTTTTTTAATTCCCCTGATTAGCCAGGGTAAAGTTCTTATACGTGTCTGAGTGATGGTTCCCAATGACCCCTGAGTCCTGGTGTTCCCTTGTGGAATCCCCTGCTTTTAAATGTATACTGGCTTGGTGAGCTCAGTTCTAAACAAATAAAACATAGCAGAAAGGACAGAATGCCATTTTCAGAATTATTAACAAAATGGCCATGGCTTTCACCTGCGGTCCTCTTTGGCTCCAGTGTAGGAAGAGGTCACATAATAGATTGAGGTGAGGTTGGAAGGGGATTCTTCAGTCACAGTTGAGCCAATCCTTGTTGACCCTTTGATTGACAGCCTCATGAGAGACCCTGAGCCAGATAAATAATACTGATCTGTTTTTTGGAGGAGGGGTGGTCCTGGGGCTTGAACTCAGGTATGGGAGCTGTCCCTGAGCTTCTTTTGCTCAAGGCTAGTGCTCTACCATTGAGCCACAGACCTCTTCCAGCCTTTTTCTGAGTAGTTTTTGGAGATAGTGTCATGGACTTTTCTGCCCTAGCTGGCTTCGAACCACTGTACTCAGATCTCAGTCTCTTGAATAGCTAGGATTGTAGGTATGAGCCACTGATAGCTGGTCAGTCCAAATTCTTTTCATTCCTTTTTACCCTTTTAATTCCTCTTCCTCCCTCCCTCCTTCCATCCCTCCTTCCCTCCCTTCCTCCCTTCCTCCCTCCCTCCCTCCCTTCCTTCCTTCCTTCCTTCCTTCCTTCCTTCCTTCCTTCCTTCCTTCCTTCCTCCCTCCCTCCCTTCCTTTCTTTCTTTCTTTCTTCCTTCCTTCCTTCCTTCCTTCCTTCCTTCCTTCCTTCCTCCCTCCTCCTTCTTCTTTCTCCCATCTCTCTCTCACTTTCTCTCTCTTTTTGGCACTGGAATTTGAACTCAGGGCCTCAGGCTTACTAGGTAGGTATACTACCACTTGTGCTATACTTCCATACCTTTTTGTCTTAGATAATTTTCAGATAGGGCCTCTCATTTTTGCCCAAGACTGGCCTTAGACTATGATCTGATCCTCTTGCATAGCTGGGATGACAGCCACTCACCACCATGCATGAATTGCTTGTGGAGATGGAATCTCACTAATACTGTTCAAGGGCTATCCTTGAACTGCAGTCTTTTTTATCTCTGCCTTTTGAGAAGCTAGGATTACAGTTGTGAGCCATCATGCCTGGTTCTGTGTTTAGCGTCTTGACCCACATGAGCAACATGATTGTGTTTGCTAACAATTATAGAATCAAATTTTATTTTTGAGTATATTTTAAAACATGTATGTGCAAAGGCCTGAGGCAGGCCAAAGCAAGCTCCAGTGGGGAAGGAGCTCATAAGGGATGGAGTTGCACATAGAGAAATGATTGCCTGTCATTCTTCCCTCAGATTATTCTCTTAATCCTTTAGCTCATACAGATATGAAAATTATGATGGTTTGAAACATGGAGACAATGTAAACTGAGCTCTCATACTTCATACAATAGAAAGCTAGGCCTGAAGAGGATCTTTGAATGTCTTCCACATCCCCCCAAGTCCAGTCACATTCACGGTTTCAAATCCATGTTTTCCTTGGAAAGAAATAATTGAAATTAAATCACAATTAAGTGAATTAGAATCCAAAAAAACCATAGAAAGAATCAACAAAACAAAGAGTTGGTTCTTTGAAAAAATTAACAAAATTGACAGACCCTTAGTAAATTTTATCAGAAAAAGAAAACACACCCAAATAAATAAACTGAGGGATGAGAATGGAAACATCACCACAGAAACAACCAAGATTCAGAACACTATAAGGGAATACTTCTCAAACCATTATGCTAATAAGTTTGAGAACTTGGCAGAAATGGACCTTTTCCTATCAAATCTCAACATGCCCAAACTAAACCAAGGTGAATTAAACCATCTTAACAGGCCCATATCAAGCATTGAAATAGAAACAGCAATAAGAGACCTCCCATCTAAGAAAAGCTCAGGACCAGATGGATTTACAGCAGAATTCTACAAGGCCTTCAAAGCAGAGCTCACACCAATACTTCTCCAACTCTTCAATGAATTGAAAGAGAAAGTTCACTACCTAACTCATTCTATGAAGCCATCATAACCTTCATCGCAAAACTAGGCAGGGACTCATCAAAGAAAGAGAACTATAGACCCATTTCTTTGATGAACATTGATGCAAAACTTCTCAACAAAATTTTGGCCAATCGACTTCAACAATTCATCTAAAAAAATCATACACCATGATCAAACAGGATTCATTTCAGGGATGTAAAGCTGGTTCAATATATGCAAATCGATTAATATAATTCATCACATCAACAAGAGCAAGGAAAAGAATCACATCTCAATAGTTGCAGAAAAAGCATTTGACAAGATCCATCACCCTTTATGATGAAGGTTCTGGAAAAACTAGGAATCCATGGAACATTCCTCAATACAATAAAGGCTGTATATGACAAACCTACAGCTAGCATTATATATAATGGTGAAAAACTAAAGCCATTTCCTCTTAACTCAGGAACCAGACAAGGATGTTCACTCTCTCCACTTCTCTTCAATTTAGTATTAGAATGCTTAGCTACAGCAATAAGACAAGATGCAAACATAAAAGGGATCCAAATAGAGAAAGAAGAAGTAAAACTCTCCCTCTTTGCAAATGACATGATCTTGTATTTAAAGAATCCCATAGACTCCACTCCCAAATTACTCAAGCTAATTCAAAACTTTGGCAAAGTAGCAGGGTATAAAATTAACTCTCAAAAATCAATGGCTTTTCTGTATGCCAACAATGAGAAAAGTGTGGCTGAAATCAGGAAAGCAACTCCATTTGTAATAGCCCCACAAAAAATAAAATACCTAGGAATTAACCAAAGATGTGAAGGACCTCTATGATGAAAACTTTAAAAACCTGAAAAAGGAAATCAAAACAGAACTTAGAAAGTGGCAAAAACTCTCATGCTCCTGGATTGGAAGGATCAACATCGTGAAAATGGCAATACTTCCCAAGGCTATCTACAAATTCAGTGTGATACCTATCAATATCCCAACCTCATTCTTCAGGGAAATAGAAGAGGCAATCCAAAAATTCATATGGAACAATAAAAGACCCTGAATAGCAAAAATGATCCTTAACAGAAAGAACAGTGCTGGAGGAGTATCAATACCAAATTTCAAACTCTACTACAAAACCATAGTAATCAAAACAACTTGGTACTGGCACAAGAACAGACCTCAGGACCAATGGAATAGAATTGAAAACCAGAAATGAACTTAAAGACCTATAGCCATCTAATCTTCGATAATGGAGGTAAAAAAATAGAATGGAAGAAAGACAACTTCTTCAATAAATGGTGTGGGCAAAATTGGCTAATCACTTGTAGAAAACTAAAGCTAGATCCTTATATATCACCCTGCACCAGAATCAACTCCAAATGGATCAAAGACCTTGGAGTCAAAGCAGACACTCTGAAAACATTACAGGATGGAATAGGAGAAACCCTAGGTCTCCTTGGCACAGGCTGAAATTTTCTTAATAGAGACCCAGAAACACAACAAATCCAAGAAAGGTTGGACAAATGGGATTGCATAAGGTTGCAGAGCTTCTGCAGGGCAAATGACATAGCTAGCAAGATCAATAGAAAGCCCACGGATTGGGAGAAGATCTTCACTAGCCATACAATGGACAAGGGTCTCATGTCTAAAATATACTTAAAACTCAAAAAATTAAATCCCCCAACAACAAATCCTCAAAGAAACAACTGCCCAATAAATAAGTGGGTTCAAGACTTAAAGAGAAACTTCTCTGAAGAGGAAAGAAGGATGGCCAATAGACACATGAAGAAATGCTCAACCTCTCTAGCCATAAAAGAAATGCAAATCAAAACAATATGGAGATACCACCTCCCCCCAGTTAGAATGGCTATAATCAAGAGCTCTAATAACAACAGATGCTGGAGGGGATGTGGACAGAAGGGAACCTTACTGCATTGTTCATGGGAGTGTAAACTTGTCCAACCACTTTGGAAAGTAGTATGGAGGTTCCTCAAAAGACTCCACATAGAGCTCCCTTATGACCCAGCAATCCCACTTTTGGGCATTTACCCAAATGATCACAAACAAGACCATATTAAAGCTACCAGCACAGCTATGTTTATTGCAGCATTATTTACCATACCTAAGATATGGAACCAACCCAGATGCCCCTCAGTAGATGAATGGATCAAGAAAATGTGGTATATATACACAATGGAATTCTATGCCTCCATCAGAAAGAATGACATTGCCCCATTTGTTAGGAAATTGAAAGACTTGGAAAAAATTATATTAAGTGAAGTAAGCCAGGCCCGAAGAAACATAGGTCCCATGGTTTCCCTTATTTGCAATAACTAATATATGTCTCCGACAAATAGAAACTGTCAGACAAGTTGATGTTAGGTGAAATGAACCCCAAGATAAGGATTCAAATGTTTTTTTCTTTCTTGCGATTGTTTCTAACATATTTATAAGATGATTTCTTTGTTGCTTTGTATATCCCTCCCCCATGGTATAAGCCCTGCTTTCACTGTATTTGATGCTGATATAATTTGTGGAGGGGAAGGGCAAAACCAAACTGTTTAAATAGAGTTACATGTGGGCCCATTACAATGAGATGTTCAAGATGTTATGTCGAAAAATGAACTTTACAACTTTGATGGGGTGGGGGGTGAGGGGAGTGGGGTGGTGGTGGTAGGGGGGTGTGGGGGTTGGGGTGTGGAGAGTGCAAGGGATGGTATGAGGAAACAAAGGAGGAGGCAACAATGTTTGATAAGAAATGTACTTACTATCTTGCCCATGTAATTGTAACCTCTCTCTTTTTTTTTGGGGGGGGTGGATGTCCCGTCGTGGGGCCTGAACTCTGGGCCTGGGCATTGTCCCTCAGCTCTTCAGCTCAAGGCTAGCACTCTACCACTTGAGCCACAGCGCCACTTCCGGCTTTTTTCTTTTTGCTTATGTGGTGCTGAGGAATCGAACCCAAGGCCTCAGGCATGCAAGGCAAGCGCTCTACCACTGAGCCACCTTCCCAGCCCCTAATTGTAACCTCTCTGTATGGTATTTCCACACACACACAAAAAAACCCTTGAAAAAAATAGTGAAAATCTTGGAAACAATGTGGCCTGGTATGTTCTAGTTAAGTCATAGTGGACAAAAATTGTTGTATCTCTTATTATTCCTATGTAAACACTAAGGGCAACAATGGTACCCTTCCCCATGGGAAGTGCTTTGTAAGCTTTAAACAATGTTGAGCTTCCTCTTTCCCCATTTTCATGTGAGCCTGCTATTTGACTTGATGGGCCCTTGAGAATTGTCCATTGATAAGCAGAGGACCTTTCATTTGAGAAAATACCTGAAGTCAAGAAGAAGCAAGCTTCGAGTTGTTAACCATACTTAAAAATTATTTTCACAAACTGGTGGGTCTTTTTTGGATCTTTGACAGTAGTCTTTCTATCTACATTGTAGTAAACATGTAATATGAAGATAAAGTAAATGGAAAGACTTAAGAGTTGTGTTATAGGCAAATGGCAGAACACATCAGGGAAATCTAGAAGAGAAAGCAGAGAGGTAAAGAAAAAAATGAACTTCTTGAATATGGTTCTGTACAGTCTTACTTAATCTTTTTCCCAGTGGGGTAAGTAAGGTTAAACTCAGCTTAAAGGTAAGAATGCTGAGGCTCAGAGTTTAAGTAAAACCAATCCAGAGTTTTCTCAGTGGAGATGCAAAACTAGCTCGTACTTCTTCGAATTTCCACTGTGCTTCTTGCCTATTCTGCCTCGGCTGCCTTAGCATTGACTGGCTCTTATGTATCTTCAAGTTGTTGTGAGGAGCTATTGATGAGCAGAACTACTTAAGCTTCTGGCAAAACATAGAAAAAAGAAAACAGTAGTCCTAAGGTGTGAACTTTCCAGATGAAAGGTTTCTGACTCTGATAATCCCATTGAAAATCAAAAGAAAGCTCTAGGAAGCTTAGAGATAGCCCTCCTTTTCAAAAAGAATCCCTTTCATTTTGACTTTTGTCATTCTGTCTGAACTTTATTTGTTCATAGTCACTGGTTGTGGATCACCCGTTCTCTCCTTAAATCATAGCTTTGTCTTTGACATAGACTTGCTCCATTCTTTAAGAAGTATTGGTGCCAAGATCAAATTGCCCAAGATGTTTAGGTCAATGGTCACCAAATATTGATCCACAGCCCAGATGTGCCCATGAAGCTGTCAGTGCTACATAAAGTGAGAAACACTGGAGCTTTATGAACCATTGGGTAGATTCTATATTGACCATCTTTTTTCCTGAAATCATCTTCTTGCTACTTTGGCGTTTGCCATTTCTTGTTGTATGAAGCAATTGAATCGTGAGAGCAGATGATTCCCCTTAAATGTTTTTTTTTTTTTTAAGAATTTAAATGGTCTGTGAAATCACCAATTTGAGAAGCATGCTGCCTCATCCAGTTTAGTGCTGGAAAATGATCAACCTTAGAAAAATATGTCACAGGGGGAATTCTTGACTTTTTTGGGAGGGCGGGGGGATGTGGGGCTTGAACTCCAGGTCTGGGTGCTGTCCTTGAGCTCTTTTGCACAAGGCTAGTGTTCTACTACTCTGAGCCACAGCTCTACTTCTCTTTTTCTAGTGGTTAATTGGGGATAAGAGTCTCACAGGCTTTCCTGCCTGGGCTCGCTTTGAACCACAATCCCTAGCTCTCAGCCTCCTGAGTAGCTAGAACTATAGGTATGAACCACTAGTGCCTGGCTTGAATTCTTGATATTTGTAATGGAAGAGTTCATAATTTGCTTTAAAGAGTTGGAGAGGTGGGGAGGGAAGGGATGGTAGGGGAAAAACAATGGAGGGAGTAATAATGTTTGATAGGAAATGCACTCATTACCTTATTCATGTAACTATAACCCTCTGTACAGTATCTTTATAATAAACACATGTATTAAAAAAGGATTAAATTAGACTGCGTATGTGCAGATCCTATTGAAGCATCTGACATGTCATTAGCATTTAGGCAGTGCATACTTCTTGACTTCTCTTGACACTCTGATGTGTGGCCCATCTTCATCATATAGCTTGTAATTTTCTTGGCTCTGCTCTACTAAATGTCAGTAGTAACCCTTAGGCTTAGATGTAAGGGCCAAATAATTCTCATGTCCTAACCAACCGTTCCTTTGGACTGATACCAACTTCTGAATAAGAATTTTTGTAAGTCCAAGAGGGATTTCCTAGCATTTCTGATTTATAATCTATTTCTTATTCCATGACAGGTACACAGACACCTGTAAAGAAAAAATGGTATGGCCCAATTTGGTCATCAAATGTGTACCTGCACTATCATGCTATAATTCTCATTACACTGAAGAAAGGACATGCAAATTAGGTAGTATGTTATTTTTCATAAGGTGTTTAGCTTTGACTCCAAATGTTAGCACCTTTTATCATTGCAACAAGTGACCGCTTTTTATTTTAGAATTTTCTTCTGCTTAAAACTTTCCTTGATAGAATCAACTATTTCTTCTTTACACCCTATAATGCCAAGTACTGGAAGAGGGCATTGTATATAAAACACTTAGTAGAGTGTTTTCTCAATGTGTATTATTGGGAACAATAAATGGTTACTGTTCACTATCAGATATGTCGTATTAGATATCTAAGCTCAAATAGTACAAGGAAATAGTTCACATCCATTCATTTGTAATTTGTTTATCAATCCCCATTCCTAATTCCAATACCGAAAAAACAGATTTACTTCTGTACCATGTGCTTCTCTGGTTGAAGGTTAAATGCTTGCTTCATTTGCATGTTCCCCTTATTTTTGTTGTAGAGTGTCAATCCAATAATAGTAATTCTTCTTCTTCTTCTCCCCCTCCTCTCTCCCCTCCCTCCCTTAGCCCCTCCTCCTCCTCTTTGTCCTGCTTCTCCTCCTCCTTCTTCTTTTTCAGTTGTGGGGCTTGAACTCAGGGCCTGGGTGCCATCCCTGAACTATTTTGCTCAAGGCTGGTGCTCTACCACTTTGAGCCACAGTGCCACTTCAGGTCTATGAGTGGTTAATTGGAGATAAGTGTCTCATGGGGGCTTAGCCACTCAGGCTGGCTTTAAACTTTGATCCTCAGATCTCAGCCTCCTGAATAACTAGAATTACAGATGTGAGTCACCTCTGCTGGCTCCAATTCTTCTTTTAAGATCCCTGTTTTTTTTTTTTTTTAAGTCCTGGATTGGTTAGAAGAACAAAGTACATGAATTCTGCTTGAATGCTATATGAATAGAATCTGGCCATTACTGAGCCTTGGGTTTTTGTTTTCTTTTTGTTTTAAAGCTGTTTTATTTCTGCTAGGGGAAGAAATAGTGAATGTAAACTCCGAGGAAGAGACATATTGCTAAACTCACAACTTTTTCTTCCTTTACCCACATGCATGTCCACTGATGGGTATGATGTGCATTCACATCACACACCACTTTGTGTTTAGATAAAAAGGTTTAGGTAATATAGGGGCACACAAACAATGGGCATAAAATAACACAATGTTTGGCCACTGTCATGAGTCAAGAAGTGCAGTATCTCAGTTCTCTGGATCAGTAGCAAGGGAATGGTTTCCTGGGCCAGACCCTATGCTAGATACTTTTTAACACATTCTCTCATTTGTGGCTGCAGAGAACTCATGAGTACTACTATGGTATAGCTGAGGACAGGAAAGTCAAAGAACAGTATTTGTTGAACACAATAGGCCCTTGTTATCAGGCATCTTTCTAGATGCTTTTATATAACTTCACAACTCTCTGGGAAATTATATGGTTCTCATTTTACAGATGTAGACACAAGCTCTAAGGGATTAAATGGCTTACTCAAGATCCCCCATTGAGAAGTGGAAAAGGCTAGATTTTAAACCTACTTGCTGGCTTGTATACTTTTATTGTATATAATGCATGTTTATATGTCTTACTCATTTTTGAGGACATTGATCATCTTTTTTATGTGCTCCTGTTTATTTCTCGTAAAATGGGATCCTTACATTAATTTTATATGTTCATTTTATATCCCTTTAGACTCCATTTACTGGCCTGTTTGACCAATAACATTTTTTGTGCTTTGCAATTGAAACTGATATACTACAGCCTAAATTTCCTGGTATAAATTTAAACGTGTTTTCCCCCCTTTCTTACTAGCTTTTTAACTGCCATGGTTGAATGTTGCCTGTCCTCATTGGTAGCAGCCCCCCTCAGTGCCATCTTGGGAAGATCATATTAATTTCAGTCATTTTGTATCACTAAGGGTATCTTATTCCATCCTTGAAGTTCAGTTCTGCTCACTGTTAAAATTTCAGCCTCAAATCTGCTTTCAAACTCTTATTCTTCTTCTCCCAACAATAGATGGTAACTACTTAGGTGCAGTGAACGAAGTTACATTGAGGATGAAGGAGATCCTCTGGGACAGTGGGATCCCTTCAAAGTGATCATGTGCCTTAGTGTTCCTGGGGTTGTGGCAGTTTGTGCCAATTGTTCTGAAGTAGTTAACAGTAACTCCCAATATTCTCCAGTTTGTGCTGGCCTACACAAAAGATCATAGCATCATTTCACCTCCTTTTCTTCTCTGCACCTCCATGCTGTCCAAGTGGGAGGTGGAAAGGGAGGCAGTCTTTTCCTGGTGAGGTTGGTTGGTCATGCATCCATCAATGGCCTTTGTGTGGCAGATGTCCAAATGTCCCTCTGTCTTGTGGGCTGAGTCTGTAGTTCTTTAGAAGGCTCTGCAGAAGCTTCCCACTCCACAACTACCTGATGTGTGAACACTGGTGCCAACTTCTTCTTATTCGTACCATGCCATTTGTTGCCCCTAGCTTAATGGCTTCTGCAAAGGGTTCTTCTCCCCCTAGGAAGAAGTACTATACAGTCCCTTTGTAACGAAGAGGGGGGAATTAACTGTTTTGTGATGTTGCTCTCCACAGAGATCATCTCCTTTCAGTTCTCATTCTTTTCGCAAGAATCAGAATGGGAAGCTAGAGAGATGGCTATTAGAAGGACGGCTCTGCTCTGATTCCTCCCAGTATGTCTTACGCATGCGACTGGCCCCTAATGCCTTGAAACTAACATGTGGAGAAATTTACTCTCAAGTTTTCAGGCTGGGTCTTAGCGGAAGCTCAGAGCAACAAAAGTCCTGCTTGGTATGTGTTACATGCTGATAATAAATCATGCATATAGCAGTGGCATCTGCACAGATAGCATCAGTCTTATTGTTACAGTTACAGTCAAGTGATCAGGTAGATGAATCTGTTTTCTTACACTTAAAGATTTTATTTACAAGCCGGGTGTCAGTGACACATGCCTGTAATCCTCCCTACTCAGGAAGCTGAGATCTGAAGATCACAGCTCAAAGCCAACCCAGGCAGGAAAGTCTTTGAGATTCTTATCTCTAAAAACCAAAAAGCTAGATGTAGAGCTGTAGGTCAAGAGATAGAACACAAAAGCTCAGGGACAATGCCAAGGCCTTGAGTTCAAAACCCAGGATCCATAAGAAAAACAAAACAACAACAAAAAGATTTTAGTTACAATTTGTTATTGTTTGTAACTAATTGGGTAAAGAAATGGACTTTCCCTTCTTAGTTATTTCATCCACTAAAAGATACTTCCTTTCTTTGCCAAGCCACTTTAATCAACAGTATTTCTCAAGAAAGTAGAAACAATTAGTAGATCAAACAATTATTCCTTATCCTTATTGTCAGTTGGCAGAGCTTGTTTTCTTTTTAATGCCCTAAAACTAAATTTAGAATTCCTCAACGGGCTGAAGACATGTGTTAGTTATCTTTCTATCTCTGGTAACTAGCACAATGTCTGTCATTCCAAAATATTCAATAATTACATTTCTCTTTGGACTATAAGTGGTGCCTATCATGATGTCCTATTAACAGCATCAGCATTTTGTTCCTATATTGTACAGACCCATTGCTTCATTTTCTAGGCTGCATCATATAACTAAAGGTTCATTTAGAAAATATACCATTTTGTTTAGATACACTTCTCCAAACTTTGCTTTCTTTGCAACAAGGCCAGAACAAGGTATCAGGGGAAGAGTCTTGAATAAGGCTCAGAAAATGATCTATCCATTGCAATCCCTTTCAGAGACCCTTTGGATGGCAATGTTTCTGCCTAGGCAGCCACCGCAACATTTACTCTTTAAGTTAACTTTTCTGTGCATGCTCTTTTCTTTGTTCAGTGCCCTTTTCCTCCCCTGCTCAGTTTCTCAGCACTTCCAGATAGGGACAGCCTGGTCAGGAGTCACACGCAAGGCTCCAACTCAGCTCATAAACGTGGAAATAACAAAATGTGTTCCCTGAAGCTTTGCAGTATTGTCAGGAAATGGGCTGCTTACATGCTGCACTTCCATGGATCTGGAAATTCTGCTGAGCTTGGGTTGACTCCAGAAAGAAGTTTAAAAGTGTTCAGGAAAGAGAGAAATTAAAGCAAGCCATTCATTGGAGATAGCAGTGTTCTTGCAGAGTCTCAGACCTGGCCAGCCATTTGGCAGTGTGTTGCTGGAGCGTGTGTTGTGTACCATGGTGATGAGGTTTGCTTTTCTAAGGATTTTGACTCTGTAGAAACTTTTCTTCCCATATTTTTCAGCTCTCCTAATCTACATGGCACCCTGGGGAAGAAGGTAGGGGTAGTTACTACTTCTGATTGGGAAGACAACAAAGTTCAGGCATGAGGATCCAGGATGGTGAAAGGGGTGACAATGATGGATTGTGTTCACACACTGCTTTGGTAAAAGGCAACTCCTTTGTACAGTTACTTAAAATACAACTCAAAACAGAATGAGGATCCTGACAAAACTATGGTAGAACTGGAAACTGTTGGATACGCCTATCACCCTAGCTGCTCAGGTCTGAGGATGTGGTTTGAAGCCAGTCCAGGCAACAAAGTCCATGAGATTCTTATCTCTAATTAACTGCCAAAAAGCTGGAAGTAGATCTGTGGCTAAAATGGGACAGTAGCAGCCTTGAACACAAAAAGCTAATGGGGGGCTGGGAAGGTGGCTCAGTGGTAGAGCGCTTGCCTTGCATGCATGAGGCCCTGGGTTCCATTCCTCAGCACCACATAAACAGAAAAGAATAAAGCTGGAAGTGGCGCTGTGGCTCAAGTGGTAGAGTGCTAGCCTTGAGCTGAAGAGCTGAGGGACAATGCCCAGGCCCAGAGTTCAGACCCCACGACCGAACCCCCTCCCCTCCCCCCAAAAAGCTAAGGGATAATCCCTGAGTTCAAGGCCCCCCCTCCACTTCAATATTTAAGTTCATGGGCAGAGGCTCATACCCACTGTTTCAGTTTTTTGAAGTTCAACTTTAATTAAGCATTGAAAAATTCATTTGTGGCAGTGCACAATTACAACAAAAAGTATGTTAAGATCCAGCCTGGTCCAGGTCATCCACCAATGTATCCAGAGTAAGTAGATGAACAAAAGGCATTTCTATTCACGTGTTGCAAAAGACAGGGCCTGAGTGCAACATTAGGTTCCTTTAGATACTATGAGCCATGAAAATGATCTCAGTGGACACAAATTCAGCTCGGCTTTTCCTTCACTGTGTTGCTGAGACAATACCTTCCTCATTATTCTAAATTCAGAAAGGAATTTTCTGGTTTGTGGGAAGGTCTAAAGTCCTACAATTGAGCGATCATACAAAGGAGGTGGAGATTTGGCTGGAGGAACATAAAGTTCCAAGTTATTTCCTTCTCTGTGGTTTGTTCTCTTTGTTCCTGGACTACCAGAGCTGTGAGAGCGGAGAGGGCAGGGTGTGAGGGCAGCAGCTGGGAGCCAGGTGGCCTCTTGTCTCAGCTCTAGTTAGGCCTTAAGAAGACTAAAAAGCTGCCTGACCACTGGAAGACAAACAAAATCGTGGAATGTTGCGAGAATTTGTGTCCGGGAGTGATAGGAACCTTACCAGGAGACTGAAAGGGGATTTAAGCATCAATTAAATAAAAAGAGAAGTTACTGGAGCTTTAGGCTTAGTTTAAATATATTTGATCATTTTTTAGCATGTAATTTGGAATTACAGATCTTTTTATTTTCCCCTCCTGTGCTGTAAGAGCCTTTTGCAGCTAGATTCTCCTGACATACAAGCTTGTGTCTGTCTGTATCCTGGCTCTGTCCACCCCCATGTTCTGTGATCTTAGGCAACTTACTTAACATCCCTGAGCTTCAGCTGCAGAAGGGCGAAGTCATGAAGCCCCAGTGAATCAATAGTAGTGAAAACTTTTAAATAATGCATATGCAAATGATTATCATTTTATTGAATGATTAACACAAGGTCCAAAATATGGACTTTCAACGATTATACTATTCAATAGAGTCTTGTCTGAAGGCTGGAAAATAAATTAGTTGAACTCAGGGTTATGTGTTTATTTAAAAGTACATTTCTTTTCTTATTTTTTATTTTTTGTTTATGTGGTCCCAAGGAATCAAACCCAGGGCTTCATGTATACTAGGCAAACACTCTACCACTGAGCCACATTCCCACATTTCTCCCCCTGCCCCCACGCCCCCACCCCCCCCCACACACATTTTTTTTTTAAACAAATGGTAGGCTCCTGTGAAAGTTATTTCAATTTTTGTTGCTTTCAAAACTATTTATCGAATGGGTCTTGATTGTAATTCCTAAGATTCTTTTTTGGACTTAGAGTACTGGTTCCCCATATGAATTTTAGTAGAATTTTTGGAATACTGGTTAACATTTTTGAATTCTCAAAGTGAAAGGTTATAAATGTCTTTTCATGTGCACACCTCTGAGTGGCTCTTCTGTTTTGAGCACCAGTTATGAAACTGAAGCTGGGTTGGGACTGTAAAATATCAGCAAATGGTTCAGAATCTCCTGGAGGAGCACATTCTTGCACTGTAAGCACACTGAACTTGTCTTTAAATTAAGTAAAAATGGGAGGACAGTAGGAATGGGCTCAGATCACCTATGCAAAGCAATTTTCTATGAATACTGCTGTCCCAATGCACAACAGGAAATTTATTGAAAACTAGCAGATTGGAGAAAAAAGTAGCTAACTCAACAAAGAGTGTTAAGAGAAGATAAGAAAAGAAAAAAGAGGGCACAACATTAGAAAAAGAGTACTCAGTTTGGTACTGTGTAAAGAAAATATTTTATAAAGTCATGCCTGGAAGAGTCTACAACTCTCCGGAGGACTTTCATGCTGCAGATGTGATATATTCACCAGGATGATCTGTGTTGAACAATTTTTCTGATGTATTTGTCATGCCTCAGCTTAAGGCATAGAGGATTGCTTCCTCTTAACCCACATTAAGTACTTGTTTTTCAGATTTGATCACAGAAAAGTGCCTGCTATCATTTTTGAATGACACAGTTACTTATACACTTATGTAATACAAAATCAATCAAGTATCATCTATATCAAATGATACATTTAGTAAATAGCTTATCTTTATAAGTTCCATTGAATCACTATGGATTAAGAAATTTCAGGATCATTTAAAGAAGCAGAAATTGAAAGTAATAAGTCGATGTATTGAATTGGACAAGTATTATTCTACCAAATATATAGTTTATTGAATAAAATGGGGATTAAAGTATGCTTAGTGCTATTTTATTTTTACTTTCAATAGATTTTTTTTTATCAGTCATGAGGCTTGAGCTCTGGGTCTGTATACTGTCCCTGAGCTCTTCATTTCAAGGCTAGTATTGTACCACCTGAGCCACAGCACCACTTCTGGTTTTCTGGTAGTTTATTGGAGAGAAGACTTTCCTGCCTCAGCTGCCTTTGAACCACGATCCTCAGATCTCAGCCTGCTGTGTAGCTAGGATTACAGGCATGAGCCACCAGCTTCCAGTTCAATAGGACGATTTTGAAGACCTCTAAATAATTTTTATTTGCTGACAGAATTGGCATGAATGAAATGGTAACTGTTCAAGGAGCCTGCTTTGCCAGGCACTATATTTAGTGATTTAACAACAGTATTAGTTAGGAAAGTAGTTACCAAAGTGTATGTCCTGGAATCATCAACATGATCTGAGAACTTGTTAAAAATTCAAATTTTCAGGCCTAATCCTAGAACTATTAATACAAAGCTCTGGAGAAGGGATTTAATGATGGGCATTTTAGGAAGTTCTCCAGATGATTCTGATGCACGCTTAAGTTTGAGAACTACTGAGCCAGCAGTGGGTGATAATTAGCTTAGGGCAAGGTTATTCTACAATAACAGAGATTTACAATCATATTATCTTACATAAGTTTTACCACAGTGATGAATAAAGCATCATGTCCATTTGATGGCTGAGAATACTGAGACTTAGATAAGTTCAATTGCATTAAGCTACAGAGCTTCTGCATGACAAAGGACATAGCTAGCCAGATAAATAAGAAGCCCACAGAATTCTATTGTGTATATATACCACATTTTCTTGATCCATTCATCTACTGAGGGGCATCTGGGTTGGTTCCATATCATAGCTATGGTAAATAATGCGGCAATAAACATAGTTGTGCTGGTAGCTTTAGTATGGTCTTGTTTGTGATTATTCAGGTAAATGCCCAAAAGTGGGATTGCTGGGTCATAGGGGAGCTCTATGTAGGGTCTTGTGAGGAACCTCCATACTACTTTCCAAAATGGTTGAACAAGTTTACACTCCCACCAACAATGCAGTAGGCTTCCCTTCTGTCCACATCCCCTCCAGCATCTGTTGTTATTAGAGTTCTTGATTATAGCCATTCTAACTGGGGTGAGGTGGTATCTCAATGTTTAATTAAGGATACAGGTAGATCCATTGCAACAATGAGATGTACAAGACATTATGTCGAAAAATGAACTTTACAACTTTGGTAAGGAGGTGGGCGGAGAGGGAAGAGGTGAAGATGGAGGCGGGGGGGGGTGGGCAGAGATGAGAAGGGATGGTAAGGGGAAACAAAGGAGGAAGCAACAATGCTTGATAAAAAATGTACTCATTACCTTGCTCATGTAATTGTAACTCCTCTGTATGGAATTTTCACAATAATTAAAAAAAAAGAGGGGCTGGGAAGGTGGCTCAGTGGTAGAGTGCTTGCCTTGCACGTGTGAGGCCCTGGGTTCGATTCCTCAGCACCACATAAGCAAAAAGAAAAAAGCTGGAAGTGGTGCTGTGGCTCAAGTGGTAGAGCGCTAGCCTTGAGCTGAAGAGCTGAGGGACAGAGCTCAGGCCCAGAGTTCAGGCCCCACAACTGGACCATCCCCCCCAAAAAAGAAATAGAACTGGAAAAATACAGAGGTTGAGTTATTACTATGTGTTACAAATGTGAAATGTTGCTTGGAATTAAAAAAAAATGAAGGGGAAGAAAAAAATTAGAGTAGTATCTTCCTGGGGATAGCCTTGTACTTTGTTAACAAGTAGCTTCGATTTATTGGATACAATAAATTTACTGTCATGTTATCCAAAAAAAAAAAAGCCCACAGATTGGGAGGAGATCTTCACTAGAGCTAAAAAAAAATTACTCCCCCCAACTAAAAATCCTCCCCCAAAACAACCACCCGACTAACAAGTGGGCTAAAGAATTCAAAAGAGACTTCTCTGGAGAGGAAATAAGAATGGCCAATAGACACATGAAGAAATGTTCAACATCTCTGGCCATAAAAGAAATGCAAATTAAAACCACAATGAGATTCTACTTTACCCCAGTTTAGAGGGCCATTATGAAGAAAACAAATAATAACAGATGCTGGTGGGGATGTGGCCAAAAGGGAACGCTACTACACTGTTGGTGGGAATGTAAACTGGTTCAACCACTCTGGACAGCAATATGTAGATTCCTCAAAAGATTAACATATAATGCCCCTATGATCCAGCAATTCTACCCCTGGGCATTTATCCAAATGATCATAAGCAAGGCCACACTAAAGCTACCAGCACAAGTATGTTCACTGCAGCATTATTTACCATTGCTAAGATACGGAACCAACCCAGATGCCCCTCAATAAATGAATGGATCAAGACAATGTGGTATATATACACAATGGAATTTCATGCTTCTATCAGAAAGAATGATATCACCTCTTTTGTAAGGAAATGGAAAAACTTGGAAAAAAGTCATATTAAGTGAAGTAAGCCAGACCCAATGAAACATAGGCTCCATAGTTTCCCTCATTTGTAATAATTAGTATATCTCTAGGATAGTCTTGGCAGAGAATCATAATAGCTCAATAGCTATGTACATATGACCATACAAAATGATGCTAATTGAAATGAACTCCAAGACATGGAAACAACAGGTCTTTTTTTTTTGGTTGTTGACCTTGTTATCACCAATCTAGTTCTTTCTTTTTCTTTTTTTTCTTTTAATTTTTCCATTGGTTTATGCCTGGCAATCACTGTCTTTAATTCTGGCACCCAGTATCTTGTATATACATTTATCTAATTTGGAAAGGAGAAGGGAAATAACAAAATGCTGAAACAAGGACAAAAGATGACCCATTGCAACAATGATACAAGACACTATGTCAGAAATGAACTTCACAACTTCAGGGGGTGAGGAGGAGTTGAGGAGGGAAGGGATAGTGGGAGAACAACAAAGGAATAGATAACAATATTCCACAAGAAATGTGCTCATTGCTTTACTCATGTAACTGTAACCCCTCTGTATATCATCTTTAAATAAAAATATTTAAAAGGTAAGTTCATGTAGCTAAGATTTCATTAGAAGACAATCTATCTTCAATAATTGTAACCTTACCCACATGATAGAATCTACAACTGTCTATGCAGATAACCTGGTTTTGAGTTGGTTTACAGAGAATTTTAGAGGTTACCAACATTGCTTTATAAGTCTTCAGTCCAGAAAACTTCTCTTTCCTTTTCTATTTTGTTTTACTTCCCATCATTAATTTCCATGTGACTCAGCTCATAGAATCTTGCTTTTCTTAGTCAAGGAGGAGAACAATGGATCAGCTTATCATCTATCTGGAAAGAAAAAAAATGACATGTTGTCTAGGGAACCTGGAGCTACCAATAGTCTTGTGTCATTCTGTTATGTTTTCATTAAGTACATAACATTCAGGCAGTTACATAAAAATCAGATTTCCACAATAAGGCATACTTTGAACATACCAGGGAAATCTTAATACAAAAATACTGCAACACTTAATTGAGTAAAGAAATCACAGTTTTGCTATGCAAGCTATGTCCTGTAACACAGTATATTTTGCCAAGGAGCAATAGTAGAACTCTCTGGAAAGTGTGTGTCATACAACAGTTCTTTCAATGGGAAAAGAAGGGACTAAGAATTACAGATCTTAGATGTACAATCAAAGTTATTATTATTCTGGCCCAGGAATTTTAATAGTAAAGGTGTTCCATAGCAAATATATAGCTGTGAAAACTTAACACTACTGAATATATCCAATATTTCATTCCATTGAGTTTTTCCTAAAAATAACAGCCAGCATTTTCCAAATACAGCTGGTACTATCAGTAATATAAACTTCCTCATAAACTTTAAATCAAAGTCAAAACCTTTTACTACTTAAAAACACTTCAAGCCAGGTGCTGGTGGCTCATGCCTGTAATCATAGCTACTCAGGAGACTAAGATCTGAGGATCATAGTCAGTTTGGGCAGGAAACTCCATGAGATTCTTATCTCCAATAAACTACTCAAAAAAGCTGGAAATGGCACTGTGATTCAAGTGGTAGAGCACTCACTTTGAGCAAAAGAAGCTCAGGGACAGTGCCCAGGCCGAGTTAAGACTCCAGACCCAGCAACAAACAAACAACAACAACAACAAAAAAACCCAAAGCAGTCTTCAAGCTGGATGCTGGTGGCTCATACCTATAATCCTAGCTACTCAAGAGGCTGAGATTTGAGGATTGTAGTTTTGAAGCCAGCTGGAGCAGAAAAGTCTATGAGACTCTTAATTCCAATAAACTTCTCAGAAAAAGTTAGAGGTGGAAGTGTGGCTCAAGTGGTCGAGGGCTAGCCTTGAGCAAAATGAAGCTCAGGGACAGGGCCTAAGCCCTGAGTTCAAGCCCTAGGATACCAAAAATGAAAACAAAACATATCTTCTTCAAGCTAAATCCCAAGTTGTTCTGCTTTTCTTTCTACTTTAATATTAGTTCTTCAAACAGACTTGTTTTAAACAATATGGATATTTTGTAAATTAATTGAATTAAACCACTTAAGTAGAAAAAATGCAGGAAAAAATGCCAACATTTTGCTTCAGTGTGTCTTCTGTAAGATTCTCTTTGAACACTGGAAGATAGAATGAAAGGTAGGAAAATAAATTTGTGATGTGGGCTGACTGGAAGGTTGGGGTATGGCAAGACTGAGAGATCTCATATCCCAACTAAGAGTACTTTCAATCTTAGTTACAGTGGTTTGTTCTCTGTGGAATTCCAGCCTAGAAGAAGAATTAGAAAGTGAGTATCCATAGGAAATCTAATTTTCAAATGCTGTTGCAAAGGTGTCTCTGTGCTGTGTGTGTGTGTGTGTGTGTGTGTGTGTGTGTGTGTGTGTGTTTGTGTGTTGGTTCTGGGGTTTAAACTCAGCACCTGAGTTCTGTCCCTAATCTTTTTATGCTCAAATCTAGCAATCCACCTTTTGACCTACAGCTTCACTTCTGGCTTTTTGATGGTTAATTGAGACTGTCCTGTTCAGACTAACTTTAAATTGTGATCCTCAGATCTCAGCCTCCTGAGTAGCTAGGATTATAGGTATGAGCTACTGGTAATTAGCTTGCAAAGACTTTTATAACAATTCATTCTGTCTGCCTTTGATTTGTACAATGATTATTTGAGAAATCGAAATTGTGTATGGGTGTATGTTTTGTGTATGTATGTATGCAAATCATAATAGTTGTAGTTACCAAATTTAAATATTTGTGCATATACCTTTAGAAGCAAATATGTCATGACTTGAGCTTCCCCATTATTTTAGGAAAGAATTTAGGTGCATCTAAATCCCAACTTGACATGCTCATGATCATGTATATTTTCTCATGGAATTATGGAAGAGATATATGAGGCCATTTTAAAATATTGTGACTGACTGAGGTCATATCAGCTGCTAGTGCATTGCCATAAAGGGACGTTCCAACACTTAACTGATGTTGAACATATTTTAATTGGCTGAAGTTATATTAGTAATAGAAACCACTGTAGGAGCAATCACAACATCACATTTACAATTGAATGGTCCAGTAGGCATCCTTTAGGCTTGACTTCACTATTAAAAGTAAAGGCAGGGACAATACCCTCTTTTAATTTTCACTCTGCTGCAGAGACCAATGTAATTCAGTCATGCCAATGCTGTACTACTTGTGGTTGGTGTGGTTCCTTTTACTCATAAAATAAAACCGTCTCACATCATCTCTCTTCGATTGACTCATAAATGTAAATCAAATAGAGGAAAAGCTATAAAACAAACACAAATGCCCACTAGATGAGCTAAGAAATAATAGACTGGAATTATTCCTTAAGGCACGTAAGTACAGTGCTTTGCATAGCAGACATACTTCTCTTTAGTCAATAGATGGATTTCTGAAAAGTTACTTGTAAATCAATTTTGCAAAACTAAATCATATTTTAAATGCATTAGATAAATTTGCTACTTAAGAAATGCTAGCATGAATATGTTTTGCAAATCAGGAGAAAAAGGTCTTTTTTGAATATGAAGTCTTATCCCTAATTTATTTTTGCTTCATGTTCATGCAGTCATGTGGTAAATTTGTCTCAACTGTGTCTGATCATGGTTATTCTTTGCCCACTATATAGGACCATCTCAGAACCCTCTGTGAGTAATGTATTTTGAGTGTTGTTTTCAGACTGTACTGAGATTTTTATAACCACAATGACTTGAATCAAATACAAAAATACTTAAAAGCTTGTAAGTCAAATGAATTTACAAGCAGAGGAAGTGCTATATCTGAGTTTAAGTTTGCTTGAAATGCAAAGTTAAATAGGACCAATATAGGTGAGAAGAAATGATTTTTCTTTCCATCTTAAGTCTGTGCTGAGTCCTTCTATGCAGTTATCTCTATTTTTCCTTTCTGTTTTAGTTTTCTGTACTCTTTGTCTTGTTTATAAGATTATCTGATCTGTGGAAGAGAAAGAGAATCATAGAAACAGCAGGACAAAGGATGAACTAATGCAGCAATGGTACTCACTAGACATTATGTTGGAAATGAACTTTACAACTTGGTAGTGAAGGGAATGGGGAATGATAAGCATGAGAAAATGAGGGAGGGGTAACAGTGTTTAAAAAGAAAAGTACCTATTACCTTACTTATGTAATTGTATCCCCCCTTTTGATCACCTTTATAATAAATTAAAAAAAACTCAGATTACCAAGAGAAAAGCATACACATTTATTTACTGTTAGTTTTATGAGACACAAAAATCTCTCATTAGGAAACAATTATCCAAAGAAAAAGAAAAAGAAAAAGCTGTCTATTTTTAAGTTGCTTGATCCAATGATTTGATATAGAATGTATAATGAAGGTAATAAAAAGGGAGCAACTTAGCAGACTCTTTCATGTGTCCTTTTGTCTTCAGAGTGTGGAGTAGGCACTTCTTACAACCTGTTTCAGCAGAAAAGTGTTGTGGCCTGCTTCACAGGAGAGAGGCAGTGGAAAGTCAGAGAGAATGAATGACCAGTTCTGTGTTTCCTCGAATGTCAAGGTCTGATATTTGGGGGTAGGTTGACCTGAACCTTGCTAGTCCCCTAGGTCCTAATAAAATCAAATCTAATCCTATTCCATATTATGTAGAAATGAGAAGTTCAGACCAAAAGCTTATGCCTGCCTCCCCTCTCAGCCCCTGCTCCTTTGTTTGCTATCTTAATTACATATTATAATAAACTGATAGGAACCTCTGCTCATTGTTTAAGTTCTACAAAATGTCACAGACAAGCAAAGCATACACAGGTGTAGAGTATGGAATGGGGTAGGAATTGGTTGGGATTAGGGAGGTAGAGTAGATGTTTTCATTTGCACAACAAAGCTTTTTAAGTAAAGCTTAGGTATCATCAACCTTAAAATGGCTAACATCTCCACCATCAAGGAATTTTCCTAGACCCTGAAGTCCATCAGCCTGATGCCCTTGATTAGCTGTTTATAGTTCTCCTGCTTATTTCTCATCTCTGTCTTATTTCTATCAGGAGGGAAAACATCCTGTTTTCCTGAGGACTGAAGTGTTCTCCTTTGTTGTGGTCATACCTGCTGTATCTCCCCAGATTGAATCCAAGAGGTTATCAAGATAGTTCTCAAAATAGAAAACTCTTCTCTGAAAAGTTTTAAATAAAAGTTTCACCTTCTGCCATAGTAATCAAAACAGCTTGGTATTGGCATAAGAACAGACCTCAGGACCAATGGAATAGAATTGAAAACCCAGAAATGAACCTACAGACCTATAGCCATCTAATCTTCGATAAGGGAGCTAAAACAATAGAATGGAAGAAAGACAGCCTCTTCAGTAAATGGTGCTGGCAAAATTGGTTAACTACATGTAGAAAACTAAAGCTAGATCCTTATATATCACCCTGCACCAGAATCAACTCCAAATGGATCAAAGACACCTTGAACTCAAAGCAGACACTCTGAAAACATTACAGGATGGAATAGGAGAAACCCTAGGTCACCTTGGCTCAGGCCGAAATTTTCTGAATAGAGACCCGGAAGCACAACAAATCCAAGAAAGGTTGGACAAATGGGATTGCATAAGGTTGCAGAGCTTCTGCAGGGCAAATGACATAGCTAGCAAGATCAATAGAAAGCCCACCGATTGGGAGAAGATCTTTACTAGCCATACAACGGACAAGGGTCTCATATCTAAAATATACTTGGAACTCAAAAAATTAAACCCCCCAACAACAAATCCTCAAAGAAACAACTGCCCAATAAATAAGTGGGCGTAAGACTTAAAGAGAAACTTCTCTGAAGAAGAAAGAAGGATGGCCAATAGACACATGAAGAAATGTTCAACATCCCTAGCCATAAAAGAAATGCAAATCAAAACAACATTGAGATATCACCTCACTCCAGTTAGAACAGCAAAAATCAAGAACTCTAACAACAACAGATGCTGGAGGGGAGGTGGTCAGAAAGGAACCTTACTTCATTGTTGGTGGGAATGTAAACTTGTTCAACCACTTTGGAAAGCAGTATGGAGGTTCCTCAAAAGACTTCACATAGATCTCCCCTATGATCCAGCAATCCCACTTTTGGGCATTTACCCAAAGTTTACAAACAAGACCACACTAAAGCTACCAGCACAACTATGTTTATTGCAGCATTATTTACCATAGCTAAGATATGGAACCAACCCAGATGCCCCTCAGTAGATGAATGGATCAAGAAAATGTGGTATATATACACAATGGAATTCTATGCCTCCATCAGAAAGAATGACATTTCCACATTTGTTAGGAAATGGAAAGGTTTGGAAAAAATTATATTAAGTGAAGTAAGCCAGGCCCAAAGAAACATAGGTCCCATGGTTTCCCTTATTTGCAATATCTAGTATAGGTATGAGTCAAGCGGAAAAGGTCAGATAATGTGATGTTAGGAAAATGAACCCTTAAATATGTATTTTAATGTTTTCGTTTCTTTCATGCATGTGTTTCTAACGCATTTATAAGATTATTTCTTTGTTGCTTTGTATGTCCCTCCCCCACAGTGTAACCCCCGCTTTCACTATATTTGATGTCAGTATAACATGTGGAGGAGATGGGGACAAACAAGTCGTTTATGGATTCAGGTGGACCTGTTGCAACAATGAGAAGTACACAATGTCATGTCAAAACCAGCTTTACAATGTCGGTGTGGTGGGGGGAAGAGGGTATGATTGGGTGGGGGGGAGGGGGTGGCTGGGAAGGGAGGTGAAGGGTAAACAAAGGAGGAGGCTGCAATGCTTGGTAAGAAATGTATGCATTATCCTGCCCATGTAATTGTAACCCCTCTGTACAGTATGTTCTCAAATAAAATAAAATAAAATTTTAAATTAAAAAAAAAAGTTTTACCTTCTGGTCACAAAAAAGCAACAGAATCCCAATAAAAATTAATTTAATCGGAATGACTAATCCCTTAGAAATTATTATCAGGTCAAAAGGGAATCTCCCAGATCATAAGGTGGTGAGTCCCTGCAGGAGAAGAACAGGAACTGCAGAGTGTTCAGGAGCAGAGTCTGCTGTCTCCCCAGTCTTTTCTTGCTTTTTTGGAGTCCACATGTCTCTTGGATCATAGTCTCTATTCACACCTCATCATTTCTCTCCAGACACAGGCTTCCCACTTCTTTATGTGCACGACTGCCTTTCCAGCTCCCAAATTCACAGAAGCTGGTTCCAGAAACCATGGCAGATTTTTGAACATCTCCAATTTGCTTTTGCTTCCCAATTCTCTGCAGAGAGAATCTGCTGATAAGTCTTTGATCTGATGCCCATGAAGACAAGAGACAGATTATGGAGCATATAGGAAGAGTGTTTAAGCCTACCACTGAGGGTAGAGAAGAGAACATGTTTAATAAAGATGAGCTGGGTTCATTCTCAAAACAGAAACCAGTTGCAAAGCAAAATTCTAATAGACTTGATCTTCTGGTTATTATTGCCGGAAGGCATTGCTACAAGGCATCCAAAGCCCAGAGCATTACCATAGTTGGTGGGATACTAAAGGCAGAAGGCAAGATGGAATAAAATTAACAGTGCTTTTTTACTAGTAGGCCATGCAATGTGGAGCACTGCTAAAGGAAGCAAATTGAACATAGGCCAACAGACAACATAATTTACAGTAAAAGAAAATAGGGGTAGAGACATAAGTTGGTTGAATTTTAATCTGAAGGACCAAAGGCATACCAAATATCCTGGGGATATGGATGCAGGAGATTGTACACCATCAAAAATAGAAAGCTTTAATGGAGCGGTAGGTGGACATGCAGTGTCTAAGAAATCCTTATAAAGAAACATGAGCTGTTTGAGATCACCTCTGGGTACAGCCAGAAGAGAAAACAGCATTGGTTTGGTGCTAAGGGGACATTGGTTTAGGGTACTTAATTTACGAGAACAACCACATGGGACATTTCATCTTATTTTTATTTTTTTTTAATTTTATTTTGGTGTAAAGATGCTACACAGAAGGGTTACAGTTACACGAGTAAGGCAATGAGTACATTACCTGTAGATCCTTGTTACCCCTTCCCTTGCTGTTATCCCACTATCCCTTCCCTCCCCCACTTCTGCCCACTCCCCTCCACATCCCTCTACTCTCCCCCACCAAAGTTATAAAGTTTGTTTCCAATATACTGTGCTGTGGGTATGATTGTTGCAATGGGTCATCCTGTGTCTTTGTTATTTTTTATTTTTGTTATTCCCCTTCTCCTCCCCAGATTAGACAAATGTATAGACAAGATACAAGGTGCCAAAAACAAGTACACTGACAACAGGGGATATACCATAGGAGGAAGAACATACAAAAGAAACAAACAAAAAAGAAATCACATGGTACATCTAAAACAATAACAATAAATTCAGACCTCTTGTGTCCAAATCTTGGGGTTCATTTCACTTAACATCATTTTATATAGATATATGTACATAGCTTTTGAGTGTTTCAGCTCATCTGATAAGATTATCCTATTTGTATACTAGTTATTGCAAATAAAGGAAACCATGGGCTCTAAATTTCTTTGGGCCTTGCTTACTTCACTTAATATGACTTTTTCCAAGTCTTTCCATTTCCTAACAAATGGGATGGTATTGTTCTTTCTGATGGAAGCATAGAATTCCACGATGATAGATAGATAGATAGATAGATAGATAGATAGATAGATAGATAGATAGATAGATAGATAGATAGATAGGTAGACAGACAGACAGACAGACCACATTTTCTTGATCCATTCATCTACTGAGGGGCATCTGGGTTGGTTCCATATCTTAGCTATGGTAAATAATGCTGCGATAAACATAGCTGTGCTGGTAGCTTTAGTATGGCCTTGTTTGTTTACATTTGGGGAGATATTTCATCTTTTTAAAATCAGGAGACAGACTTCTTTTTTCTGGATCAGTGGAAGCCACAGAGACGGAGATTGCATCACGAGCTGTTCATGCCCTGCTCCAGTCTCCTGTCTGTGGGTTGGCATTTAATCCTTCTTTTCACATAGGGTAACACCTTCCTGAATTTCACTTTTGATGACAAAATTTTACAGATCTTTCTTACAGTTCTTCTTTCATTGAGTATATTTTTTGGCCCTGTCTGAAAGTTCCTCACAAAACACATTTAGTTTTTTATGGCAAACAAAGACCAGTGAACTCTAAGAAAACGAAGTAGTGGAGTTTCTGCCTGGACCCTGTGAGCTTGCATATTCTTTGGGCTCAGGACACATGAAGACATTATCATCACCTCATTGTTCAAAGCACCTGGCGATGGAACCTGGAGTGTGAACAATTGTTGAATGACAAATGCTGTAAGCACTGGTCTGTTTTGCCTAATTATACAACTGTTAGGGTGCACTGGGCCATTTTTATTTCCAAAGTCTCCTCCTCCCCTGCCAGTTTCAAACCACATAGTAAAGAGAAGAATCCACAGACCTCTGCATTAGGGCTTTTAGTGCAACCACAATGCAATCAAAGTATCAGGCTGCACCAGCAGCAGAAACCATTTCCACAGTGTGGTTGACCCATATGTTACACTTAGCCTGTCATGTGGGCCACACGTGGAAATGCGGAGGACACAGCCACCATTTCTAGCTAGCTCTGATGTCTCAAATTCTCCTTGTGTCCCCTAGCTCTTTTAAGTTGTTAGAAGAAAGGCTCTGAAGCTGAGAAGGCCATGGTAGACTGAGTAGGGTGGTCTTATTTGCCTCTAGCTCTCCATCCTTGGGTCCTCTGGGATGGCTTTTTTAGGGGATCAGTGAACATTTGGATGATATGATCTGCAAAGGAAGTTTAAATCAACAAAAGGGAAGGATGTTTTTGTTATGGTTCCAGTCCTGGGGCTTGAACTGAGGGCCTGGGTGCTCTCCGTGAAAGACTTTTGCTCAAGGCTAGAGCTCTACCACCTAAGCCAAAGCTGCTCTACATCTAGCTCTTTTTGTGTTTTGTTTAGTTTTTGGTACTTAATTGGAGATAAGAGTAGCAATAGACTTTCCTGCCCTGGATGGCTTTGATACTTGATACTGAGATCTCAGCCTCCCGAGTAGTATGAGCCATTGCAAAGACTTTTTCTTAATGGATAAAATTAACCTTAGACTGGAGTCACAGTGGCATACACTTGTAACTCCCAGCTACTTGGAAGGTGGAGGTAGGAGGATTGGGTTTTGGGTTCGGCCTGAGCGAAAATGCCAAACTGGATCTGAAAATGGACTAAAGTATAAAAGGATGGGCTTATGGTTATAATGGAGAGTATTTACTTAGCAAGTGCAAGGGTCTGAGTTCAAACACTAATACCTTTAGCACAAAAAAATACATAAATAACCTGTGCCATAGAAATGTATCTTTAGGAGACATTGTAGAAATCTTGTGACAGTAATTTCCTAATCAGAGATTGTAGTAATTGGCTTTTCAAGTGGGTCCAGCATAAAGATGTCATGTTATGATTTTCAAGTTTATTAGAATCTGTTGGTTCAAGTCAACACCATCAGATGTTAGTAAGTAGACTTTACATGGATATATTTATAAAATGGACTTATAGCCTGCTATTGGCACTCATCATAGAGTTTTGGTGTTAGATAGAATGGTGATAGAATTCATCTCCTGAGATTGATTTTGAAATATTACACAGAGGACCTGTTTTTAAGATCACTAATAGCATAACATGTGTTTTCTATTTTCTGTGTTCTTAAAACTCATTACTATATCCTGCATATACTACAATCTTCAAACACTTAAGTATTTAGTACATGGTAATTTCCTTTTTTGTTGTTGTTGGTGGTGGTGCCAGTCCTGTGACTTGAACTGAGGGACATGGGCGGTCCCTGAGATTCACCTCCCACCCCCCCTCCCCCGCCCCCAAGGCTAGCACTCTACTGCTTGAACCACATTGTCACTTCTGGATTTTTAGTGGGTATAAAGTTTCACAGACTTTTCCTGCCTGAGCTGGCTTCAAATCCACGATTCTCAGGTTTTAGCCTTATGAGTGCCAGGATTACAGGTGTGAGCTACTGGCGCCTAGTGGTAATATGTTTTACCTAAGTAATGATACTAACAGAAAATTTCAGCTATCCATTTAAAACTGATTTACTAGGTTTTTAGGGTATTGGAGCTGTTTGTAAGAAATTATTCTGTGTTGACTCTGAGGACTTTGATCCATTTGGAGTTGATTCTGGTGCAGGGTAATAATAAGGATCTAGCTTTAGTTTTCTACAGATGATGAACCAATTTTGCCAGTACCATTTACTGAAGAGGCTGTATTTCTTCCATTCTGTTTTTTTTTTTAGCTCCTTTGTTGAAGATTAAGTGACTATAGGTCTCTGGGTTCATTTCTGGGTTGTCAATTCTATTCCATTTTTCCTCAGGTCTATTCTTGTGCTAGTACCAAGCTGTTTTGATTACTATGGCTTTGTAGTAGCATTTGAAATTTGGTATTGATATTCCTCCAGTACTATTCTTTGTGTTAAGATCGTTTTTGCTATTCAGGGTCTTTTATTGTTCCATATGAATTTTTGGATTGCCTCTTCTATTTCATTGAAGAATGAGGTTGGGATATTGATAGGTATCACATTGAATTGGTAGATAGCCTTGGGAAGCATAGCCATTGTTATGAGGTTGATCCTTCTGATCCAGGAGCATGGGAAGATTTTCCACTCTCTAAGTTCTGCTTTGATTTCCTTTTTCAGGTTTTTAAAGTTTTCATCAAAACAGACACCCTGAAAAAATTATAGGAAGGAATAGGAGAAACCCTTGGTCTTCTTGGCACAGGTTGAAATTTTCTTAATAGATACCCTGAAACACAACAAATCAAAGAAAGGTTGGACAAATGGGATTGCATAAAGATGCAGAGCTTCTGCAGGGCGAAGGATGTAACCAGCAACATCAATAGAAAGCCCCAGACTGGGAGAAGAACTTCACTAGCCATACAACAGATAAGGGTCTCATATCTAAAATATACTTGGAACTAAAAAATTAAATGCCTTAACAACAAATCCTCAAAGAAACAACTGCCCAATAAATAAGTGGGCTAAAGACTTAAAGAGAAACTTCTCTGTAGAGGAAATAAGAATGGCAAATAGACACATGAAGAAATGCTCAACCTCTCTAGCCATAAAAGCAATGCAAATCAAAACAACATTGAGATACCACTTCACCCCAGTTAGAATGGCTATAATCAAGAACTCTAATAACAACAGATGCTGGAGGGGATGTGGACAGAAGGGAACCCTACTGCATTGTTGGTGGGAGTGTAAACTTGTTCAACCACTTTGGAAAGTAGTATGGAGGTTCCTCAAAAGACTCCACATAGAGCTCCCCTATGACCCAGCAATCCCACTTTTGGGCATTTACCTGAATAATCACAAACAAGACCATACTAAAGCTACCAGCACAACTGTGTTTAATGCAGCACTATTTACCATAGCCAAGATATGGAACCAACCCAGATGCCCTTCAGTAGATGAATGGATTAAGAAAATGTTATATATATATATATATATATATATATATATATATATATATATATATATATAACATTTTCTTAATCCATTCATGAATTCTATGCCTCCATCAGAAAGAATGACATTGCCCCATTTGTTAGGGAATGGAAAGACTAGGAAAAAATATATTAAGTGAAGTAAGCAGGCCCAAGGAAACATAGGTCCCATGGTTTCCCTTATTTGCAATAACTAGCATATGTCTGGGACAAGCAGAAAAGGTCAAAAGCTTGTACATATGACCAGATAAGATGATGTTAAGTGAAATGAACCCCAAGATAGGGACACAAGTAGTTTTTGTTTTCTTGCTATTGTTTCTAATGCATTTATAATGTACCATGTGATTTTCTTGTTTCTTTGTATGTTTCTCCCCCATGGTATAATCCCTGTTTTCACTCTATTTGATGTCAGCGTCCTGCATCTTGTATATACATTTCTCTAACTTGGGGAGGGAAAGGGAAAAAACAAAACGCTTAAATAGGAATACAGGTTGACCCATTGTAACAATGAGATGTACAAGACATTATGTTGAAAAACAAACTTTACAATTTAGGTGGGAGGGTAGAGTGTAGTTGTGGAGGTGGGAGGGAAGGGATGGTAGGGGAAAAACAAAGGAGAAGGTAACAATGCTCAATAGGATATGTATTCATTACCTTACTCATGTAACTGTAACCCCCCGTACAGTATTTTTACAATAAAAACGTATTAAAAAAGGAATTATTCTGATATTGAGAACTGATAGATAAAAACCTGTGAATTATACTTTTCCCTCTCCTTTTCTCTCTCTCTCTCTCTCTCTCTCTCTCTCTCTCTCTCTCTCTCTCTCTCTCTCTCTCTCTCTCTCTCTCTCTCTCTCTCTCTCTCTCACACACACACACACACACACACATATACTGCCTTAGTAGTTATTCAGAACCACTGGGTTGGTGTTTCATTTTATCTCTGAGACTTTCTGATGACTTAAATGTTCCCAACTTCTCTTATAGCTCAATGAAGCCACATTACCTTTGGCAAAAGAGACACAAAAATTGTGTTGTTAGAAAGTAGCCTTTAATGGGAATTTTCCCATCGTTCCTTGCTTCTTTCTTGAAGAAAAAGATGAGTGGAGTTTTGGCATCTATTTTGATCATGAGTACAATTACCACTTTCCAGGGTCAGCAGAGTCATTATAAGAAGGCCACCATAATAGATCTGCATGTTTAACTTTGCGTTCAGGTAAGGAAGGTTAAACTTTTTTCTCTTTTTTTATTGTCACAGTGGTGTGCAGAGGGGTTGCAGTTACATAAGTAAGGCAATAATTGCATTTCTTGTCAAACTTGTTATCCCTCCCCTCATTTTTCTCCCTTTCCCCTCCCTGCAATTTCCTCCCTTAAGATAAAAGAGGTAAACTTTTATTTCATTCAATCAAATCTTGTGTTGTTTTTATAATACACAATTGAACTTATTTCTAATTTCTACTTACTGTCTCTGTGTTATGCTGGCTTCAGTATTTGGATATCCCTTTATGGAAAAGACTTAGAAATTGAAATACTCATGAAAAAGAAAGTGTTCATGGACATTGACAGCTGAAAATAGAGCTATTCAAATGTCAGCAATTTAGAGAGATTCCCATTGGTCTCAATGGAGGTCAAATCAGAAGATTATAAGGTGGAATATCATCTACCTGTAAAGAGAGGTTTGTGATTGGAAGCCAGCTAACAAAATCTTAGACCTCACTGACAACTCTAGAACTGGTGAGCAACACACAAGAAAGAGAGGTAAGGGTTCAGTTGACGGCATTTGCAGCCCAATCCCAACCTGTTAGCAGACTGGAGGAAAGCATTTTGGTGGCTGCCAAGAACTGAACAGGAGCTTCCAGAGTCCACACTGCACTGGCTTTAGAATTGTCATTTTCTCAGGTGAAGTTGGTTGCAAACTGACACGACAGGTTGCTAGCTGGAGGGATGTGGTCTGTGGATTCCTAAGTGGGCACCTTAATCCCAGGAACTACTTCCAAGAGTGTCAGTAATTGAGGAGGAGAGAATGTCTTCACTTACGTTGGTGAACCTCAAGAGATCAGCTTGGGAACTTCAAGTCTTTGGAAGCAGAAGCAAACAAAGGCAACTGAGGACTGTTAGAACAATCAGGAAGTTTGTTCCTGCTCGAGAATACAGCTGCCTGCCTGGTCTAACCCTAGAATGGCAGCTTTCCCAGAAACGAACTCAGGCTGGATGCACTACAGATGCCAGACACTGTTTGCCTCTGTGGCTTTGAAGCCTCTAGTCCTTCAAGTTACCCAAGCTTGTTACCTTGAAATCCCAGAGACAGCCTCAGAATGAAAGACGAGGACAATCTCCTACACTATTTTTGTGAGTAATACCAATCCCAAGTATATATCTATATAAATATATAATAACATGTTATATATATTATATAACACATAATATATAATAGTATTATAAATAAATGTTTGAGTATAAAATAATAGATAAAATATTATCATATAATGTATAATATACAATACATAAAAATAAATAAAATATGTAATATACATGTTAATATATAACTATATAGTATAATTATATTAACTATATAATATGTCATATTATATTATATACATCATTGTATATAATATATATCATTTATACATGTTATATATAATATAGTATAATATATTAATGATATATATTATATATAATATAATATATAGTTTATGTAGGATATATAGTATATAATATAATGTATATTAGGTATTACATAATGTATTATATTATAATATAATATATTTAATATATATAATATAGATAAAATAATTTATATGTAATAAAATACGTTATATGTAATAATAATTCCTAATACGTAATACTAGGAATAGAAAAGTATTAGTGAAGAGCTGATATTTGGAATCATAAGTAAATAGGCATATTATAGTTCAAATAATCTGAAGAAAAATATTTTTATTGTATATCTTTACACATTCCTATATTATAAATTCAAATTTTTATTTTTATCCAAGTAATATATTTAGGTCTAATTTTAACAATTATTACAATGGCACTGTTTTCTCATCTTCAATTCTCTTATAAAGTTTGAAACTTTTATAGCTCTCTTTATATTTAAATACTAAATTATTCTGCCATTTACTTTTTGTTTTGGTTTAGATATAATTTCCAATGTAGTAACTAGGTCTTTTCTCAATGCTATGGACTGAATGTGTGCAATCTCCCCAAGTTTGTTTGTTGGAATCCTCATCCCCAATGTGATGGTAGTTGGAGAGAGAGGTGATTAAGTCAAGAGGGTACAGCCCTGCTTTATGTGCCATTATAAGAAGAGTCATAGGAACTCTCTGCTCTTCTGTAAGCACAGAAGATTATGGATGTCTGCAAGCCATCTCTAGCATCTTGATGTTGAGTATCCCAGCCTCCAGAACTGAGAATTAAGTGTGTATAAAGACCAACACCCACCCCAATCCCTGGTAATTTAGTATAATGACTCAAGCTCACTAAGACACCTCATACCTCTCAGTACAATGGTATCAATTCTTTATCAATAATCTGTACTTGGAAGTATTACAATTATGTAGATGCTTATATTTGAACCATATATGTATCATTTTTATTTTGAATAACTTTTTAATCTGGTTGGAGGTAATGGTTGCCTCTTTCGGTTGATTTGCTTAGTGTCTTTTTATGTTACTATAATTTAAAAATTATTTTTAAAAAGTTTTACAGAGGGGTTTCATTTCAACATGTCAGTTTATGAGTATAATGTATATTGATCAATGTTCTCACATTATTTTCCCCATTTCTCCCAATATATATAGTTTCTATGTAATTATAACAAAATTGATTCTAAATAAAAATTAAATCTCAGCTGGGCACTGGTAGCTCATGCCTGCAAGCTTAGCTATTCAGGAGGTTGATGTCTGAGGATTTTGGTTCAAAGCTAGCCTGGGCAAAAAAGTCTGTGAGACTCTGCACTTACCAGGAAACTGGTAGTGGTGTTGTGGTTTAAAGTAGTAGACTGCTGTCCTTGAGCAAAAAGAACTCAGGGACTGCCCAGGCCCTGAGTTCAAGCCCTATGACACACACACACACACACACACACACACACACACACACACACACACACACACACACACACACACACACACACACATGCGCACACGCGCGCGCGCACACACACACACACACACAAGTAAATCTCATTATATTCAAATGATTCTGGATGTGGGCATTTGGCCCTTCAGACACCCTCAATTTACTGTTCTCATGCAGTCTAGTATTCCTACATGTCTATTGTACAGTGGTCATGTTGGTCTGGATAAGAATTTCTGATTTACTGATTTTTAACTTCTTCATCTTTCATGATCTATTTTTTGTTTGAATGGCTCACATTCTATTCTATTCTTTTACTTGAATGGAGTTCATGTAACATGTGGTTTCATAAAAAGAGAAGTATAGCTGGGAAATATCTTGAGACTTTCATTGACTGTACCAATCATTTTCCTTCTTTGAATTTTGCTTAGAGTTGGGTTCCAAACAAGAAATAATTGCTTGTGGAATTTAGGTCCATTCGTTTTTTTTTATTTAGCTGCCAGTGTTGTTATATCCAATACTGTTTCACTCTCCATCTTTCCTGAGTGATCTATTATTGCTCATGGTAGATCTTTAAAGCTTTTCTCTTTGTCCCTGTCATTCTGAAATTTTACAAAGATGAGCAGTGTTGTGGATCTATTCATTATGCTGGGCACATGAGCTTTTATAATCTGGTAACCCATTTCTTTTAGATGTGGCAATTTTTTTGTTTTAGCTCTTCGATTATTTTTTTGTTCTTAATTTTCTTCAAAATCATTTTTTCCCAGAATTCTTATAATCTGGATGGTAAGCCCCACAAAGCTCTTTCCTGATTTTATTAACTCTTCCCCCTCAATCTTCCCATTCTTTCCTCCGTGCTTTCTTTACTTTCTAAATATTTCCTTGAATAGCTTCTCATAACATTTTTTTCAATTGTTCTCTGAAAGTTTATTTTAAAAATAGCAACCTGTTTTTAGTTCATGTTCTCTCATTATTTTGAGACTATTAATACTATTTTTTAAAATTAAAAATCCTTTTCTGCCTCTGCATTCTCTTGCTTTCTCTGAGGGCATCTTTTTTGTTTATTTTGGAAAGTCTCTCCCTTGTATAGGTTTTCCCAAATGTATGGTGAGTCCTGACTTTGTGTTCACATTTAAAAAAAAATAGACTGGAATTCCTAGGTGTGGGACAAGCCTGTCCAGTGGCCTGTAACCATCAGGAACTGACATAGCTTTAGGGAAACTTTTCTAGGGAGAAAACTTCCATTCTCCAGGTGGGTAATGGGGGTCTCAAAATCTAGTATTTGTCTTCATCTCTCTCTCTCTCAGTATATCTTATTGCTATTTGCAGATATGCCTGAGGCCTAGAACCCTGCAGGGAGTCAACTTCCCAGAGGAGGGTTTTCTGAGGAGGGTTTTCTGGGTTAGGTTGAAGTTCTTGGCCTGGGCAAATAAGTTGTCCATGGATGCACTAAAATAATTTTTTAACTACTCCTATTTTAAGCCTTACCTGGCCTCTCCTTTCATAAGCATTTCAGACAATTCATTTGTAGTTTCTTAGGTTTGTGCAGTACAAGCCATTCTGCTGTAATTTGTTCTTTTTCTCTGATCTTAGGATTCAACTATGAACACACACACATACATACATACACATACAACTGGGGTCATATTGCTCACAGAAAGAGCATATTTAAAAATATTATTGAAGGAAACAGAAGTATAGTTTATACACTATTCTGTGGTCTTAGAAATATTAGAAAAACATGGGTTTTGTAAAATAAAATCTGCAACATGAGATGATAATACAATAAACAGACTTGAAATTGGAACCCATTGGAGAGGCAGGCAAAATCTTTAAATAAGTTTAACTAAAAAATAACTTTTCAAAGGAAACATCAAAGAACAGAGTTCAAAATGCAAATGCAACAGGGAATGAAAATGAAGCAAATAGATTATAAGCTTGATAAAAATTCCCAAAGCAGAGGTAAATGACAAAAAAATAAGAGGATATAGAGGATGTAATATTGAGCTACAACTTAGAGAAATGGAGTGTTCCTGAAAAGAAGTCAGAAAAAGAAACAGAAAACAACATTCAAAAAATTGTAAGTGTTCATTGGCTGGGCTAGAATGAAGTTCTTGCTTTGCAAAGTGAATGAGCTCAACTAATCCCTGAAAATTTTAATGAAATAACAATAGATGTATGCTCATGAATGCATGTCCCAGGTAATCCTAATGTTCAAGGTGAAGAAATAATCCAACATTCATCTAAGCAAATGTAGATGGACACCTACAAAAGAAACAGCAAAACAAAACACCAGATTTTCTTTTTATTGTAAGATATAACGAAACCCTATGAAGAGATTGCCTTGTGGTCTCAAATGATTCAAAATGGTTTAAAAGTTTTGAACCAACAATTTCCATACTATATTTAGAATTTAACTACATACAAAGGTAACCAAAACATTTTACTGGATATGTAAAGACTCCCAGAATGTAAAATACATATAAGCTTTTAAAAAAATACATGCCAATTTTTCTAATAGCTAAAAGGTAAATATACGTGCATGCACATATACACATATACTCACATGAGGAGAGAAATAATAAAATATGTAAAGATGAAGGCTGTCAGTGTAAAAATAAAATTTAATAACCAGAAGCTATGGAAATTAAACTCAAAATCATTATTTTAAATGATTATTTTAAACTCAAACATTATTTTAAAGCAAGAAACTAGATGTCAAATCTTGAATTATATCACATAAACAGGAAGAAGTAATTTTCTCACCTATAGAAGCTGTTTCTATCTAACATTAATTAAAGGAAAAATGTTTAGTCACACTTGAAAAATGTAATGACAGTTGCGATGATGATTTCCTATAGCTAATTATAAAAGGAAAAGGGAGAACTATAACTGGAATAACTCATACAAGGAATATATAAGCTACCAAGGAAGGATTGAAAACTGAACAGAGGGCATAAAAATGACAAAAGAGATGACAGAAAATGGGGGTTCTTGGGAAATTTTTCTTGTAGAAAAATGATTATTAATTAGCGATTATTTATTTTCTCTTAGCAAGACTATTATCAAGTGATTATAAGTGAGTTAAACCTGGAACAGAAGAAAGCGAAAATATCAGATGGAATTACAAAAGCCAAAGTTGGAAGTTGTGACTTGGTATAGAGTTCTTGCCTAGCACAGGCAAAGCCCTGGGTTTTGATTTTCAAACATAGCAAAACCAACCAACTAGGCAACTAACCAAGCAACCAAGAAATAGCATAGTTTAGTTTTGTCATAGTCAATGAATTTTAAAAAGTAAAATAATAAAAGTCTGGGTAAAACTATCTTGGCCACCTTAGACATGAGCAAAATTTGTGTCAGTAGTAATAAGTAAGGCAAAGAAAGGCAGTAAAAAATTGGAAATTTCAATCCAGAATATATTTATAATTTATAATATACCAAGAAATAAATAATGAGGCATATGTAGAAAATAAAACAAAGGAAAACGATCAGGCCCTATTGATATATGGAGTGTATATTTAACTTTCTAAGCAAGCAGATAACATGATGGAGATTTGCCTCCTGCAGAGTGATTTGTTGTCTTAGAAAGTTTGATGTGGCCTGAAAAGAACATTAATTTCATTTTTAAGAGTAATCACTACTCAGCCATCCTCATCATATTGTGAATTTGAGTATTTCTTGATTTTTATTGTTAACCCTCTGTGTTCACCATTGAAAACTGCCTAAATGATTGATAGATTAAGAATCTTCTGCCTTCATCAGAAAGAATGACATTGTTGCATTTGTTAGGAAATGGAAAGACTTGGAAAAAATTATATTAAGTGAAGTAAGCCAGGCCCAAAGAAACACAGGTCCATGGTGGGTGGTGGTGGGGGTGTAGTTTTGGAGGTGGGAGGGAAGGGAAGGTAGGGGAAAAACAAAGGAGGAGGCAACAATGCTTGATAAGAAATGTACTCCATGGGCTGGGAAGGTGGCTCAGTGGTAGAGCGCTTGCCTTGCATGCATGAGGCACTGGGTTCAATTCCTCAGCACCACATAAGCAAAAAGAAAAAAGCCGAAAGTGGCACTGTGGCTCAAGCGGTAGAGCGCTAGCCTTGAGCTGAAGAGCTGAGTAGGGACAGTGCCCAGGCCCAGAGTTCAGGCCCCACGACCAGACCCCCCACTCCCACAAAAAAAAAAAAAAAGAAAAAAGAAATGTACTCCTTAGCTGGGCACTGATGGCTCACACCTGTAATCCTAGCTACTAAGGAGGCTGAGATCTGAGGATTGTGGTTCAAAGTCAGACCATGCAGGAAAGTCCGCGAGACTCTTATCTCAAATAAACCACTCAGGAAACCAGCGGTGGTGCTGTGGCTCATGCAGTAGAGCACTTGCCTTGAGCTGAAGAGTGCAGGGACAGCACCCAAGCCCAGAGTTCAAGCCCCACCACCGACCAAAAAAAGAGAAATGTACTCATTACCTTGCTCATGTGATTGTAACCCCTCTGTACAGTATTTTCACAATAAAAAAACTTATTTAAAAAATGATGCAAATGATATGCACAATGATTTTACACACAAGAAGCTATGTTAGAACATTAGTTATAAAATTGAGGCAATCTAAATGTTTGAAAGTGGGCTATTATTTAATAATCATATTTAATATATATGTAATCAAATGATATGCTTCCACTAAGGAATGTATTGTAGAATAATACTTAGGAAAAATTTCAAAGTTTTCTACAAAGTCAAAAATAGACCACAATTGAAGTACAGACTCTCCTTTTACACTTATGAAAATGTAAATGTATGAATAAAATATTAACCAAAAATATTTAAGAAAGTATTTTTCTCTTGAGCATATGCCATTATTAGAGAAATGTAATCACACATCCTAACTTTAAGTTAGAAAGATATATACTGAAAGGCGTTAAGTTTGGGGGATTTTATTGCTAGAGTGTCTTCTGACTGCATCCTATTGCAGCTCCTTGTTTGCGTAGGCATGAGTGGTCCAGTGAGCATCCTCAGCAGGACAGCAGCTAAGGAGCCCAGGGCCCCTCTGCCCAACTTGGATCATTATTCTTGCTCTGGAGAATTTCAGTTAATGATTCACAATTAGCAATCACCAGTTGGATAACTGCAAGAATGAGAACGAGACACCTGAGGGAGCTGGGTCTGTCACTTGAGTACAACAACCATTCCCAAGTCACCTGCACCGTTGAGTGGATTGGTCTGGGAAGAGAATAATTGGTAACCACAATGGACGCCATGTATTGGGTGCCCATTATGGGACAGGAATTCTAAATATTCTGTGTGAATTAAAGTTGACAGGCATGTTAACATTTAAGATGGCTTCTCTTTTGTTGGTTTACATGTGAGAACAACAATGTACAGAGAGATGAGACAGATTTGAGAATATGAGGGCTATGTGGTCATAGAATCACACACTGGGGAAGAGAGCTTCTCTCAAACCTGATGGCTTGCAGGTCTTAACTGTGGCAGCTTCTGAGGCGCCTTTGTGTTTCTTACCATCTGTTTCCAAGAGATTCCTCTGACTCCTTAGGCTACACTCCTTGTTCTTCACAAGGCATCTGAATACCTGTCACTAAGAAGGAAAGTGTGTTGTAGGTGACTGTGAAAGCCATTGATATGGTGAAACTCTTCTCATACTATCTAATAGAGGAAATACAACATTGATGGAATTTATCATCAAAATGGTGTAAAGTACATGCGATTACTCCTTCAAAATCACAAATAATTTTAGAAAGTATTAAATGTATATCCACTGAAAAGTGCTAATTTAGAAATAGCTCTTGAGAGATTTAGGAAATTGCTAGGCAGCCTACCTCCTCTTCTTCTTCCTCCTGCTCCCCAAATGCATATTTATGCACATCCTTATGCACAGTCAGAGTTCATATGTTTAGGTGTGACCACTACCTTCTGAATTTGAAGCTACTGATTTGAGAACTTTTCAATTTTCATTACTTTACATATTTGGACAGTTTTGAATTAGCATCGAGTGTTTTAATATCTCCCAGTGGAGCTTAGTTCATCTCTGGATGGAAGATAGAGGGAGGGAGGAGGAAGTGCATTGCTGGGAAAGGAACATAACATCTACAGCTTCAAAAAATGACTTACTGGCAACAAAACACTTCATGTAAGGTGTAAACATCCGATAAGAAACTTCCTTTTCTGAGATACCACACTTGAATTCCTCTTTTTAGCTTTTATAATATACTCTGAAGTTTCTTTTTTTTCTTTCAAATGAGAAATTTTCCTTCTGACTGGGCATCATGACTCACATCTATAAACCCAACAACTTGGTTGAAGACTGGGAGGATCACAGTTCAAAGAAGTTCTTCCAGGAAAAATGTTAGTGAGACTCCATTTCTACCAAGAAAATTAGCCTGCTGGCATTATTGTAGCTATAGCCAATAGGAAGTTTATGCAAAAATTAGACCTCATCCCAAAACAACTAAAGCAAAAAGTGATGGCAATATGATGGTAATATGATAGCGTGTCTGCCTAGCTAGCAAGAAGTCCTGAGTTCAAACCCCAATGCTTACCCATAAAACTATTTCCTTCTGGATGTAATTAGCTTTTTGGAGTGAAGTTCGATAAAATTACTAAAGAACTTGATAGAATTGTCCAAGGGCAATGTTCCTTATTTTGGTGTAATAAAACACATGAGTGGAGATTCTTGCCTAAAGAACTAAAATAAATAAGTAAATAAATACATAAATAAATTAGTGGCCGAATACCAGAAGAAAAGAGAAGTCTCCAGTTAACCACTAGGATGTTTTGACTACGTGAGGAGAATTTTGGATGTTTCCAAATATTTCGGAAAACATTTGGGAACATCCAGATGTCTGGGCTCATGTAGCTCAAACATCCAGATGTTTGACCAAATTTTGCCCTTTTCCAGCAGGATGTTTGGCCTCAAGTACACCCAGTCATGGTTATAGTAATTACAAATTTTTAAATAGTGTCAAGGCAAATTATTTTTGGGAAAAACATGGCATGCCAAAGTGTGAAGGTTATAGATGATCATAAACATTAATAGTGGGGGAAAAAAGAGGAGGGTATTCTGCTGACCAATCAGATTGAGTCATCACTAGTATCAGTTGTCAGCAGTAATGTTCTTTTGTGAAGAGTCTAATAATTCGAATAATAAACATAAGCCGGTGTCCCTTACTGATGAAAAGGAAGCCAGTAGCACTTGCAATGTTTACAAAACTTGAAAGATGTAGAAAGAGACATCCTTTGCTTTGAAATTAGCTGAAAATTCTAAACTTCATGGAAAAAGGTTGAATGAGAGTTCAATTTCCTCTTCTCTTTTTATTGGGCTCAGTCTAATGTGACCCGTTAGTGTCTCAGATTACAATGTCCTTAAACTTGTGGGAATCAACCTAATAAAAATACTACAATGAAGTACAGTTCATACCTCAGCTGTGGGCCGGCTGTGTGGATTACCATGGTGCAGGAGTCAGAAATGACCTCCTCATAGCAGACTTTTGTTTCCTATGGAGTGGTAACATGAACCTGAATGGAGGTGTTAAATAAGGAGATAGTGTGATGATTCTGATAAATACTTTCAGGTATGATTTTCAGTCAACATCTTGTTGATGAATCATGGTAATGCCATAAATAAAATAGCCTCAAATGGTCCTGGATATCTGTTATGAACAACCATCAAGAAAATGCTTTTATTTTAACCAGTGGATGCCTAACAAAGTAGTAGTTAGATAAAATTATACTGCTAGTCCTGTTGTGGTTATTATTTTATCCAGTTCACTGTCACAGTCCAGGATACATGAATGCTGGTATCTCATATATGTTTGGATTTGCACAGCAAACCTAAATTCATCACTTTTTTGAAAATTGAATTTTATTGTAAAGATGCTGTACAGAGGGGTTACCGTTACATGAGTAAGGTAATGAATAAATTTCTTGTTGAGCATTCTTACCCCTTCTGTTTTTCTCCTACTATCCCGTAAAAGCATAGATTTTTGGAAAGCCATTTAGATATGTTCTGGGATTTTTTTTTAAGTTAATAATCTTTAAGGAGTGTGGGTTTTACTTATGAATAATATAAGCTGCCATTATTTGCAGGATGAAAATGACTGTTGAAAAGCAAGTATTGTTTTTCCAAGGACTCTATATAGAGAATATAAATACAGGAGACCCTAAAGAAGTACTGAATATTCTAAATGATTTCTGAAAATTTAAGTTCCAGTTTCATTTGAAAAGGATTGTCATAATTTATCATATCAAGCAAAATTTCCCATATCAGGCCTTAAAAAATAGAACCATCTGTAGATCAACAACATAAGCAGCATTGTTTTTACTTTAAAAGAAACAGAAAATACGATTTCATGTGTTCATCTGGGGAGGGGGAAATGTAACTGCTATGCAAATTGTGTGAAACCCAGGGAGAAGCTAGCTCTAACTTCTGGTGATTAGAACAATCCTTCCTACCTCTCCATGCCACTTTGCTGGAAAGAATTTTCTACAATGGAACATTTAGAAGTATGATAGGAGAATTGGTAATGATAAGGACCTGATAATATGCATTACTGAGAGTGAATATTTAAAGGGGTCAGAGCATGTGAAAAATAGGTTTGGGGGCAAATCCTGATACTGTTTCTTAGGCTGTCTGAACTCATGCAAGATAAGCTTCTCTGTGTCTTGGTTTCCTTTTATGCAAAATAAAGATGATCACAGTACACAGGGCATAGGTTTGTGGCCAGGATTCAATAAGTGAGTCTGTTAAACTCTTCTGTCAATGTCTGCTCTGTAAGCAACTTTTGAATCTAAGTACAAGAAACAAAGTGCATTGAATCCAAAGGTAACTGAAAATTTGAGAAGTGAATGGCAATTGAAGAAGACATATCACAAGATGCTGTGATCAGAAATAAAATGAGACATGTTTTGACACGTAATGACACTCTAAAAGATTGGGTGGCAGTGAGATGTACACATGTGTCTGCAGAATTTGTGGTGAGGAGGTGGGGGTTGGGCGAAGAAGATCAATCTCCCAGCTTTCAATTAGGGTCCTGTGGGCGGGGAAGAAAATGAATTCACGGGAAAGGAACTGGCTGATATTATTATTTTTTTGATGCAGCATTCCAGAAAACATAATCAATGGCATCCGTCCAGTTCCCATTTAGTAACCAAAGAACTAGCTGCAGCTGTTTTTTATGCCTGGTGGTGCCAGTTTGATAGTGTATAATCATATTTGCATAAAGATAAAAAGGAAGGTGTTATAGAACACAGTTAAGCCTATGGTTTCACCATGAATTAAAGGTAATTTCAGACTAATTAGGTATAATTTGTTAAGGAATTCTTCCCAGCAATGATGACTCTGATTTTGTAATTACAGGACAATGCTTACTGTGGCTTTCAAGGCAGGAGAAAGCACACCCGAGGGGGTCATGTCCCACACTAGGCAGATCTAATGGTGCCACAAAAGACAGGTGTTTTGTCAGATTTCAGCCACACACTTTCACACCTGCAACACATTAACTACAGCAGCAATGTTAATGAAGACCAGGTGCCTGTTCTCCAACCTAAATGAGGAACTGGCATGAGGTTTGCTGTTTGCTACCTGATGTCTACCGTAGTGTCTCCATACACTATCTTCTGTTTGGAGATGAAGCCGAGTGGGTGAGTCAGACCTGTGAGTGATTTTCTTTGGTCCTGTGAAAATTGGCATTGAAACATTGACCTTCAAGTTGTGGTAGCAACCTCTTAAGCCACGCATTGAATTTGCTGTCAGTGCTAACTCTAAAATAGTGGAACAACTCTTTCAGTGTTAAATATCTGCAGGCTTTCTATATGCTGCTCCTTTTGTATGGAGTTTGGTCTCATATCCCTGAAATTAGCTGATCTATGCAATCTACAAAATGGATTTTGGGAAAACTGCTGTGCTGTCAGCTGCTACCAGGGAAAGTTTGATTGTAGCTACTTGAGTCTTCTCAAACTTGAAGTTTTGCCATTCCATCCGGAAATGAGTAATGGAAGCCTTGAGCAATCTTTTTTTTTCATTTTAATAAAACACACGGTTTTCATTGTGTGAGGCTATATCGTTTTAGTGCTCTCTGTTATGAAATGCAAACTATCTCAGAAACCAAGCTTTCTCCTCCACTTGTTTTCATTCTTTGTTTTGTTTCAGCACTTTGAGCTGTAGTTGTCTGCTTTCTTAGATGTCTAGCAGTTCAGTAAAAAGTTAATAATGTGTCAGAAAAAGAAAATCATACACTGGAATTAAAAGGGAGGGGAAAGGAGCAGATCTAGTTTTTTAGCAGCAGGAAGAACATTGTCAACCTCGTTATCAGTGACTTCTGAACCTAACAAAATGGCCTCTTCACTAAGAGAGATGGAAAGGTAGACAAATATTAAAATGTTTGGTAGACTACTAAAACTCCAAGTCCTGATTAGGTTAGAAAATAATGGAACTGGAAGCTTTTAGAGTAGCAGGAGTGAGTCTGGGACTGGAAGGATATTTGAAATTCAAGGTTCTTTCATTAAACCACACCATACTTTCAAAACTGAGACTTGGGGTCTTAAGGGAAGTAACATAGTTCCAATTCTTCCATTCCATGTTACTTTGTGTTTTTCAAGACGTTGTAATGGGCTGGAGAAAGTTTTCTAAGAAGCATCCAAGAGGTACTGATATATCTGTGAGATATTTCTAGAAAAGTAGAATTCAAGGTTTTATTTTCCACATTTCCTCATCCAAAGGTTAAGCAATTTTATTTTTCAGATTATTCAGTTAATTTAGTATCCATGTAAGAATCAATACGAAGAGTGGTTGTAGCTACCAAATAAGACTGAAAACCCTGTGTGCAACAGAAATCCCTTTAACCTCTTTCAAGTACGTTTGAACACCTCAAAAGTAATGTTCTTGTAGATAAGGTTGTCTGTGTGAACACATTCTCTGGTAGGCCACCTCTTTGCAAAGGTCCTGTTCTACCTTTGCAATAAATTGAGTTGTGTTTTTGCTGTTTTTAATAATTGTAGTGCTTAAAGCATACACATCACTTCAGTTCATGATAATGACTGATAGTTGCGCAGCAGAGCTCAATTCTGAATCAACCATTGGGAAACATATTCAAAAGTCCAGTTGAGAAAACTGATCTGTGACAGATTGTTTCAAGCCTTGCTACTCAATGTATGGTATACGAGATGGCAGCAGTGCTATAACTCTTGGAGCTCTTATAACTCTTTGAGCTGTTAGACATGCCAAGCCCGGGCTCTAATTCAACCTACTGAATCTGAAATTATACTAGTAAGAATTTCCTTTGTTGCTGAGTCAATTAATTGATTCCTAGAATTGCATTGACATCATATATTACTCTGTAGATAGCAGTTCTTTCTGTGGGATCCTTTGGGCTAGTGCAAAAATCGGTCTTAAGTATATTCACTCATTGCAAGTGAATGCAAAATTGAGTCTGGCTAAGGCTGTAGTTCATCACTTGTTTGTGGTGAAGATTCATAATTTTTCAGCTTTTAAATGTATTACAAATGATCAGTGTAAGGGTTCCTTTATATTGACCAAGGACTACTATGAAGAGCATGATGGGTCAGAGCTCCAGAAATCATAATACTATCATGAAATTATAATCGAACTGGGTTTTCTCAGCTTTTGTCAAACATTTGCATCTTCTGGAAATTGCTATTCCAGTTTGTCCAGACTAGTGTCAAATACCAGTAGAGTTTCAGGCCATTTAAGAAGTTCCTGATAATGCCATAATACTTCTTTTTATGGTACTTGTCCTTTCTACTTTAGTTATGTTTTTGAATATAGATTTTGCATTTATGCTCAGGCTGGTCTATATAGGATTCCCAAATAGTTGAGATGAAAGGTATGTACTACCATGCCCAGCTCTCTATTGATTGAGATGGGGTTGCTAGAGCTTTTCTGTCCAGACTGACCTTGAACTATAGTCTTCCAAGTCTTTACCTCCCAAGTAGCTAGATTGCAGGTGTGAATGTCAGGCCCATTTTTTTTTGTTAAACAGTACTACTGTATCATCTACTTAATTCATTGTCTTGCTCTCTGCTACACTTAAAAAGTATTGTGAATTTTGAGAGAGCTCAGTTATAAATATGACACTCTGAACAGTCTACAAAGGCAAAATTTCTGGGACAAATCTGGGAGAGAGTGAATAAATGCTGAACTGCGAAAGAAATAATTGGACTGTGCTGGAAAGATGAAGTGAATCACCAAGGATGGAAATGTAAAAGATCACTGAATCCAGAAAACTAAGTATTCAAGGACACATGTAATAAAAGTTGGGTTCTCTATGTTCTTCTTGTTCTCTCTTCTCTAACAAGTGCAGTATCATGTATCAGAGCGTTTTTTTTTTTTTTTTTTTTTTTTTTTGCCAAGGGAAGAAATTGATTTAACAAATGCTTACTAAATGCCAACTATGTGGAAATGTGGAATTCTAATTGACAACAGAATTAAAAATCTTAAGTCAGTCTTTCTGGGTTCCAGTTCTAGCTCCATTGTTCAATACTACATGGTGTTCATCAAATTTCTTAGCCTCCCTGTTGCTAGATATTTTTAAAAATACAAAATGAATGTAATAATAACACCTACGCTCAAGGGATGAGAGTTGTATTAGATAAATGTGTGCAAATTGTTAAAATAGTGGAGAAAGAGTAATAAGCACTCAATATTTATTATTGATAGGTAGCTGTTAATTTTCTAATCTCTGAGGAAATGGGACAAAAATGCATCCCACATCTAATAGTTTTTTTATTCTTATAAAGGAAAAACAAATATTCAAATAATTAATTGCACAATTAATAATTTGAATTATGATATATGCTATGGATGTAGAAGTGCAGGTGCTTTTAGATGGACTGTTACTCAGGGCTAGGAGGCCAAGGAGACTTCCAGAGGGAAGTAGGTTTGGGCCAAGGCAAGTGAAATTTGGAGAGAGGTTCAGCCCCCAAACCCAGCATGTGGGGAATGAGGGGGGTAAGATGAAGCTGATGAGGTATCCAGGGGCTGGGTGATGAAGTGTCTTGTGAAGGGCTTTGTCCTTTGGTCTTGCAGGTGTCTGACAATCAAGGGAGTGGCATAAGAACAGTTTAAGTTTTCATATACCATCCAACAGACAAGTAGAGAATGGGTTGGAAGTTAAATAATAGCAAATGTGGAGGACCAGTTAGGAAGAATTCACAGTACCATAAGAAAGAATTGTTCATAACTTTCTGCAGGATGTTGGCAGCAAAGATAAAAGAGAAGTGGATGAACTGGAGAAAGATTTAGTGGGTGAACTCAGGAAGGCTTGGTGGTTGATGGAATCCTGGTTGAGTTATACTGTGGTTTTTCTTTTCCTTCCCTTTAGGATAATAAGAGACATTTAAAAACAGCCATATTTCTGTATCTTTCTGGCAAATTATAGACATAGACACATCTTCTTGCACAGGATTCCATTAGTCTTATCTATGCCCCCTGAATAATCTAATAGATCTTATTGTGTGTATCTTCTTCTTAAAGTCTGCTCCTTTTTATTTCAGGAGAAAATCTCATTTTTGTGTAGAAGACAAAGACTTTATTTTTTCCTGTTAACAGTTTTTAAGAGCTTTTGAAGTTTTCTGAGCTGTCTGGGGGTTGGGTTGGATAGATGATAATCTTTGTATCCCTTAGAAGAAGCAAAGCAAAAGATATACATGTTCTGTTGAGTGTAATATACAACTGTTCTTTTTCTGTCCCTTCAACACTAAGCAGGTGGTGATGGCCATATAACTAGCACCCTGCCTATAAAAACCATCACGCAGATGATGAGCAGAGTGAAGAGCCCAAGTATTCATCATCCCTCATCTTTGTTTTCTACACAAATTTGGGCTTATTTAATCCCAATGTAGGGCTTCCTCTTTCTCTAAAAGAAAGAAGACTATAGTGAGAGTTACAAGATGTATTTAAACTTACCTTGTATAAAAAATAGAAAAAAATGAAAATGATAGGTGACCATTAGAAATGCCTGCAATACCTTTGCATGCTATTGTTCCATTTTCTAGGAATTGAAGGCATTTTGCTGGGTTTATGTTGACCCTGATTCTCTGCACCCACCTATTATCTTTTAAGGATTTGCTTAGCTTTGTATTTCCCTATATTTTCCAATAGAAGCCTCTTCTATTTCTAAAACCATCTGCTCTTATAATACTATTTCCCTTTTTCTTCTCCATACTACTCCTTTGAGGTGTTCTTTTGAAGGTGAAGGACAAGAGATCAGAGAAAGAAATGAATTACTAGGTTTGAATGGTTTCTTGGCTCTTACAAATGGATGATGGGGAACACCATGGAGTGAGAATTCACCAATAACCAGCTAATTCACGACCCTGGGAAGTATAGGAAAGCAAAAATCATTTTTTAGATGATGTCCTTCTTGGTGAGGCCAACCAGTTAATAAGTAGGATTTTCTCATGGCTTGACAATTAATCCAACATTTCTTTTTTCTTTCTTAAGTAAACAAGGTGAGGGCTTTGGGCTTCTGTCCATCTCTGAGACTAGATTTACATCCCCTGGAAATCTGAGCAAATTCTGCTATCTCTCCAGTAACACTTAATTGCTTTTAATTATCACTCCACTGAAGTTGAACCATCTCTCACCCAGGTCACACAACAGAACATGGCTCATAAGTTTTATGAGCCACCTTTTGTATCCCATCCATGTGTGCAGTCACCTTTTCTAATCACAAGCAATCCATCAGTCAGCCCTCCCTGCTCCTGACAGGCAGAGTCTGGATACTCAGAGCCGGGGCAATGTTTTTTGGTACTGTGTTGAGGACCATTGCTTTAGGAAGACGGGAGCAGACTAGCGATTTGAATTTCTAATCTCTAATTTCTAATCTCAAGGTTAAATGTGAATTGAAGTTTGAGATGGTATTCCCTGCACCCCCCCGCCCCTCCAATGTTGGCCGTCAAACCAGGCCAAACTAAAGGGAGTTGGGATTTCCAAATCCAACTCTTCTTTCTGTTAAGCTGTGAGTTCTCACTGTACCAGATCTGAGCCTTTAATAAATAATTGCTCATAAATAATTGCAGAATAAATAAAAACCCCACACTTAGGGTTGGTTGCAAAGCCAGGGTCTTTTATGAGTGGATTAGGTGGAAACTGATAAAAATCCAAAATATACTTTTCACTGACCCTGTAGAGCATTTGAGATGTTCTTCTTTTATTCACTTCTTTCCAGTCTGTCTCTCCATTCTGTCTCTCCATTTCCTTCCCAGTCCTTCAAAGTCAATCTTTGAGAAAAGATGGCAAAATTTTTTAACTATAGGAATCAGTGACCTAATCCTCAAAATTTTGACTTTACCATCCTCTGGATTGATCACTAAGTCTATCAGGAATATGCATTTTATGATCTTTGAGAGATGTTAGACAAAAATACAACTGATTAATACACCTTCCATTAAATAAAATGATTAAGCTAGCTGTCTCATGTAGTCCTAGCTTACATTAGGAGTTCAGATACCATCAGTAATAAGCCAGATGGCTATAAGAAGTTCTTGGATGGATTTTTAAAAATTATTTGACTTTAGCATTTTCTTTAATGTAATTTTCTATTGTTTGCAAGTTATATTGCTTGTCATTCAGTAGTTTTTATTTAAAATATAGGAATAGCTTGAGTATGTGTATACACACACACACACACACACACACACACACACACACACGCACACACACACACAGCTTGAGTGTATGTTCCTTATGGGAACATAAACATTTCAGAGTTCAGATTTTTGTTTTGTTTTGGAAAATCACATGTATATAATGAAATTTATTAGCGATGATACCTAAATGTGAACATGATATTCATTTATGTTTCCTATACACATACTGTTGATAATTTTGCACAGGAAATAGTTTCATGGTATGGAATGTTTTACTTGTGATATCACTGATTTGAAAATTGATTCACATTTTGGATTTTAGTTTGTATTAGGGATGCTCAACTTGTGTTTAAGACAAGAAAGCTGAATCATTAAAATATTAGACAAAGAAACCAGTGGTAACTACAACTGTCAAGTCATGAAGGATGGTATAGAAATGAAGAACCTTAGCCTTCATTGGGCTGGAAGATCAAGGTTTGTGGAAGGTTTCTACCTAGTTAGAAAGATAAGGAGTGGGGAGCAAGAGCAGAAAGGGAAATATTTACACTGTTAATGTAAAAGGATTAGTGAGAGGCTGATACCCACAAACATATACACTTTTTGTAGGGTAGTGCTGTTGTCAGAGGAGGCTCAAGTATGTTTATGCAATCTGCTGGGATAACTGAGATCCTATATACCCAGCTCCCCAGAGAATGTCTCTCCTTGTCTTGGCAGCATAGGCTCCAGGACTTGCCCAGAATCTTTTTCCTGACCTTCTCCACTCCACCATCATTACTCCTTGCTCATTTCTACCAAAGATGAGGATTCCCCAAGGCCTCAAGTGCTTTAGAGAAAATAATTTGACACCAAAATTGCTCTATGTTCAGAGCAAATATCCCTGGAGGGAGGGGGCTTGACAGAAGAGCACATTTAGTTTTGGCATCATCATCAAAAACTATGGATACTCTGATGAATAAGCCAAGGAAGTGGTGGTCTCTGAGCCCACGTGCATTTGTGGAAGTGCATGTGAGTGAGTATGGGTTTGTATATGAGGGTGTGTGTGTATTTGTGTAAAGGGTGAAATAGAATCTTCGCTGGAATAAAGAAAGGAATGCAAGAAGGATCAGTTAGACAGCCAGCCCTAAGGGAGTAGGGGGAAGGGAAAACTGCAGACTCCCTTCCAAATCAGTAAATGCAAATTACAGCAGGAGGTTGACCTTTTTACTGTAACCGATGTCAGCTGCAAGTTGTAACCTCATGCCATTAATTATAACCCAGCATACCTCTGGCAGTCTCTCCTGTTTACCTGGGTCTCCCTCTTCCTCCCTCCTCACCACTTCCTTCTCAGCCTGAACCCCAGTGAAGGCTCAAGTTGCATGCTACCCTCTGAAATGAAATGCTTTTAAAAAAAATATTGGGTCTTGCAAGGCCAGAGTCCATTCTATGCATTTGACTTTTTCTTTTCTTCTTTTCTTTTCCTTTCTATTCTCTTCTTTCTCTTTCATTCCTTCCTTTCTTCCTTCCTTCCTTCCTTCCTTCCTTCCTTCCTTCCTTCCTTCCTTCCTTCCTTCCTTCCTTCCTTCCTTCCTTCCTACCTTCCTTCTTTCCTTCCTTCCTTCCTTCCTTCTTTCCTTCCTTCCTTCCTTCTCTCTCTCTCTCTCTTTGGAGTTTTCTTGTGTTGCTGTCAGAGATATTCTGAGAAGATCCCTCCCCCCTCTTTTTGTAAATTCAGTTAACATTAGATGAATCTATAAGTAAAAATCTAAAGCATTCATCAACAGAGACTGGAATGTAATAAAGCATCCTTTGCTCTCCTTTTGGAAAATGTTTGCAATAGGTTCTTTGCCAGACTAGGAATCTGGAAAAAAAATTAAGGTAGCAAGTTAAAAATTCTTTCATCCAGTATCTGTACTGAAATAGCCATTTGAAACAACAACAACAACAACAACGAAATTTTACCATTAGCAATTGGCACTGCACTACCAGTTAACTTGAAATTATCTTTAACAAAGTGTGTCATTTTGTTCTAATTAAAAACTTTCTTTATATAGGAAAAAATATATCCACGAAGAAATATAATCTAGAAAATTCTGTGCTTAGGACAAGAAAGAAACTTAAATAATAGATCTGAGATGAATTTAAAAATCTTAGCCCTTCTTTTTGTTCCACTTCTTGTAAATGCTTATTCAGAAATCATTGTTTATTCTGTGTAAGAATCTTGGATTTTAGCTCCACGGAAAGAATAAAGACTTATTCAGACAGTACAGACTTCGTGACTTCTGTCAGAACCTCATGTTTAGAAGGGCCTTGCACTTGGTTTGAAACTGCCATCACCACCCCAAAGCCCTCAATAATCTTTAAGAAGGTTCCCACATTCTGGTTTTGTACCTTATAAAGCCTTTCATGTCTAAGGGAACTGGAAAGTAAAGAATGCAAATAGTAGGTGAAGCCAATACAAAAATTCTGAAGAACTTCATGTCTACTGGGCTAATATTATTTCTGGAAATACTTAAAATCTAGAACAAAATGAATATATGCTAAGGCTTGTCTTCCTAAAACTCAAAGCTGTCTGTTTCAGCCTTCTTTTTTTTTTTGATACAGTAAATAAGTTACTTATCCACAATGCAGCAGATTTCTCATAGTTTGATTTGTTTGCCTTGTCCAAAGCCTTCTGGTATTTTCCATTTTCATTTATCAGTTCACATATTACAGAAGATTTAGCATGATCAGCATTCTATTTTTGCATAGAAATAGCCAAGATTAAAGTAGAGATGTGCCCTCCAAAAGTCTTATTTTTTATTATTCTATGGGGAATAATAAATGTAAAAGTGGAAAAAATACTGTGACATTAACTTGAGTTAAAAATTGTACCACGTAACAACTAAGTGTGTCAGAAATGATTTTTTAACATACAGAGGAGCAAGGAATAACTTAAAAGGAAGTAGTAGGAAAATGTCATGTCCATGAGACAGTGGCTAGAGCAGAGTAGAAAGAATAAGACAGATAGGAAGGGGAGGTAATCAAAAACATATTTGTGTTTAGTGTCAAGTGCTTAATGGAATCAAGGCTCTTGGAAGAGGAGAAATGCCCCTGTAGGCTTATTTGCTTTGAATAATAATAAAACCGAATTGTACCATATATATTGTAATTCTAGTCTTACCAAGTAAATGAGATGATGAACCAAGAGAAATCAAGAAGAGAATGGGAAAGCTCCCAGACCCATACAAACAGAAATATACTTTATTCTCTCCTAGATCAGTCCTCGATGTTGTCCTATTGGAAAGAGGAGAAGGATGACCCTCATCATTTTTATGCAGTCATAATGTGAAGGTTCAATTTAGGATTTCTCCATTGGTAAACAAATCTTGGGAAATGTCAGTCAACATTTGTGTTGGTGGACAGCTTTCTTTCTATGTTCTGAATGTTATAGAAAATGAATGCATTCTTACTATATATTGATTAGCAAATTGCCACTCCTGTATTTGCATGTCTGTATTTAGCATTAAATCCATCCTCAAAAATCATCTCAGAAAGTATTTTATGAATCTACAGTGTCTCCTTTCTGCACCTTTAATACCAAGTGGTGCAGTATGAGGACTTGATTTATTAAAAAGGCATGGTATTTAAAAATGATTTCATATCGTTTGATGAATGTAGGGGAAAAGCTAGAATAGAGGGTTTTTTGGCGGGGGGGGGGGTGGATATTAATTGTTTTACCTTTAGCTCAATGTAAATAATTCACAGGTTACATTTTGACAGGTGAGACTTCAAGTTATAAAAGAAATTCTTTCAGATTTTGGATGCAAAATTTACGATTGCCCCAGGATAACTTGGAAAAGCGTTAGAAGACTTCTGTTTTTCTTATGAAACATTCCAGGAGATGAATTACTTTTCCATGCCATGAAATCAAGTAAAAAGTGAGATGTAATATCAGCAATGATGTGACTGTTCATTTGGGGGATGGTCCCACTTGACTGGCTCTGATAATTTCCTGTGCTGTGTCTTAGGCCAAAAAGCTATTGAAAGAATATGAATTCAAAAGTGCAATATGTGCTGCAAGAATCTCAACTATTGTATTGTGTTAAGCATACCTATTTATGATCATTCAGATTTCATCCAGGTTCATATTTGATCCTGATCATTTTTATTATTATACTTTAGTCAGATGTTTCTAGTTCACAACTTTTGGTTTCTACTTGATTAAATATGCTAATTGACATAAAGATATTAACTGAACCATATGATATTATAGGTAAGCAATTTACTTTCATTGTCTTTTCTGTTAATTGTACAAAATAATATTTCATTATGACATGCTCATACATGTATATAGTGTACATAAATCATATCATTCCCACATTATCATAGTTTATTCTCCTCTTCTCGTTGCCTCCTCTGCAAATAGTACCTCTTCTACTTCCATGTCTTAGTTTTTTTGTTTAGTTCTAGATGCTATATCAGAGAAAGCATGCAAGATTTGTATTTCTGAGTCAAGCTATGATGATCTCTAGTTACATCCATTTTTCTGTGAATGAGAAATTTTTATGGCTAAATACTATTCCATGTGTGTGTGTGTGTGTGTGTGTGTGTGTGTGTGTGTGTATGTGTGTGTGTGTGTGTGTGTGTGTGTGTGTGTGTGTGTATGACATTTTTTATATCCACTCATCTGTTGATGGACACAAAATGTTATGGAACATTTTCACTATTGTGAATAATGCTGTTATGAACATGGGGATACAAGTATCTCTATTTCTGATTTGCATTTCTTAAGTACATATCCAGGAATGATATCGATGTTTGTAGTTGTAGTTTTAGTTTTTCAAGGAGTCTCCATATTGATGTCCATAGTGGACATAGTAATTTATATTCTCACCAATAGTAAATAAATGTTCCTTATCTTCCCCTTCACCCCTATATTTGCACCAGAATTTGTTTGTGCCTTTATTGATTGCCATTCTGACTTGGGTAAGATGAAATCTCAATGTACTTTTGTCTTGCATTTCTTTTTTTTTTAATTTAATTTAATTTTATTTGTGAACATACTGTACAGAGGAGTTACAATTACGTAGGCAGGATAATGCGTACATTTCTTACCAAGCATTGCAGCCTCCTCCTTTGTTTACCCTTCACATCCCTTCCCAGCCTCCCCCCTCCCCCCCAATCCCAATCCTTCTCCTTCCCCCCCCTTTCCCCCCCACCCCCGCACCGACGTTGTAAAGCTCGTTTTGGACATGACAACTTGTACTTCTCATTGTTGCAACAGGTCCACCTGTATCCTTAAACAACTGGTTTTTCCCCATCTCCTCCACAAGTTATACTGACATCAAATATAGTGAAAGCAGGGGTTATACTGTGGGGGAGGGACATACAAAGCAAAAAAGAGATAATCTTATAAGTGCATTAGAAACACATGCATGAAAGAAAAAAACATTAAAATACACATCTAAGGGTTCATTTTCCTGACATCACATTATCTGACCTTTTCCGCTTGACTCATACATATACTAGATATTACAAATAAGGGAAACCATGGGACCTATGTTTCTTTGGGCCTGGCTTACTTCACTTAATATAATTTTTTCCAAGTTTTTCCATTTCCTAACAAATGGGGCAATGTCATTCTTTCTGATGGAGGCATAGAATTCCATTGTGTATATATACCACATTTTCTTGATCCATTCATCTACTGAGGGGCATCTGGGTTGGTTCCATATCTTAGCTATGGTAAATACTGCTGCAATAAACATAGTTGTGCTGGTAGCTTTAGTGTGGTCTTATTTGTAAACATTTGGGTAAATGCCCAAAAGTGGGATTGCTGGATCATAGGGGAGTTCTATGTGAAGTCTTTTGAGGAACCTCCATACTGTTTTCCAAAGTGGTTGAACAAGTTTACATTCCCACCAACAATGAAGTAAGGTTCCTTTCTGTCCACATCCCCTCCAGCATCTGTTGTTGTTAGAGTTCTTGATTTTTGCTGTTCTAACTGGAGTGAGGTGATATCTCAATGTTGTTTTGATTTGCATTTCTTTTATGGCTAGGGATGTTGAACATTTCTTCATGTGTCTATTGGCCATCCTTCTTTCTTCTTCAGAGAAGTTTCTCTTTAAGTCTTTCGCCCACTTATTTATTGGGCAGTTGTTTCTTTGAGGATTTGTTGTTGGGGGGTTTAATTTTTTGAGTTCCAAGTATATTTTAGATATGAGACCCTTGTCCGTTGTATGGCTAGTAAAGATCTTCTCCCAATCCGTGGGCTTTCTATTGATCTTGCTAGCTATGTCATTTGCCCTGCAGAAGCTCTGCAACTTTATGCAATCCCATTTGTCCAACCTTTCTTGGATTTGTTGTGTTTCTGGGTCTCTATTCAGAAAATTTCGGCCTGAGCCAAGGAGACCTAGGGTTTCTCCTATTCCATCCTGTAATGTTTTCAGAGTGTCTGCTTTGAGTTCAAGGTGTCTTTGATCCATTTGGAGTTGATTCTGGTGCAGGGTGATATATAAGGATCTAGCTTAAGTTTTCTACATGTAGTTAACCAATTTTGCCAGCACCATTTACTGAAAAGGTTGTCTTTCTTCCATTCTATTGTTTTAACTCCCTTATCGAAGATTAGATGGCTATAGGTCTGTAGGTTCATTTCTGGGTTTTCAATTCTATTCCATTGGTCCTGAGGTCTGTTCTTATGCCAATACCAAGCTGTTTTGATTACTATGGCTTTATAGTAGAGTTTAAAATTTGGTATTGATATTCCTCCAGCAGTGTTCTTTCCGTTGAGGAGCGTTTTTGCTATTCGGGATCTTTTATTGTTCCATATGAATTTTTGGATTGCCTCTTCTTGTCTTGCATTTCTTTTATTGCTAGGGATGGTCAACATTTTTCATGTATTTATGGGTAATTCTTTCAAGGACTCTGTTCAATTCATTTGACCATTTATTGATTTAATTTTTTGGCATTTAATTTTTGAGTACTTTATATATTCCAGTTATCAACCTTTTGTGAGATAAATAGCTGGCAAGGACTTTCTCCCATTTGGTAGGATCTTTACTGTGGTAATTGCTTCCTTTGCTGAGCTTTTTAATTTGATAGAATCTCATTTAACAGTAGAAGGTCTCTCAATCCTCTAATGTCCCCTTTAATTTTTTCTTCAAGGTTTTGTAATTTCTATTGCAGTGGTATTTCTCCTTCTTGATTAGGTTTATTCCTAGGTATTTTTATTTATTGACTATTATTTGAGGCTATTGTAAATGGAATTTTTTCTGATTTTTTCTTAGTATGGCATATTGGAAGTCTACCAATTTTTATATTTTTTAATGCTCCTATCTTGCTGAAAGCATTTGTCAAATATGGGTCTTCTGGTGTGATCTTTAGTGTATTTTAAGAATATGATTATATCCTTTGTCAACAGAAATAATTTGACTTTGTTTCTTTCCCTTTTATTTATCTTACCTTATTATTCTGGTTAAAAATACAAATACTATACTATAATGAATAAGAATGGAGATAAAACAGATTTGTTCCTGATTTTTGAACAAATGTTTTTTTTCTCATTTAGTGTAATGTTGAGTATTGCTTTTATATAGGTAGCCTTTACGCTGATAAGATAGTTTCCTAATCATGAAGGGATGTTGTATTTTGACATGGCCATCTGATTTTGATTCCTCTTTTTATATGCTATATTATATTTAATGATTTATTGCTATTTATTGATATTTTCATCCCATTAATACTAAAGGAAACAAACTTGATTGTGGTGTTTGATTGCTTTAATGTATTGTTGAATTTGGCATCCAACTATTTTTTGAGAGTTTTTGCATTTATACATAAAAAGAAATTTCTCTATAGTTTTCTTTTTTTCTTTTTTTTTTTTTTTGGTCAGTCAGGAGGCTTGAACTGGGGCCTAGGCACTGTCCCTGAGCTCTTTTGCTCAAGGCTAGTGCTCTACCACTTTGAGCCACAGCTTCACTTATGGTTTTTGAATAGTTAACTAGAGATAAGAGTCTCATGGGGACTTTTGTGCCATAGCTGGCTTCAAAAAGAGATCTGAGGATCTCAGCCTCTTGAGTAGCTAGGATTACAGGCATGAGCCACCAGCACTTTGTATGTTTTGTTGTTGCTACATCCTAATCCAGTTTTGGTATCAGAGTAGTACTGTCTTTGAAGACAGTGTTGTGAAGTGCGTTAGTGCTGCTTTTTCTTTAAAGCCCTGCTTCATTTCAGCAGCAAATCTATACTTTCCTGAGTTTTCTTTTGTTGGAAGACTTTTAAATTTTAAATTTTAAATTACATTTTATTGTCATTAAGTAGTTACACAAAGAGATTACCATTCAACATATCAGTTTATGAGAACAATGCATCTTGTAATCTTTATTATCCGTAGGAGACACTTGATTACTACATTAATCTCATTGCTAACACATTCACTTAAGAAGTTTATTTTTTTGGTTGATGGTTCAATTTTTGTAGGTCATGCATCAAGAAATTTACTCATTTCTTCTAGGTTTTCCAATTTATTGGAATATAAGTTTTCAAACTATTCTCAATAAGCCTAAGGATTTGCAAGTATTTGTTGGACCTCTAATTTTAGTAATTTAGGTCTTTACTTTTTTTTGTTGGTGCCAGTACTGGAGCTTGAACTCAGGACCTGGACAGCTAGACAGTGTCCCTTCCCTTTTTTGCTTTTTTACTTCATCTCTTCAGCCAGATTACTCAAGAGTTTCTTGCCCAGCTGGCTTCAAACTGTAACCATCAGATCTTTACCTCTTGAGTAGCTAGGATTACAGGTGTCAGCCACTGGTGCTTGGTTCTTCTCTCTTTTTGTTAGTTTGGCCAATCATTGTTCATTTTTTCAAAGAACTGACTCTTCATTACATTGATTCATTGTATTGTTCTTTTAGTCTGTATTTTATCGATATGTACTTTCATCTTTATTACCTTTTCCATCTACTATCTTTGGGCTTGGCTAGTTCTTATTTTTCTAAGATCTTGAGATACCTCATTAGGGTATTTACTTGTGACATTCTTGATTTTTTTTAAAGTAGAAACTCAGCTATGAACTTCTCTTTTAGAATTTCCCTTTCTATATCCCAGCAGTTGTACTAAGTTGCATTTTCATTTACATTTGATTTCAGGAATTAGTAATTTTCCTTTCTGTTATCTTCAATGACTCACTTGTCATTCACTCACTTGTTCTGTAGTAACTCTTGCTGTTGATTTCTAATTTTATTTACTTCATTGTGGTCTGATAAGAAACAAGAAATTATTTCAAATTTTTAGCCTCTATGACTTGATTTATAGCATAAAAGTGATCTATTTTGAAGAAAATTATATGGAGCTAAGAAGTACAACTTTGTAGCTGTTGTTTGGAATATTCTGTAAGTATCTGTTAAGTCCACATAATACATAGTGTTCTGATTTTTTTGTTTTGTTTTGTTTGTTTCTGTGGATGACCTTCCTACTGGTGAGAACAGAATATTGAAGTCATACAGCAGTATCATATTTGGACCTATGTAATCCCTTTATGTAAAATAGTGTTTCTTTTATAACATTGGACACATTAATTTTATGGATATATGTACAATTATTATACTTCTTTAAGGACTCTCCTCTTAACATGTAGTAGCTTCTTTATCTTTTCTAAATTTGACTTAAAATCTATTGTACTAGATGTGCATACAGCTACTTCTGTTTGCATTTAGCTTCCACTTAGCTATATAGATAATTTTCCAACCTTTCACATTATCTTTATATCTTTGCCATTGAGATGTGTTTCTAGCAGACAACAAGTAGTTGGATCTTGTTTTTAAATGTACATAGGTAGTTTTCCATCTTTTAGTTGAAGATAACATCCATTTACATTTTGAGTTATTTCTGAGATGTATTTGATAGATCCTGTAATTGGCTTTTTTGTCCTGGTTTATTTGAATACCATTTGTGCTTTTCTTTCTCCTTTATTCTTCATAGGTCTTTGTTAGTTTACAGAGTTGAGTAAGTTTTACTTTTCCTTACTCTCATTTGGTCAAATATACCTCTTATAAAATTTATTCTTTACTTTTCTCTAATGTGGTGAATATTTTTTTTAATCATCTGTGTAACATACCTTTATGTGTCTTCTGAAATGCTGGCCTACTGATCTTGAGTTTATTCTTATCTTGGTAATTGTTTCTCTCTCAATTTTGAAAGATCATTTGCTCATCATAATAATATTTTTTTCTCTGTTTATTCTCTGGTCTTAAAATACACCAATCCATGATTTTCTAGCTTTTGTGTTTCTGCTAAGAGGACTCATGCAATTCTAATGAATTTCTTTTTTAAGTATGTTGGCGTTTTTCTTTTTAACATTCTTTCTTTGTTCTGTAGTCTTGACATTTTAACTGTAACATGATGTGGAGAGGTTCTTTCTGGCCATGTCTGGTAATTTAAATTTGTTGAAAATTCTTTTGATATATAATCATGAATTATTTATCCCACATGATTAATAATTTTCTTTACATATTTACATATATTTGTGTCTTTTATGAAGTATATGAGATTTCCTCCTCTGTAAATGCTATAATTTGTGTTTCACAAGAGCAAGGGTATTCTCTTACATATCCAAAGTACTTTACAGAATTAGAAAGTCTAACATTCCTACCCTGCTATTATTTTATCCATAATCCAATTTATATATTGTCAATGGTCTCAATAACATCCTTTATAAAACTAATTTTCCTGGCCCAGATTGTACTTTATATTTATGGCTCTACTATCCTTTAATTTTGGAATGGTTGCTCAGTCTTTCTTTGTTTTTCTTGTCTTGTTATTTTCATAAGTGTTAGGACAAGTTGTTTTGTAGAATGACTCTCAATATGAGTTGAATGTTTTTGAAAATACTACAGAATGTGATGGAAGTAATGGATGATGTTTTGTCCTTCTCAGATCCTGCTGTAAGGGTAAACAATACTTTACTGTGTCCTAGTATTGGTGGTATTAAGTTTCATCACTGATTAGGTAACATTTATTAAGTATTGCTCCTCTAAAGTTTCCATTTCATCATTTACAATTAATAGGCAATGTATGGTTAGATGTTCTGAAATCATATGCAAATCTTGTCCCTCTTCAAAATTTTCTCATCTCTTGTGATTTTTCTGACTTCTTTCTATATCTTGTCAGTTAGTGACATTGTACCATTAAGAAATTTTCTTTTCTCCTGTTTTAGTTAACATATATGTATGGTACTTAGTAAGTTTTGACTTTTAAAATGTTAATTATATGTGATCAACAGGTTATTTTTACATATATGTTACACATATAATTTAGATGCAAAGCATGTTTAATGTTATATGTGAAGCATTTGTTACACATATAACTTATATGTAACATGTTTATATGTTATTGTATAGAACATATACAATATGTTTCTATACATGTTATACAGACATATATCTGTATCTCTGTTATTTATATGTGAATATTATTTTATATGTGTTTTATATATGTAACATAAACAGAATATATTCATATAGATGTCTATGTCTATATACATATATCTTCATATCTGATAATATTTGCAGTAATTAAAATATCCATTGGTGAATTTACATTCTTCTGCCAATGTGATGTCAGTCTTACAATTTCTCTCATTAGTATGGAGATTCTGACCCATCCCCCTAATCTACACTAAGACATTTCACTTAATGTACTTGGAAACAGGTGCAAAGTAGTCCTTTCATTTAATGTACTCTATGTTGAAGATAATGTGATTTATAGATGAGTAAATATGACTACTTTTAATATGTGTAACTAAAAGAGGATGTATTTACAACAAATAATTTACTATAAGTAAAATCATTTGTTTGTAAAACCACAGTTTTAGATGAATATAGCCAGGCATGGTGGTAAACACATAGGTTCCAATTACTCAGGAAGCTGGGGCAGAAGGATTTTGAGTTCAAGGGCAGCCTGGGTTAAATGCTGGAATTTTATCTCAAAAAGAAAGAAGAAGAAGAAAAGCAAAAAAAAGCTATAAATTCACAAATCAAAGCACCTAACCTTTCATTTATTGTAATTAAATTTGCAAGTTTCTCCAAGACATGTGAAAACAAATCTGAAGAAAAGGTATAAATGTGTGAGTATGTGTGTCTAATGTGCATGTGAACTGCAACTTCTGAATAATACATTTTCAGGTTTGATAGTTCCTATTACTTGATGTAAATTCACTTCAGAGGAAATTTAAGCTCGGGGCTGCTGACCCATGCCTGTAATTCTAGTTACTCAGGAGATTGAGCTCTGAGGACTGTGGTATTGCCAGCTGGCCAGGGGTAGACTAACCTTTGAGAGTGTATGTCCAATTAAAGAGCAAAAAATACTAGACTACAGGTAAACTAGGCTCAAGTGATAAAGTACTATGAGCAGAAAAGCCAAACCAAGAGTTCAAGGCTATGAGTTTACGCTTCAAATAGTAGCACAACAAAGAATAAAGAAAGAGAAGGAAAGGAAAAACAAGTCTGCCTAGGGAGTATTGTTATAAAAAAAACTATTACTTCACAATAATAAAAAGTCCACATTGCTTATGAGACATTAAAGAGAGCAGAATACCTGACTGACTCACAGTATAGGCATTTCATTTGTTATTACATCTCTCTGTGAACTCTCACCTTGGAGCAGGTCTTCAATATCAGTTTGAAAAAGTCTTCAACATCAGAGTCATAATCTTGATTTAAAAATGCAGAAAATATTCACAATTTCACAGTTAATTAGTAACAGTCCATCCATTAAGACTCAAGATAAATTGAGCCTTTCCTCAAACTATCTTATTCTCAAATTAAAACAAATATATATTATAAAGTATTATAAGCTGGGAAATATTTTTATGCCATAGGCAATTTAAAACATTCTTTCTTTTCATAGGAAATCTACCAAAATCAGATGTAATTTTTTAATAAAAAATGTTTCTATGTCATAGAAAAATTTAACATAAAAGTCTAGGTTGATGGATGAAATCTGGCTCCCTTTGTGACTAAAATCTTGGAACTTTAGCTAAAATGTCTCATAACTGTAAAGTATCTGCTTTTAATAGCAGTCAACCAAGGACTAGCTGCAACAGTTAAGGGAATATATATTTTTTTCAGAATTAAAACTTTCTCCTCAGAGAGGTCTCTATGTTCATTCCTCTCCAGCAGCTCTTTATTTGGGCTCACTGACTTCCTCTTATAGTTCTAAGACTTTTCCTCTATTTTTCCGTTCTCTAAATTTCTACCTCCTTTCCTTCTCCGTCTGTTGTTGCAAACACGTCTACAAAGAACCTTATTATCTTCCAGGGACCTTTTAAAAATCATATCTCCCTCTTCTGTGGGGTTGCTGCCAAACCACTACCAAATTTCTCATACTTCATATCAGGTTTTCATGTAGTGCCACTTTTCCCTCCATAATTTCATCTCTGGGCATAAGTCACTCTTTCCCATGCAAACTGCACTCAGCCTGAGCAAGCAATAACTGGAGAGTCAGGATGGCAGACATAGCAGGAAATGCAGTGAGTGAATGATTAGCTCAAAGTCAGTGGTGGAGAGCAATGTTTCTGAATGTCCAAAAGAAAATATACAAAGAGTACTGAGAAATTTCTCTAATACATCTTTCCATTTTCCAGTTGAGGAAACTGAGGCCCAAATGTCCTCAGGTTGTCTAATTTGGTCTCACTAAATTGAGACAGTTCAGGACTAAATATTGTGAGTTTTATAGCATCATAGTTTATAGGTAATTTCTTACAAGCAATTGTCAGGAAAATCTCCCTAAACCCTGGAAACACCATGACCCTCACCTCTGATGATTCTCTGATGTCCATTTTGGCTTTATTCTTCAGCTTAACATATTTGCAAAAGGGTCTCTTGTCTGTTAAGCTTTCCTGGACAAGATATTTTAGACATTCTTTCATAGGAAATTGATATCATTATTCAATATCTATATTTCCAAGATGTGTTACCTAAAACAGGCATGATATTGGCTTTTCTCTTAGTTATTTAATATCCATTTCTTTTTATATTACTGCAGAAATTAGTTTGGATTTATTAATAGGAGATCTTTAAAACCATAGCAATTACCACATTAAGAATGATAATAGATCATTGATCTGTACAACTTGGGGGTATTGGAGGGAGGGAAAGGAGGAGAAAAATGAGGGAAGGGATAACAAGTTTGACCAGAAATGTACTTATTACCTTACTTATGCAACTGTAACCCCTCTGTATATCATCTTAACAATTAAAAAAGAAGAATGATAATAAATAGTTAACATTTATAACATAAGTTGTTTTATTACGTTGCTCTTTAACTGAGAGTTATGTGTCAACTATTGTCAAAAATATGGCATCAAGCTGGGCACTATTTGCTCACTCCTATACTCCTAGCTAGTTAGGAGGCTGAGGTCTGAGGATTGTGGTTCAAAGCTAGCCATGAAGGAAAGTCTGTGAGACTCTCATTCCCAATAAACTACTCAAAAAAGTTGAAAGTGGTGCTTCAGTTCAAGTAGTAGAGCACACACCTCAAACAAAAGAAGCTCAGGGACATTGCTCAGGCTCAGAGTTCAAGCCTCAGGACCAGCAAAACAAAACAAAGGAACATCAACAAAAACTCCAAAAATGTTATCAATGAAAGTGGAAATATCCATTGTTCTACCCACTACCCCCACATCTAAAGGTTTTTCTAATTACCAATAGCTCTACGCTGTTGTTTCCTCAACAGATGAAAGGTTTTAACTATATAAGGAAAGAAAGTTCTCTAAAAGTAGAGGCTCAAGTACAGCATTCATAATCACTAGCTTCTCAAAAATATTTCCTTCTCATGAAGTTTGAAATGATCTTGAGATATTGGACTAGTAAATAATTTCAGTGATATCCATTTCAACGTTTAAAAAAATCTAAAAATTAAGGTTCAGAGTGGGTGTTTCTGTGTTCAAACTGAGAAGGACCCTAAATCCAGTGAAGGTTTATTTTTAGTAAAAACTTTTAAAACATAGATCTACAATGAATTATTTTTCACTTAATATTTAATACATACTTAATAGTTAATACATGACACTTAATGTACAGTTTAAGAGAAACTCCAGTGCCTTCCAATTTAAAAGTGTAAATGGGGATGTTAAAATGGAAGAAATTTAGCTTATATTAGCATATGCACATATATATATATATGTAAGTTCCTTGAAATTAACATTAGTGTTAACTAATTTCAAATACATTATACAAATAAAATCATACTAAGAATAAAGCTTTTTTATGGAACTTTCTGGGCACAAATATAGTGCCAGTGGCTCCACAGACTTTCCTTTGTGTGGAAACAGCAATGGATGCCAATCTACAGACAGAAGCTGGCTTACCAGGCCAGATGCTAGAAGTTTTTGAGAACGTTACTGTAGCATAAGAATAATTTTAAAGTGAGTTGTTGATACAGTAAAGTTGAAGGTAATCAATCAGTATAGGTTGTTACTTTAAATACAATCAATTCTAAGAATCTGTTGCCTGGGGTTTGTATTTTTAATTCTTGCTTATCTGAAGAAAGCACTATTCTTTCTTCAATAGCCCTACTGAATTAGTATTGGTTGGAGCAAGTGGAGAAAGGAAATGCTTATTTAATGAAACATTTAAAACTATAGTGAAATAAATTATTGAAATATTGACAGCTTAATTTAAAAATCTATAAGTGGTTGCAATAAAGCTAGTAAGTATCTAGTGAAATTTAGTTTTCATTAGACATAGACATTATTAGTTTTATTTGGCAATACAAAAAGGAATCACAGAAACAAAGAATTCCTAGTATCTCTCATAAAGAAAAAGATGTGTAGAGCATTTGTCAGAAGCAACAAATTAAAATAATAAAAATAATAAATCCAATATAATCTTTGATAATTATTATAAGATTGAAACCAGTTGTTTTATACCAAGTTATCTAACAATCCTATAGTTTTTTTTTCAATTGTGGAAAAGAAATAACTATAGTCCACGAATAATTTTCTCATGAAAATAATGTTTGTCAATATTTTGATATTCTAATAAAAGATGCTAAAATACAACAAAGCTGTCAAGCTTATAACCTATAATCAAAGCTGTCAAGCTTATAACCTATAATCAAAATGACAATATGATAGTCTTTTATGCTAAAGTCATAATATTTTTAGGAATTGCCTTGGTTTATTTTTATTTTTTTCTATTTTTCTAGTTTTATATTTTATGCTGCCTATCAATTTGGACATTTTTTTGCTATTATTAACCCAAGAGGTCTAGTCCAAATTAATTTTTTATAATAACAAAGAGGATTGAACTTAAAATGTGTCTGATTTAATTTTTCAATACATTGTTCATGATAGACATGTTGAAATTTCTATGGTTCTTCAGATATTTAAATTATATTAAATATCTTTTTGGATTATTCTGCAGAATCAATTGATAATAAGACAGTGTGTCCTTCACTTGTATAAAATAGAATCATAATTTAGTTTTGTATTTTATGAAGTTCATTTATGCAGTTTAATTAGTGTGCTTTTGGAAATTTGCATTTAGTGGAGGACTGCCATGTGACCATGTTTTTTTTTGTAACAAAGATGATACATACAATAAAACAATTGATCTCAACTAGTTTATATGCACACAGAAATAATTACATGCTTGAGAAATCAAGACCATGTACCATTTGGCTATTAATTATTCAGGGAGAAATCAGGTTGATCAAGATTTTTTTAAAAATTATATTAAGTGAAGTAAGCCAAGCCCAAAGAAACATAGGTCTCATGGTTTCCCTTATTTGCAATATCTAGTATATGTATGAGTCAAGCAGAAAAGGTCAGATAAGGTAATGTTAGGAAAATGAACCCTAAGATATGTATTCAAATGCTTTTTTTCTTTCATGCATTTGTTTCTAACGTATTTATAAGATTATTTCTTTGTTGCTTTGTATGTCCCTCCCCCACAGTATAACCCCTGCTTTCACTGTATTTGATGTCGGTATAATTTGTGGAAGGGAAGGGGAAAAACATGTCATTTAAATAAGGATACAAGTGGGCCCGTTGCAACAATGAGAAGTACAAGTTGTCATGTCGAAAACGAACTTTACAACTTTGGTGGGGAGGGGGGAAGGATTGGGTGAGGGGGAGGGAGGAGGCTGGGAAGGGAAGGGGATACAAAGGAGGAGGCTACAATGCTTGATAAGAAATGTACTCATTATCTTGCCCATCTAATTGTAACCCCTCTATACAGTATTTTCACAATAAAAAATAAATAAAAATTAAAAAAAATAAAAAATAAAAAACCTCAACAAATATAGAAATGTGAATAAACTTCTTGTGTTTGGCTTGTTTTATCTGCCATATACCTAACGAATATTATAGTTCGATAAATAACATTTTAAGTTTAGAGCAGAAATGATCTTTGCTCTTGTATCCAGAGTTTCCAACATTTCTATTACAGACTTTTATAACAGAATACTTTCAGATACTTTAGACTATGGCTTTCCAAAATTACAGAAAGCTAAAAACAAATTCCTTCCAATGAGCTTTTGAAAGTTCTACAAAAGCCTCAATATGGAGAGGCAAAGTAAAATACTGTATTGCTTTTTTTTTCTCCTTGTTTTTATTGGGTATTACTTTTCCTTGGCAGTCTCTTATCTCTACTTGGCTAGCATTCCTGAACATTAAGTATAAAATCTGAATTTCCAAACTGCTTATTCATCCTACAGGATTCTTGGTTTTTAATTTTTAATAAATTCACCTTAACCTATTTTACCTCCTCTAAACTGAAAAACATACATTCTTTCCATTTTATAATATCTTTTTAGCTCACACCCTTAGTTCCATTCTGTAGCATTCTTGCCATATTTTGTGTTTCCTTCGGTATCAGTGTTCACTGTATTCAGAAGGCTCTGAATCTCTAAAAATGAGATTCATGGAAAATATGAATCTGCTGATTCTCTCTTATCAAAGTCCCCCAGACCCTATTGAAGCTCATATTACTAAGAGCTGTTTTGGATTTTTTGTTGATCGTGCTTAAACTCAGATCATTTCTTTTACTCTTCTTTAAGCAGAAAGCCATATAGGGGCAGATGAAATGTTTATTATAGTAAGATGAGATGATATATATTTAAAAATTTGTGAATGGTGTATCTTGGCAAGAAATATTTCTTAAATTCTTTTGTTCACTTTTCCTCACTCTTAACCACTTGTTACCAAATGTAGATCTTAGTCTGGAAAGTAAGAAGTCCATATCATATCTCTCCATAGAACTTTCCATATCTTTGATGGGAAAGGAAAATAGCATGTAGTATTTTAGGAAAAGACAGGACATCTTTTCATCACAGCTTTAAAGCTGAAATTCATCTAGTCACTTGATAAGCATATCATGACTATCTAGCGTATGTTAGGCTTTATTACAATGCAAAGATATTTAAGGCATTGTTCTTGATTTTAGGAATTTCCTTGGAAAAAATAACAACCGTGAAGCATACACACACGTGTAAATTTACACATGTGTAAATATGAGGTGAACACGTTTTCTTGGGATCATTTTTTTGTGTGTGCACATGTTGACAAAAATTTCCAGGGTGTTCTACAAGCACAGGTTCATCTCAGAATTGCTCTGTGCAACCTAATGTTTAAGGAAGATGACTGTTGTTTTCTTAAGTCCAGCTGAAAGACAGTTTGGGGGGTTTGGGGCAGTAAGTCTGTGGTATGGGTGCTCATTACACAGAGGATGGCCTTGTTCCTGCTCATGTCTGTGGCTACTACACTCACCAACCTTCTGTTGACCATGGCTGAAGCTCTAGGTCTGTGGACATGGGTAAATCTCCATTTCATTAGCCTTGTTTTCCTGGTTTGAAATGACCACAAAGGTGGAGAATCTATCATTCTGGAGGCCAGTAAGGTTGCTGGAAATGCCTCTTTTCCTCTGTGATGAAGTCAGTAACTTTTACTTTCCATCCACACTCTTGTTTACTGGGAATGAGGCTATTTCCTAGCACCTGCCTGCCTTGTTCTCCTTACACTGGTTCCTACTCTAAACAAGAACTCTGTATTGATGAACCCTTAGAAATGGGTGGGGTACCTCTTCTGCTTGTTCTAGACATATACTAGTTATTGCAGATAAGGGAAACCATGGGAAACTATGTTTCTTTGAGTCTGGCTTACTTCACTTAATATAATTTGTTCCAAGTCTTTCCATTTCCTAACAAATGGGGCAGTAACATTCTTTCTGATGGAGGCATAGAATTCCAATGGATATATATTTTTTCTTGATCCATTCATGTACTGAGGGCATCTGGATTGGTTCCATATCTGAGCTATGCTAAATAATGCTGTGATAAACATAGTTGTGCTGGTAGCTTTAGTATAGTCTTATATATGATAATTTGAGTAAATGCCCAATAGTGGGATTGCTGGGTCATAAGGGAGCTCTATGTGGAGTCTTTTGAAGAACCTTCATTCTACTTTCCAAAGTGGTTGAACAAGTTTATACTCCCACCAACAATGCAGTAAGGTTCCCTTCTGTCCACATCCCCTCCAGAATCTTGTTTTTAGAGTTCTTGATTATAGCCATTCTAAATGGGGCGAAGTGGTATCTCAATGTTGTTTTGATTTGCATTTCTTTTATGGTTAGAGAAGTTGAGCATTTCTTCATGTATCTATTGGCCATTTTTATTTCCACTTCAGAGAAGTCTCTCTTTAAGTTTTTAGCCCACTTATTAATCAGGTGGTTGTTTCTTTGAGGATTTGTTTTTGGAGGATTTATTTTTTTGAGTTCTAGGTATATTTCAGATATAAGACCTTTGTCTGTTGTATGGCTAGTGAAGATCTTCTCCCAATCTGTGGACTTTCTATTGGTCTTGCTAGCTATGTCCTTTGCCATGCAGAAGCTCTGCTGTTTCATGCAATCCCATTTGTCCAACCTTTCTTTGATTTGTTGTGTTTCTGGGACTCTATTAAGAAAATTTTGGCCTGTGCCAAGGAGCCCTAGAATTTCTCCTGTTCCTTCCAGTAATGTTTGCAGGGTATCTGCTTTGACTTCCAAGTCTTTGATCCATATGTACATCAAACTTGATGCTAAGAGAAATGAACACCAAGATAGGGACACAAGATTTTATCTTTCTTGTTGTTCTTTTCAATGTACTTATAATGTACTATGTGATTATGTTCTTACCCCATGGTATAACTCCTGTTATCACTGTATCTGATTCCCGTGTCCTGCATCTTATACATACATTTTTCTAATTTGGGGAGGGGAAGGGAAATAACAAAATGCTGAAATAAGGATATAGGATGACCCATGGTAACAATGAGATGTACAAGACAGTATGTTGAAAATGAACTTTACCAGGAGGGGAGGTGGGGAGGGAGAAGTTGGGGAGGGGGAGGAAAGGGATGGTAGGGGAAAAACAAAGGAGGGGGGTAACAATGCTTGATAGGATATGGACTCATTACCTTGCTCATGTAACTGTAACCCCTTTCTACAGTATTGTTACAATAAAAATATATATTAAAAAAAAGAAATGGGATATTTTGTATGATCAAGCAAAATTTACTTCAAGACTTCAAGATTCTTAATTCCAAAGTGGCACATGCAGAATTTCAATCTCCAACATTTTTCAGCTTTCTCTAGAACTTAAGTGTTCCTATAGGATCAGCACTCATTGAAGATTCTCTCCCTTACTCATCTCTCCTTGAAAATGGGCTTTACTAAGAAGGAAGGACAGCTGCCCAGCAGGGCATAAAGTAGAGGTAAAGTTTTCCTAAGAAGAGGTCTTGTCACACCCTGAAAGTACAATCATGCATAAACATTTTTTTTTTCACTCAGTGAGGCTAAATGAATGTTCTTAGTCAAGATTCAGTCTTTTAGAATTTAAATGAAGGTACCAATAGTGATGGTTCAGTCTCCATACAAGTAAGCAATTCTGTTTGAGGAAGTTCCATCATAATAACAGAGAAAGTTTTGTTTTTCATTGGTGCTCTTTTTTCTGAAATACAGGAAGTTAACCCAATCTTGAATGTGCACATCTGTAAATATCCCACCCATTTCTTTGAACCAGGAGCTTTAGCTCTTAGCATTCTGAGTAGCTAGGATTATAAGTGTGGGCCACTGACACTGGCTTTCATAGATTATTTCATCCATTGTCATTGGTATAATGAGCAAATAAGTTGACATTTTGCCTTTATGCCCCTAAAGAAAACATTTGGCTATGTAGGGGATGTCTACTCAACCACCATTGAAGACAAATTTTTAACTCTAAATCTAGCCTGTTATGCAATAAGCAGTCCTTCTTGTTAAAGTGGAAATTCAGATTGGAAACCACCATTTGATAGATTATTGAGCTTTCCTTTATAATACATTTTTATGCAAAAACAAAAACCCTAGACTTGGAGCCATATATTCTCCCTTTGGATCCTGATCCCTCTCATTGCTAGTAAGGAAAGTATGGGCAGTCACTGATTTACCTTTAGTCTCAGTTTCAACTGTAAAGATTAATCAAGAGAATAACAGAAGATAACATATCTTGTGTGCTTCCTGTTTATATATTGTAACTCAGTGTTCCCTCACTCAGTCCTGTGAGGGAGATACTCTTATCACCGTTGAATGGATGAGTAAACAGGCACAGAGAGCAAAGTTCTTAGCACAAAATCACAGTTGCGAGATTGAAATTCTGCACTTGCCATGTTGGAATTAAGAATCTTGAAGTCTTGAAGTAAATTTTGCTTGATCATACAAAATATCCCACAGGGCATGAAACATATGTCAACTCCAGATACAGACTTAGGCTGGATGCTAATAACAATGCAGAAGTGTACAAAGGTTCTGAACTACAAGCCTGCTGCATTTTCTTGTTCTTGATACCAACCTAATATTTTTGGAACTTTTTGTCCTGTGTTCTTTTGAAAAAAAATGTGATGCTTCTCGAAGCAGAGATAAGTCAGATCATGAGCCACAGTTAGAGCTGTGACAGTTTAGGTGACACATGCTTTCAACTGTTCCCTATCTTTCTTTTGAATTTCCATTTCTCTGTGTTTCCAGAGTTTATGCCCACTGGCTTAGAAAAATCTAGTGTTCTGGAGGTCCTTTTCTCCCAATTTCCTTTGAAGCCACATTTTCTTGAAAACTTGTTTTCTGTCATAATCCTTCTAACTCTGGAGACTAACCTACTTTCTGGCTTGCATCATCTCAAGGCTTCATATTTAGTCCCTAAACCGGAGACTTTACACTTGTGGTGGTGGAAGTTTTCTGCTTTTTTTTTTTTCTCACGTGAACTTGTGTGAAGTCTTTTGCAAACAGAAGTGGAGGGTGGCTAGGGTTACATGTTGTGTGTCTAGCTTCCTAATTCTGTATCTTGAGACAAATGGTTTTTGCTTTTCTGTCTGCCTGTTTTCTTATCTATAAAATGGGGGTGATAACAGTGGTTCACATGCATTCAGGACTTTTCTTGGCCAAAGGCAGCATGGAGCTAGGTTTCTAGATTATCCATTTATTTATCACAACATTGACATTCATTCAATTAGTTCTCAGTCAATTTTAATTGATTGAATGAATGAAGGGATTCTGTGCTACTACTCATTTGTATAACTTTATCTAAATTTAGAAATATTGACTAATTTTAGTACATGTACCCCCCTAGCCAGATGCCTCACAGAGAAGGTGATCTAGATTTCACCTACCCTTTGCCTTCTCTGCTGTACTGAAGGATAGATAACCTGTCCATGTTATCCATTTATTTATCACAACATTATCACAACATTCTATGATACAGAATGTGTACAGTTTGGGAATGAGCTTTTAAAAGGATAAGCAGTTAATGAGTGTTGGAGCAGGAATTCAAACCTAGATCTGTCTGATTATAAAGCTTATGTTGTTAATTTTTTTTACTGAATAGTAATTGAACTCCCCATGTGATATAATTTACTTTTTAAGACACTTGAAATTAGATGAAATGACTATTTAGTATAAAACCAAATGTACTTTCTTAAGAAATATTAGTTGTCTTTCTTCTGACTCCTTTCTTAGAGACCTGCAGAGGATGGGAAAATCACATTGGCAGGCAAGATAGGGCAGCTATTTTTGGCTGGGTGAGTGGCTCTACAGAAGAGGAGAACTGGGAGTATTCTGTATCTCAAATCAAACCAGGCTGGCAGCTTTCAACTTAGTCTATACATAGGCCTGGCGGGCCTTGGTGGTTATGTCTTTATTTAGAATCTCCTGTCCCTTTATGAACCATGTAACGTTAGAAAGGGAGACCAACTCAAGGAAAAAAAATGAAAAAACATTAATAGATTAAGATATATTTGTGAAAAAGAAGTCCTATAGGAATGGGAACTACTTAGCCTGGTGAAGAGAAAACAAAAGTTACAATTCCCTGACTATGTCAGGGATTAAATTATTAATGGCATTATCATACTTTTTTGTAAAGGTTAAAAAAAAACCTGGATTTGTCAATATCCAGTCCTTTCTAAATCTAAAATTTCAGATATTGAGGAAAGGAAGAGCTAAGACTGGGCTCAAAATTTCAGAGCTAAAAGGACTAATGGACAATGAAACCTGAAATAGATTTCTTGTTCTTTGGATACTTACTATGATTTCATCCTGTCTGGTTAGGTGAAAAGCAGTCATCTATGTTGCATCACCTAAAACAGAACTCTTTGGACATTCTACTCATGGAAAAAAAATAGTAAGCCACATATTTTAATTTTAAAATATTTTATACTTGGTGAATAATAGTCACACAATAAATCATTTTGAATCATTTACACATATGTGTAAGTTTAACCAGTCTGCTCAAATGAATAAACATAGATTTTAATCAGATTTTAGGGAGAAAAAAGGAATGAAAACCAAGCTGTGTAAAAAATAGGAAAGAAGAAAAGGTGAGGTGAGATAGGGCTCCCAATCATTCATTGTAAAGAAAAGAGGAGATGATTAGATTAACAAGTACAATTACATCCAAGCTAGATAAGGAAAGTAAATCAAGAAACAGGGAAAACACAAAGGTCAGTTGGGAGGAATTCAGACATAAGGGTCCCACATCTAGAGCCACTCCTAATATCTTTTTTTGTCCCTCTTTCCAAACTTTAAAAAAGTTATATTAATTTTCCCGGGCTACTTTGTTTAGTTTTTTTTTAATCTCCTACAATATCCATGACAGTGACATTCATTCAGTTAGTTCTAAGTCAATTTTAATTGATCTAATGAATGAATGGATCCAGGGTTACTGCTCATTTGTAAAACTTTATCTAAATTTAGAAATATTGACTAATTTTAGTACATGTAGCCCCTGGGTAGATGCCTTACAGAGAAGAAAATGATCTAGATTTCACCTATCCTTTGCCTTCTCTGCTATGCAGAAGGATGGATATAATCACCTTCAGTAGGGTAACCTGATCACCTTTGTTCACTAATTTTGTGCTAAGAAATGTCCAGTAGCAATAAACAATAATTTTGAGTGTGTCTGTGAAGGTGATCATGAATCTGTAGACTAAGGAAAGAAAACCACCTTAGCCAGTAATGGTTGGCAGCATCCAATCCACTGGATGGGGAGAGGGCAGGAGGGTTCTTAGTAGAACAAAAATGCAAAGAAATGTTAAATTTGTTTTTGTCTACTTCAACTTGAGTGTCCATCTTCTTTTGTCTATGGAAATGGGAATTGCCCAACTCTCAGACATTTATGTTTTGAGTAGGATTGTAGAGAGCAGAACATGGGATTTCCATTTGGTGTGTCTGAAAAACTCTAATATATCAAAGTTCTTTCTTATACTCTCCTATATTATGGTAGCTGTCTGGTCTCCTAAATTTTCCCAGATTAGAACAATAGGAAGCAACTGTCAAGTTACTTGCCTGCATTATATAAATTGCTTGGTGCAAATCAAGTATACTTCTTCAAAGGCTATGATGCTGATCCATTTTCAGCTTAAAAGATGACCAGACACTAGTTCAGAGGGAAAGGTTATATGCCATAAAAATTCTTCATGCCAGATATTGGAGTCATGTGGAAATTGGAGCCTATATAAATACTTTGGTGCTATTCCATTTGGATACATGCCACAAAAAATAACCTCAAGTAGTTCTGAAAAAGTGTCAATAAATCATCTATTTAGTGTGACACTGCAATGTACCAATTTATTTCTTTTATAAGCTTAAGTGCTCTTCAAAGCCAGACAACATTAAACCTCTAGTTTGAAATTTGTCCTTAGAACCAAAGGATAACCAAAAGCTAGTTCAGAAGAATGGAACTAAAATAGCTGACATTTTAATGGCTTCAGTGCAATATTCCGAGACTTAATAGGATTTTCAAATAAAAGACTTAGCAATTTCTTCCAATATACTGCTATTTCTCAACTATTTCCTAGCCACTCCACTGTTTTTTCATTTCATCTCCTCTCTTTTCTTATATATTTGTCTTTGTCTTTACTCCTGTTCTTATAGCAGGCTAAATAGCAGCCCTTTGGTGCATTACTGAGCCATGTGAGAATGATTCAAGAATCAAAAGGTTGATGGTTTGTTGTAGCAATACTGGGAGAGAGGAGGAGAGAGGCGAGAAAGGATCAGTGGCATGGGAGAAATGTTGAGTACATCAGTTTAAATAAAATGGCCTTGTCTCAAGGGCCTGAAATATACTGATTATGAGATTCCATTAGATATGGCACACATGCAATGTGCAATATCAAACTCACTGGGGATGCTATTTTAGCTTTGTTTGGTAGAAAGAATGATTTTCTGGAATGCTCTATTTTCAGAGCCAGGATAAAATGAATCTGCCATACAATGTGTCAAAGACAAGACTTAAGCCTGCAACAGAATTAGCACAGGCTACTTATTCATAAATTTGTTTCCAAAGAAAACATCCCTACTAACTTACTTTAGCATGTATACATAAATGTTAGACAGAAGAATATATTTTATCAAGTACAAAAAGAAGTATGATTGTCTGATTGGCAAGCATCCCATTAGGGTGGCAATTTGGAAGTGAGGGACACTTACTAATTGGTCTTCTGGTGTGTTTGGCTGTCCTTCATTGGTTAGAGTGGAGAGAAGTGAGCAGGATGGAGAAATGTCAAAAGAGGTGGAACAAAAATTCATGATCACACAGCCTTCCCCTTCATCTTAATAGAAAAAGCTAGGTGTGGTGATGATCTGATCCCAATTATGTAGCAGGATTGCAGTTCCGGCTGTCCTGGTTAAACTTGAGACTTTCTGTCTTTCAAATAAGAACAAAAGGGTCTGGGAAAGTTCTTCAAGTGGTAAAGCTCTTGCATGGCAAGGGCAAAGCTCTCAGTTCAAGATCCAATGTCACCAAAAGAGAAAACAAATACTTACTAGCAAATGCAGTATTAATTTGACATGTGCCTCTCCAAGATCCTTATTTGGGAAGAGTTATGTGCTTGTGTTTGTTCTAATGATATTTGCCATTGTGATATTTGATCCAAATTATTCTGAGCCTTTAGATCTCAGTAAATATTTCAATAATGAATTGCTTTTTTTTTTTTTTTTTTTTTTTTTGTTGGTCGTGGGGCTTGAACTCTGGGCGCTGTCCCTCAGCTCTTCAGCTCAAGGCGAGCGCTCTACCACTTGAGCTACAGTGCCACTTCCTTCAATAATGAATTGAAATGGGGTAAAAGAATAAGAGCAGAAAAACTGATCTATTATTCTTTGCTTGGCTTTCAAGGTTCTCAAAAATTCAAATCAACCCAGCAATCTGAATTTGTATTTTTTCCTTCTTTCCCCACAATTCTTATCCTCTTCTCTAAAAAGTCACCTCCATATCTTAGCTATGGTAAATGATGTCCCTCAGTAGATGAATGGATCAAGAAAATGTGGTATATATACACAATGGAATTCTATGCCTCCATCAGAAAGAATGACATTGCCCCCCATTTGTTAGGAAATGGAAAGACTTGGAACAAATTATATTAAGTGAAGTAAGCCAGGCCCAAAGAAACATAGGTCCCATGGTTTCTATTATTTGCAATAACTAGTATATCTCTGAGACAAGTAGAAATGGTCAGATAAGTTGATGTTAAGCGAAATGAACCCCAAGTTAAGGACTCAAATGTTTTTCTTTCTTGCTATTGTGTCTAACATATTTATAAGATATTTCTTTGTTGTTTTGTATGTCCCTCCCCCACGGTATAACCCTTGTTTACACTGTATTTGATGTTGGTATAATTTGTGGAGGGGAAGGGAAAAAACAAATTGTTTAAATAGGGATACAGGTGTACCCATTGCAACAATGAAATGTATAAGACGTTATGTTGAAAAAGGAGTTTTACAACTTTGACACGGGCGCAGCGAGGGGGGGGGGAAGGGGGGGAAAGTGGTGAGGTGGGGTAGATGGGAAGGGATGGATGGGGAAACAAAGGAGGAGGCAACAATGCTTGATAAGAAATATACTCATTACCTTGCCCATGTAATTGTAACCCCTCTGTACGGTATTTTCACAATTAAAAAAAAAAAGTCACTTTCATTTGTATTCACATATCTGTTTAGTTCCTAACCCTGTCTTCCTTTTTTCAATTCTTTATTTTTGTCTGTTTAAACATTCTTGTAATTCAAAACTCAGCTCAAGGGAGAAGGAGAGGGAAGATGGCGGAGGAGAAGCTGGATTCTGAACAAGCTCTCGCATAGAAAGCAGTTTTAGAGTTCCAGTGAACAGTCCTAAGCCAGAGAATCACACCAAGTGTGCCATCACAGGACAGAGAGTTAGACAAGAGAGGGGAAGCCAAGACAAGGAGACACATCTGAGCGCCTGCCAGCAGCCGCCGCGGCGGCGGCAGAAGGGTCGCGGCGGAGAACGCAGCAGGGGCCATAACTGAGCTCTCAGAGAGTCCGGGACGAAGGAGCCAGACACAGCAGGCAAGCAGATTCTACCCAACACCAGCAAGAACCGACAAGGAGTGGACATCTTCATCCTGCAGTGTGCAGACCAGAGACGACCCAGGATCCAAGACTCGGCGACCCAGGATCCAAGACTCGGCGTGAGTAGAAGCCCGATGTCCTCACTCCTTCTCAGGGAGCAGAGGAGGGAAGGCCACCCCTCCCCCCCCAGCACCGGTGATCTCCATCTTGGATACCGACAAAGCTCGGAGGAGCTGCCAGCTCCAACTCAGGCCTTGGAATAAAACGAGTCATTTAGCAGGTCACAAGAACTTAACTGCGGCGAAGTGACCTGCCAGACTCAGCTCCATCCAGGGAAAAGTCACCCCGCTCAGGCACCAGCCATTGGAGTGGCTTTCCTCACTGGGTAACCAGAGCCAGAGGCTGCCCCTCCCTCTAGCAGCCTCAACAATCAATGGAAAAACAGAAACCCTGAGAATGGCTCCAGGCTGGGCTCTGTGAGTTTTTTTCACAAAATAGCCCAGGAAAAAGCTACTGATTGTTGAAAGGCCTCAACTCTACCCAGAACCTAGCCTCACCACTGCATCCCCCTCTTTTGTGATTCTCAAAGCAGATCACCCTCCCAGTAAACTAATCTGGGAGGGGGATCTCAAAATCTTGGGTAAAGCAGAGCATTTTTCTGCCTGTTCCAACAAACTGACTTAAGAAACCAATCAAGCCAGAGGACCTCAAGCTGACCAGAGACTCCAACAAGAGGCTGTTTACAGACAAAAGGGAGATACAGGATTCTTCCCACCCCTCCCAAAAAAATAAAACAAAAAATCAAAGAACTTTTTTTTCTTTTTTCTTCCTCTTCTTTTCTTTTTTTCTTCTTTTTTTTTTGGTTCCTTATATATATATATATATATAATTTTTTTTCCTTTTCTAAAAATTTTATTAATCTTTAATTTTTGCCTTTTTTGAAAAAATAATTTTTTTCCAGTAACTTTTTTTTCCTCTTATAATTTTTATTTTAGGAATACATGAATGTGCATTTTCCTTTCTTTTCTTGTCTTCTTTCTCTTTTTCTTTCTTTCTTAACTATCTTTTTGTTTTTTTGTCTAGCTCTACTGAACTTCTGATCTTTTTTTCCTCCCTTTCTAATCCTCTTCACCTTTTCCTCTCTTTTGATCTTCTTTATGTGACTTAACTCTTGTCCTGCACATCCTCAGATAAACCCATAGTTAACTATCCGCCATTGTGTACACACTTAATCCACAAATTTATTACTCAATTCAAAACCTCTGAGACTTAAATTCCTTAATAGCAGTACTACCTAACTTTATACCTATATAATATTTTAAGCATTTTCTCAAGTTTTTCACTTCTCCTCTATGTCCCTACCTTTCTATTAATATACTCACATTCCTCTCTAAATAGATGGTCTTTTAATCTCCATAATAATATTAATTTTTACGTTTCTTATTTTTTTCTGGTCTCTTTTCATTTCCCTTTCCCTTTCTTCTTTTTCTCTCTCTCTCTACTTACATCCTACCCAACCTATTCCCTGCATTGAGATTAGGACATCGTTAACTCTCCCTGTGCCTCCCCACACCAATCTATTCCTATTTTTTACCCACATCTCTCCCTAACCCTAAAAATTCCTGGTTTTCCAAATTCTTCTCTGTGGTTCGAAGCCCATTAACATAGAGTTGTTTGATGTTGAATAGATGTATCTGTTGAACTAGATTGTATCTGTAGACTATTGACTGTATAAATGCAAACGTTGGTTGATGGTTGCCTTAAGATAGTGTTCTAGCACAAAACTGGTGCTATTTTCATCTCAAATGGGCAGAGTAAGCTGGAAAAACACAAGAAAAATGGCAAATCCGGGTATCTCAATTCCCAATCTTGATAATCAGGGTCAGATCAGATAATGAACAATCCAGAGGAGACTTCCCAAATAGCTCTACAAACACTGGTGGCAAACATGATAAATGAGAAGTTTGACAACTTACAAAGGACTCTGTATGAGCGTGATAGGGAGAGAGAGGAGGCATCCCAAAAGTTATACAGGAATATCATAAGCGGGAGGAAGGTACTCAAAAACTGATACAGGATTTGCGTGAACAACTTGAGAATACTCAAAGAGAAAGGGAGGACTGGCGTGAGCAGGCTGAGAACACTCAAAGAGAACTGCAGGAATCCCACCAACGGGAAGAAAGAGAACTGCAGGAATCCCACAGATAGGAGGAAGCTAATCAAAGAGTAATTCAGGAATTGAGAGACCAGGTAGAGAATACACAAAGATCACTAAAGGCATTCATGTAATCCATTAACAAAGAGCTGAAGGAAATCAGGGAGACCACAAAGGGAATGCTGAATGGAACCCAACAGAAGGAATGGGAGTCCAAAGTAACCATAACCAATCAACTAAGTGATTTGAGAACAAACACTGAACACCAAATTAAGGAAGTAAAGAAATTCATACAAGACCTAAAACAGAGCTTCAACAAAGAACTTGAAGCCATAAAAGCTGACCAATTAGAAGGAAAAGAGATAAAAAACAAAGTAGAGAGTCTTGACAGCAGGTTAGACCATGCAGAAGATCAAATCTCAGGGATTGAAGACAGCCTAGATATTATAGAGAAAGAACATACAACCATCCAAGACAAGTCCAAGAAATATGATAGATCTATCCAACACCTGGAAGACACCATCAGAAGGCCCAATCTAAGGATAATGGGTGTAGAGGAGCACCTAGAAACAGAAGTTAATGGTCTAGGAAATTTGTTTAACAGGATCCTAGCAGAGAACTTCCCAAACATACAAAAAGATAGGCCTATTCAGATACAAGAAGCTTTTAGAACCCCAAATAGACCAGACCAGAATAGGACATCCCACCATCACATTATAATCCACACAGAATCAACTCAGACCAAGGAAAAGATCCTTACAGCTGTCAAGGAGAAAAGGTTAATCACCTATAAAGGGAAACCAATTAGAATTACCTCAGATTTCTCAGCAGAGACAATCAAAGCAAGAAGAGCCTGGAATGATGTATGCCATGCCCTATAAACAAACAACTATCAACCAAGAATACTGTACCCAGCTAAACTCTCCTTCATAACTGAAGGCCAAATAAAAACCTTCCATAGCAAAGAAAAATTGAAACAATACATCTCCACCAAACCAGCCCTACAAAAGATTTTTAAAGATGTCCTACACATAGAAAACCAACAAGACCGCAACAAAGGCCAAGAAACTGCACCCAAACTGAGAATCCAAGAACCATAGGAAGAACCCAGTTTTCACAGCCCCCAAGAAGGTGGATAACATGGCAGGAACTCCCAAATACCTCTCAGTCCTATCTCTTAATGTTAACGGACTGAACTTTCCAATTAAGCAACATAGACTGTCTAGTTGGATTAAAAAACAAGACCCTTCTATCTGCTGCCTGCAGGAGTCACATCTTGCCCGTAAAAACAAACACATTTTCAATGTTAAAGGCTGGAACAAAATCTACCAAGCAAACAGCACCCATAAACAGGCGGGAGTTGCAATCCTAATATCAGATAAAATAGACTTCAAATTAAAATTCGTGAGAAGAGATAAAGAAGGTCGCTACATACTAATTAAAGGATCTCTCCTTCAGGAGGATATTACAATTCTAAATATCTATTCGCCAAACAATGGAGCACCCAAATTTATCAAAGAAACACTACTTTCCCTCAAATCCCATATAGATCTAAAGACATTAATTGTTGGGGATTTTAACACACCACTCTCCCCACTAGATAGATCAACTCGGCAAAAACTCAACAGAGAAACCGCAGATCTAAACAGCTGCATAGATCAACTAGACTTAACAGACATCTACCGAACATTTCACCCAGCAGCATCAGAATACACGTTTTTCTCAGCAGCACATGGAACGTTTTCTAAAATAGACCACGTTTTAGGCCACAAAGCAAACTTGTCTAAATTCAGAAACATTGAAGTTATACCTTGCATTCTCTCTGACCACAAGGGAATAAAATTAGAACTCAACACCAAAAGCCACCAAAGAAAGTCCGGTATCACATGGAGGCTGAACAACACACTGCTGAATCAAGAGTGGGTCATGGAAGAGATTATAAAGGAAATTCAAATGTTCATGCTATTCAACAAAAATGAACACACAAATTACCAGCTCCTCTGTGACACAGCAAAGGCAGTACTCAGAGGCAAGTTTATAGTTCTGAGCTCCTACATCAACAAATTGGAGAGATCTGAAACTAGCAATTTAATGACACATCTAAACCTCCTTGAAAAAGAGCAGCAAGATAAACCCCAATCCAGTAGACGGAAAGAAATAATCAAAATTAAATCAGAATTAAATGAATTAGAATCCAAAAAAACTATAGAAAGAATCAACAAAACAAAGAGTTGGTTCTTCGAAAAACTTAACAAAATTGACTGACACTTAACATATCTTATCAGAAAAAGAAGAGAACACACCCAAATTAATGAACTCAGAAATGAGAATGGAAACATCACCACGGAAACAACCAAGATTCAGAACATTATAAGGGAATACTTCTCAAAACTTTATGCTAATAAGTTTGAGAACTTGACAGAAATGGACATCTTCCTAGCAAATATTGACATGCCAAAACTAAACCAAGATGAATTAAACCAGCTTAACAGGCCCATATCAAGCATTGAAATAGAAACAGCAATAAGAGATCTCCCAGCTAAGAAAAGTCCAGGACCAGATGGTTTTACAGCAGAATTTTACAAGGCCTTCAAAGCAGAACTCACACCAATACTCCTCCAACTCTTCAATGAAATTGAAAGAGAAAGCTCACTACCGAACACATTCTATGAAGCCATCATAACCCTCATTCCAAAACCAGGCAGGGACTCATCAATGAAAGAGAACTATAGACACATTTCTTTGATGAACATTGATGCAAAACTTCTCAACAAAATTTTGGCCAATCGACTTCAACAATTCATCCAAAAAATCATACACCATGACAAAGAGGATTCATTTCAGGGATGCAAAGCTGGTTCAATATATGCAAATCAATTAATATAATTCATCACATCAACAGGAGCAAGAATAAGAACCACATGGTTATCTCAATAGATGCAGAAAAAGCATTCGACAAGATCCAACACCCCTTTATGATGAAGGTTTTGGAAAAATTAGGAATCCATGGAACATTCCTCAATACAATAAAGGCTGTATATGACAAACCTACAGCCAGCATTATACTCAATGGTGAAAAACTAAAGCCATTTCCTCTTAACTCAGGAACAAGACAAGGATGCCCACTCTCTCCACTTCACTTCAATCTAGTATTAGAATGCCTAGCTACAGCAATAAGACAAGATGCAGACATAAAGGGGATCCAAATAGGGAAAGAAGAAATAAAACTCTCCCTCTTTGCAGATGACATGATCTTGTATTTAAAGAATCCCATAGACTCCACTCCCAAATTACTCAAGCTGATTCAAAACTTTGGCAAAGTAGCAGGTTATAAAATTAACCCCCCAAAAATCTATGGCTTTTCTGTATGCCAACAATGAGAAAAGTGTGGCTGAAATTAGGAAAGCAACTCCATTTGTAATAGCCCCACAAAAAAAAATACCTAGGAATTAACTTAACTAAAGAAGTGAAGGACCTCTATGATGAAAACTTTAAAATCTTAAAAAAGGAAATCAACACAGAACTTAAAAAATGGCAAAACCTCCCATGTTCCTGGATTGGCAAGATTAACATCGTGAAAATGGCAATTCTTCCCAAGGCTATTTACAAATTCAACGCAATACCTATCAAAATTCCAACCTCATTCTTCAAGGAAATAGAAGAGGCAATCCAAAAATTCATATGGAACAATAAAAGACCCCGAATAGCAAAAACACTCCTCAATGGAAAGAACACTGCTGGAGGAATATCAATACCAAACTTCAAACTCTACTATAAAGCCATAGTAATCAAAACAGCTTGGTATTGGCATAAGAACAGACCTCAGGACCAATGGAATAGAATTGAAAACCCAGAAATGAACCTACAGACCTATAGCCATCTAATCTTCGATAAGGGAGCTAAAACAATAGAATGGAAGAAAGACAGCCTCTTCAGTAAATGGTGCTGGCAAAATTGGTTAGCTACATGTAGAAAACTTAAGCTAGATCCTTATATATCACCCTGCACCAGAATCAACTCCAAATGGATCAAAGACCTTGAACTCAAAGCAGACACTCTGAAAACATTACAGGATGGAATAGGAGAAACCCTAGGTCTCCTTGGCTCAGGCTGAAATTTTCTGAATAGAGACCCGGAAGCACAACAAATCCAAGAAAGGTTGGACAAATGGGATTGCATAAAGTTGCAGAGCTTCTGCAGGGCAAATGACATAGCTAGCAAGATCAATAGAAAGCCCACGGATTGGGAGAAGATCTTTACTAGCCATACAATGGACAAGGGTCTCATATCTAAAATATACTTGGAACTCAAAAAATTAAACCCCCCAACAACAAATCCTCAAAGAAACAACTGCACAATAAATAAGTGGGCGTAAGACTTAAAGAGAAACTTCTCTGAAGAAGAAAGAAGGATGGCCAATAGACACATGAAGAAATGTTCAACATCCCTAGCCATAAAAGAAATGCAAATCAAAACAACATTGAGATATCACCTCACTCCAGTTAGAATGGCAAAAATCAAGAACTCTAACAACAACAGATGCTGGAGGGGATGTGGACAGAAAGGAACTTTACTTCATTGTTGGTGGGAATGTAAACTTGTTCAACCACTTTGAAAGCAGTATGGAGGTTCCTCAAAAGACTTCACATAGAACTCTCCTATGACCCAGCAATCCCACTTTTGGGCATTTACCCAAATGTTTACAAACAAGACCACACTAAAGCTACCAGCACAACTATGTTTATTGCAGCAGTATTTACCATAGCTAAGAAATGGAACCAACCCAGATGCCCCTCAGTAGATGAATGGATCAAGAAAATGTGGTATATATACACAATGGAATTCTATGCCTCCATCAGAAAGAATGACATTGCCCCATTTGTTAGGAAATGGAAAAACTTGGAAAAAATTATATTAAGTGAAGTAAGCCAGGCCCAAAGAAACATAGGTCCCATGCTTTCCCTTATTTGTAATATCTAGTTTATGTATGAGTCAAGCGGAAAAGGTCAGATAATGTGATGTCAGGAAAATGAACCCTTAGATGTGTATTTTAATGTTTTTTTCTTTCATGCATGTGTTTCTAACGCATTTATGATTATCTCTTTGTTGCTTTGTATGTCCCTCCCCCACAGTATAACCTTTGCTTTCACTATATTTGATGTCAGTATAAGTTGTGGAGGAGATGGGGAAAAACCAGTTGTTTAAGGATACAGGTGGACCTGTTGCAACAATGAGAAGTACAAGTTGTCATGTCCAAAACGAGCTTTACAACGTTGGTGCGGGGGGGGGGGGGGGGGGGAGAAGGATTGGGGCAGGGGGGAAGGGGGGAGGCTGGGAAGGGATGTGAAGGGTAAACAAAGGAGGAGGCTGCAATGCTTGGTAAGAAATGTATGCATTATCCCGCCCATGTATTTGTAACTCCTCTGTACATTATTTTCACAAATAAAATAAAATAAAATTAAAAAAAACTCAGCTCAATTCTTAATGAAGGCAATGCAAATAAGTGGACCAAACAGAAAACTGGTCCTTGAATAAAGCAAAGTCTTATCGGTATATTTGGAAGTGAAATGAGAGCTGGGTGTTGGTGGCTTATAACTGTAATCCTAGCTAGTTGGGAGGCTGAGGTCTGAGGATGATGATTCAAAGCCAGACTAGGAAGGAAAGTCTGTGAGATTCTTATCTCTAATAATCTACCCCCAAAAGCCAGAAGTGGAGCTCTAGCTCAAGTGGTAGAGCACTATCCTTGAGCAAAAGAAGCTCAAGACAGCACCCAGACCCTGAGTTCAAGTGCTAGGACAGGCACCAAAAAGAAAAAAAAAGTGGGATGTGGACTGGGAGATCTTCAGTAGCCACACAACTGACAAGGGCCTCATATCTAAAACATACTTGGAACTCAAAAAAATTAAATCTTCCAAAAACAAATCCTCAAAGAAACAACTGCTCCATCAATAATGGGCTAAAGACTTAAAGAGAAAACTCTCTGAAGAGGAAATAAGGATGGCCAATAGACACATGAAGAAATGCTCAACCTCTCTAGCTATAAAAGAAGTGCAAATCAAAACAACATTGAGATTCCACCTCACCCCAGTTAGAATGGCTATAATCAAGAACTCTAATAGCAACAGATGCTGGAAGGGATGTGGCAAAAAGGGAACCCTACTGCATTGTTGGTGGGGTAAACTTGTTCAGCCACTCTGGAAAGTAGTATGGAACTTCCTCAAAAGGCTACAATAGAGCTCTCCTATGACCGAGCAAGCCCACTTTTGGGCATTTGCCCAAATGATCACAAACAAGGCCATACTAAAGCTACCAGTACAACTGTGTTTATCATAGCATTATTCACCATAGCTAAGATATGGACCGAACCCAGATGCCCCTCAGTAGATGAGTGGATCAAGAAAATGTAGTATACAATGGAATTCTATGCCTCCATCAGAAAGAACACCACCATCCCATTTGTTAGGAAATGGAAAGACTTGGGAAAAAATCGTAGTAAGTTAAGTAAGCCAGTCCCAAAGAAATTTAGGTCGCATGGTTTCCCTTATTTGCAATAATTAGTATGCATATAGGATAATCTTATCAGATGAGTTGAAAAGATCAAAATCTATTTACATATGTCCATAAAAGATGATCCTAAGTGAAATGAACCCCAAGATATGGACGCAAAAGGTCTGTCTTTGTTGTTATTTTTAAATGTACTATGTGGTGTTTTTTTTGTTTCTTTTGTATGTTCTTCCCACTATGGCATATCCCCTGTTGTCACTGTACTTGATTTTTGGTACCCTGCATCTTGTATATGCATTTGTCTAATCTGGTGAAGGAAAGGGGAATAAAAAATGGTGAAACAAGGACACAGGATGACCCATTGCAACAATGATACCCACAGGACAGTATATTGGAAACAAACTTTACAACTTGGGTCTGGGGGTGGGGTGGGGTGCAGAGGAGTGTGGATGATGGGTGAGGGAAGAGTTAGTGGGACAACAACATGGGAAGGGGTAACAAGGATCTACAAGTAATGTACTCATTACCTTACTCATGTAACTGTAACCCCTCTGTACAACAAAATCGGGATGATAAACAATAAATATTCAAATATCATGTCACTTATAAACATAAACATTTTATAAATATTTTTGTTTCTGTTTTCCCCCTCTACCACTTCCTTCCTTCCTTACTATACCAGTATAATAGTTAACAGCAACTCAGGATATGGTATTCCAATTATTCTTCAAGTAAGGATTTTACATTAAAATTCAGATTCATTCTGTAAATTTTCAGCTTTACACTGAGAGGAAGTTTTCCTGAATCCTTGTTCTTTTCTTCTTAAAAGTGATGATGATGATAATAATATAATAAAGCAAACACATATCCATTTATTGTAGTATTTACAGGAGGCAGAAAAGAGAAATTGTATGTATGTAAAGATTTCTAGTACAAGGTGAGAGTTGAAACAAATTTTCTTTCTCTTACTCATTTATTGTTCAATACATTTTACTTAATGTTCCTCTTGTATCTAATTATTCCAACTGTTATAGCCCTATTCCTTTAAATACTTGTCACAATTACTACATATATTTCTCATTCTTAACATATGTGAAGCATAAGGGAGATGAGAAATAACCCATCAGAATGGACCAAGGAATTAATTAATATACTGGTGAATTTAATTTGAAGAGATGTCTTTTTTGTTGAGAAAGTTATTTTCTTTAGTGAGAGCTTTTTATCTTGAATTGGGATTGAATTCTATCAAATGTTTGTTGCCATGTCTAATAAATGATCATAGTCTTTTCAACTTTAGTTTTTTATATTGTGTATTTTATCGATTGGTTTCATGTTAACAATATGTTCTTAAAACAAACCCTATTTGGGACTAGTGTGGAGTCTTTTTTATATATCATAGGGTTTGGCATTGTAATATTTTGCCAAGAAATAATGCTAATATCCATGGGTATTCAATTTAGTCTTGTTATTATGCTATTCTTAGATTTTTATATCAGTTTAATTTTATAGACAGACAACAAATGAGTCAATAAATCTTTCAAATAACTTTATTCTCTGTTTGTGTAAGATTAGAATGTCTTCTAATGTTTGATTCAATCCACTGGCAAACTATCCTGTTGTGGAATTCTCTTTGTAGAATTAAAAGATAGTTCGAATTCAATTTCTTTGCTAAGTGGATGTATGTGTTTTCACATATATGCATGGATGTTAATGTGTGACTATGGCATTTAATACTGTTGTACTAAAAAAAACATTTTAAAGATTTTCTAAGTTGTCAAGCTTAGCATAATGAAGTTATTTTCTTGTTGGCACAGTGGTGGAAAGTAGCAAAGAGTATGACAAACCAAATCTTCTGACTTCAAGACCTTTACCAATTATCCTAATGTCTGATAGTATAATAATTAGTTAATTTAATAAATGTTTGTTGCTCTCCTAGTTCATGATACTATTCTATGGAAATGAAAATGATTAGGAAAATTTTTTTGTCTTTGGAGATTCCATAGACTAGTAAAGGATATAAAATGTAGGTATTTTTTTAGACAGAAAGTGGTAAGAGCAAATGTATTTAAGATCAGAAGATATTGAAGAAGAGGAAGAGATCTCTATGTTTGGAAGTAAAGAGAGGGAGATATTTACTCTGAACCTTAAAGGAGCTATTGTAATCTCTCAGGGAGAAAAATAATGCAAATCTGTGAGAAGTGAACATTATAGAAAAATAAATTGTACTCAAGGAAGAGTGACAAATCTGTGCTAGTGCAGGTATGTTCAGAGAAATAGTTTAAGATATGGGGTCAGATTTTGAGCGATATAGCTGTACATGCCTAGTGCTTAGGAAGCCAATAGAATTCCTTAAGTAGAGATGTAACACATTTAAGATGTAGAAATTAGATAAAAGAGGTAGTATTTCCCCAAAATGAATTTAGAACCCAGTATATCAGACTCATCTTAGAAGTTAAAAAGGCAAATTCAGTCTTCACCCTATGCATTGGAAATAGAATGGAAAAGACATATTTCATGAAATGTTTCTCAAGTGATTATCAACATACACTGATAGTTTAAAATAAATCTGAGGTTGAGATATGGATTTAAACTATGTTTTGATCCAAGTTCTCCTTACCTTGAACTTACTTCAAACAAATGTTGTTTTTTCACATACAATTGAATAGCTACTTGTTTATTTATTTATATTTTTGGTGGGGGGGTGGGGGGAGGGCTGGAGATCGAACCAGCTTAGCAGCCACATGCATACTAAACCACTGCTCTATCAATGAGGTATATCCCCAATCCAGTGAAATTTTAGATTAGGAAAGGAATTCCATAGTTAAAGACAGTTTGAAGACATTGAATCAGAAGTTGAAGAAATTAGATCTGTGTATCTGTGTAAATTATTTAGAAATGCAGCTGTGATCTGGAAGCTATAGCTATGCCCTGAAGGGTATCAGAAGTAATGGAAATGGAGAGGATGGATTCAAGCATCCTTTTCAAGGTAAAATCAACAGTACTTGTAAAGGATTGAAGAGAAAGGGGAAGCAATGATAAGTCTACTTGAGATTATTTCCAGTGAGATTGCTCATTTAAGTCATTAATTCTTGTATTTGTATATCTTTGACTCCTGTCAACTCAACAAAGATAAGAGAAATCCTTGAACTGATTATTTAATACACAGTATTACCATATCTCATTAAAAGGAACCTAGATTTGCTTTAAAAAACAAATGTCTCTAATCTACAGAATGGGTAGGCATGATCTGGGAAATTAAGCTGTTCATTGATTCAGTGCCAAGAATTCTCTTCTCTGGGACAATGAACCAAAATTACTGCTCTGTTGTTGAGCAGAAATAATTTATAATCAAAGTAAAACACAAGAAAACCACCAGAGTTCAAAAATATACCGTTGTAGAAGCTTAGAAAGGAGGCTATTTTCTTCATCTTAAGATCATTTTAGTTTGTACTCTGCTTTTTATTCGTAAAACAAATTGAATAGTTGGCTTACATTACACTCTCTGACTAAAACAAAGCATGCTGAACCATTATTGTTTTTCTTCTCTTGTTGCTGCAAGATTCCCTTACCAGCACCAACTGGATAAGAAGAGCAATGAAGTCATCAGGACTTGATTGCAGCAAATAAGTCACCCTTCAGAAAACTGATAAGCCATATACATGTCTGCTAACTTGTTTGGACTGGTAAAGAAATACAAAACATACTTTTGTTTTCCTAGTGGTAAGTAGACACAATGAAGTTATTTATTAGGCTTTATTAAAATCAACTCCCAGAGCTAGTGGAAGAAACATCTCATACTATTAAAATCTTTTGGCATTATGAGAAGCAAATATCTATAAAGTGCCCCAAACAGTCCTATTAATTAAAACTATTATTAGAAAAGATCAGTATTGATACCATAAATACTGAAACGGCAGCAGTTGGCTTTCCTCCATTTTATTCTTTCCTATTAATTAAGATATACCAACAATTTTAGATGTCTGAATGGAAGGATAATCAGAAAATTAAATGTTACCATGTCACAGAAATTTGGCTTAGACATCCAGATGGTCATCTAAAAGAGAATCAGAAAGAATTTTTTTCTTCCTTTTAGAGAAGTAATCTAAGAAAAACCTCCTGACATTACTTAGCTTGTTTCCTTGTTTGTAAAATGGTGCTATCATAATATTTTTAAGACCAAAGATAATTACAAATTAAATAAACTATCATACATAGCCTGTATAACATCTAACAACACACTTCTGGGTTTCTTAACCCTGGATAGCCAGACTGCTGGACCAGCAGTTAACACAAACATTTTTGACCTTGTTCTACTCAGAAGATAGATTCATGCTGGCACGAGTATCATTGATCGAGATCAGAAAGACATATTGAATTGAAACCCTTTTGTACAACAATATTAAGATAATTTTGAAAACAGAAGAGGTTCAGTTCTTCATTATGAGATTGTATTTACCAAATAAGAACATTTTGTGCTTTCTTGGTCCTTCTTTCCATATAATTAATGATAACCTGAATTAGAGCAATAGCCTGACGGTCTATAAAGCATTTGTTGGATCTAGTCTTTGAATCCTCACAACTTTTTAGGGAATAGTTATATTTCCCAGTTTATAATGGAGACACCCCCCCCCTCCTGCCCAACAGTTTAGTAACTTAAGTAACACAATGTAACTAAACTGAGTCTAAGATGTTCATATTTTTCTGCTTGAATACACGATGTATTTCTGCTATGCATGTATACTTTTATATAATTTCTCTGTATGCAAGAAATATATGATCCTAATTGGAAGACACTGGGAGTGAAAGGGAAGGTTATCAATAATTAGGAATGTTGAGGTAAACTGGGACTGCTTCAGGAAAACAGGAACAGCTTGACAAAAGTCCCAAGTTCATGATAATAAATGGCCAATAGGAAATCTCTAAGTCAGTTTCATTTTTAGACCATCATTGACAAATAAAAAGTATTCTATCCAAAGAACATAAATTGAAAGAATATTGATTTTCAACACAAAGCAGTAGAAATTAAGTTTGGATTTTGCATTCTTTCTCCTGGTATAAGTTTTTTTGTTAATTATACTTCTTCATCATATAATATGAATAAAATTTGTGGCATAATTTGGGTCAAAACTGGAAATTCAACAAATGAAAGAGCCAGCATTTCTAGCAAGATGATTAAAAGCAAGACATCAAAAGCTTTAAAGAAAAAAATGTACCAAACAGAAATTTTCGAGGCATTCTGGGGTTATTTAACAAATACACAAAGTTCTAGAGAACCCAAAGTAATCTTTAAGATTAAAGATATCTTCTGTGGTATTCCATTTTGTATCTGTGTTCCTTGATAACTAACTAGCCACACTAGTTATGTGAAAGTCTACAATGACACAACAGAATTCATAAAGAGGGCAAAGGGCGTGCTTGATTAACTTCACTGAGGAAGCTAGTGGTGAGCTGAAAGGTGATTTCAGTGGACTGTCTCTGTGGCATTTCTGTCTTCCTTTCTGCTTTTATTGACATTATGTCCCTATTGTTCAAAAGCCTAACATTATACCCTGTACTTCATGGAATTCTTATGCTCGCTAATTGGTTGTTATTGATTATACTTGGAAAAAGTTAAACATTGTATCATCCTCTCTACCTAAATTGGTGGGACAATCACTTCTATTGTCAACTAAATTTATGAAGAGCCATTAAGTGTTATCTATTATTTTACATCTCATTGAGATTTTAAGCAAATATAACCTATCATTATTTCTTGGCTATTCAACAATTTCTAGATGTCTTGAAAACAAAACATAAATCATACCTTTGAAAATTAAGACATATCAGGCTTTGGAGGAGGGAGAGGAATAGTGAGTTTCTAAATTTGAAAAAGAAAAATTAGACAGTCACTTATTATATTTTATATATAGCTTCCCTTTTTCAGAGAGCCTGTTTATTAGTGAATGAAAGGGATACAAAAAAAATCAAACATCTAATACTCCTATCTTTGTTTTTGAATCCTAGTTGGACCAGTCATTGTGAGTTTAACTTCGGCAGATGATTTAAGCTCTCTGCAAGATGAAAATAAGAGAAGTCCTCTTTTGTCAAGGTGGAGATACTAGAATTAAACAATTTAATATAAGTAAGGGTCTTGGGACAATGACTGATACATACTGAATGCTCAAAAATTCTAATATTCATCTTCTCTTCACATAGCTTTTTTCTCAGTAGAGTTCATGTTGTTCCTGATAGTCTTGTCGGACTCTCAGAATACTCTGCTGCTGCCTGAGTAATGTTATGTTAGAGGTTCTGCCAAGGACTCTAAAGCTCTGAGTACTTCAAGTGCTCAGCAATGCCCCAAAGAAAGACCTTTAACAGAGAACAAAAACTCCCCCATCCCTAATGCCTCAGAGGCAGCTCTTCTGATTCTGGTCTTAGTCCAAAAAAGACTTTAAAAAAATGAAAGAACAACTTTGGCCTCTGAAAATGCCATCAGTTCTATATGTGGCTGGGAGAGAAAGCAAAGGCAGAAAGTCAGGAGGAGAGAACAAGAAAGAAGTTGACTATTACACCAAATTGGATCAATGGGAGCCACCTAAAAACTCCACCAGCATTCCTGCACTTCTAATATATTGTTCGTACAAAGCTTTGAATAAAGGACAAAAAAACAATGTCACTCTGTGAGGTATTTTTTTAGGACAGAGAAGATTCCCAGAGCTGTATCTTACTGAAGTGACACACAGGGATGAGTTGGTGCACATGAATGAATATTCCATTGTTGTTGGGAGGATTTCTTCCTAAGTATTTTACTTCCAGAATAATGAGTGATGTCAATCGGGGGAAATAAAGAAACAAAAACAGTGAATCCTAGGACTTATTGCTTCCATTAAGAAAGAAGACACGTTACAGCATGAACAATTGGGTAATAATTCATACCTGTTATGTTCAATGTTAACCATGGGCCTATCTGTAGACTGCCCTCACTTATGCATGAGTTCTTTTTACACAATAGCTCAAGGCCTTAAATATTTAATTGCAGTTTTTTTTCCTCATAGAGAATTACTCACAAGGAAATATTGAGAAGTATCTCTTGGGGAAAAAATAGGAACTTCTGGAAAAATAAATCTGAGTAAACTGAATTATAAAAGATCTTTTCCAGGAGATCTCAATTTATAGTAGGAATTGATGTTTGAAGTCCCTTTCCTGTTTAAAAACAAAACCTTAGCTTCCCTGACAATAAATTTCTAGGACAATAGGCTTTTGGTATCATAGGAGCTGGCTAGCTTTCTGACCTTCCAGGTCATATGGGTATAAGCTTGACTTATTGTCATTTTCCCTCTTGGGGTCTGGAAGTTTTGGTGGAGAGAACATTTAGAGACTTCAAGAATCTGCTCCTTGTTGTGAGAAAGTATCTTATTTTATTTATTTAGCTCAGAGCAGCTGGCTGGATTACGTATAACCTGGTCCTCTTTTTTTTTTTCTTCTTCTAGGAAACAATTCTTGGAGTAAGGACCTGGAAGGCTCTACTTTGCTGACCTAGAGGTAGGATTGAATCATAACCCCAAGTATAGAGTTTGGAATCAAATAGATTGGGTTCAAAATTAGTTTTGACAGTTCTTTAGCAGGTTGAACTTGGGAAAATTACTTCATTCTTGAAGCCCCATCCTTTTTTTTTTATTATAAAGAGGGTAAATGCTATGTGAGAGAGAACTAGTAAGATTTAAAATAGATATGTAAATAAAGCACCTAGCATCTCATGGGAAATAAAAGTCAGCAGTCAGGGAGGGCTAACATAGGTTAACTCTAAACATTTTAGGATGTAAGACAGTAAGTGTATGAGGGCTGTGAGTGGGGTGGGAAGGGTTCTTTCAACTAATAGTTTAACTGGATTACAATCAGGAAGATTCATTCCATTGTATATGAGCAAGCAAACTAGAGGGCCTTATATTTTAGAAGGGACTAAGTGACTGCAAAGCATTTCAACTACTATTCTCAATTAGGCCCTAGTTGATGAAACTGGGCATGCACTTAAGTAACAATAATATCAAGCTAAAAAGGCAAGGCTATAAAAGTAACAGTAATAACATGTCAAAATGACAGGGTTGTAAAAGCAGATAGCATGTCTTCTACTTGAGGATAGTCAGAGCAGACTACATGTAAAGGTTCCCTGTGAAGTACAGCTTCCGCAAACTTAGCATTTTGACAATAGGATTCATAATTATGTGGACTTCAACAACTCCCTAAGTCTACAGTGTAATAATTTGGGTATGTCTGAGAGAGTTCAAGTTCAGTGTGTATCCTCTGATTACAAGTAATCCACAGCCATAAAAAGCAGTATCCATTTTAAATGAGAATCAGGTTTGCCTTTCCCCAGAGGACAGTTGGCCATTTGCCCAGTGGTCTGTGTAGTAACATATAAACTTCCCTGATTTCAAAAGAAGAGGAGGGCCTTAAGACCAAAAAAAAAGAGGGCATCATTGCTGATCTTTGTCTATAAAACCTTTGCATTATGGCCAGGTTTGGTCAAGAAAACCTGTTCAGGTTCTTTTTTTTTGTTCAGGTTCTTAAAACAAATTGTCCTGGTGTTGTTGTTGGAAACAATCAAAACTTTTGTCTTACTATTTCTCTCCCATTTCAATTCTCTATCCATTTTCTTCTACTTTCTGTCCACTCTTTCCCATTCATTCAAACATTTATTATGTTTCCAGTTTGGGAGCTTAGGTGCTGTTAGTGGTAAGAGGACGGATAAAGCAAGTTTCCTTGTTCCCCCTCAAAAAAAAAAATCCCTCTCACTAGGAATGTTTGGGTATTCATTATCACTCAAGATTAAGAAGAAAGCCAGGCTCTGGTGGCTCACATTTGTAATCCTAGCTACTGAGGAAGCTGAGATCTGAGAATCATGGTCAAAGACAGCCGAGGCAGGAAAGTTGTGAGATTCTTATCTCCAATTAACTACCAGAAAACCAGAAGTGGAGCTGTGACTCAAAATGGTAGAGGGCTAGCCTAGAGCAAAAGAGCTCAGGGACAGTGACCAGGCCTTGAGTTCAAGGCTACAACCAACAATACCATCAACACCACCACCAATAACAAAAGATTAAGAAGTGAAGTCTTACTACAATGCCAGAGAGGATAACTTTTCTGTACTTCTAATTCTACTTGTACATGTGTTTCTAAACAGTTTGAACCTACATTTGTTTACCCCTTTGGTATTATATGCTATTGTGTGATGTGTTGGTTCCTTTTCTTAGGCAGCTGAGCTTATTTTTAAAATATTTTAAAATTTCGGCATAAAGTAATGATTCCTCTATTATTAGAGTTATAGGCATGAGAGATGGGAACAGACTTGGGATGAAAATATATTTGGACAAAAACAGAAGAAAAATGATACAAAAGTAATATTTTGTCAGATCATAGAAGAGAAGAATGAATTATTTTTTTCTTCTTTTCTCTACTTGTAAAAACTTCCATCAATGACCAGTTTTATAGGTGGGCACTCTTTGGGATGTTACCAAAGGACTTAGAGAGTGGGAAGAAAGTTCTAGTCCAACAGTATTTTCCTGAAATCTCCAGATAACTTATTTAATTCGACCTTACTTACTACTTTCATTAGTTCTATTTTTTTCAAGTGCTCCTCTATAGGCAGAATTATACATAAAAATGTAACACTTTCATCCAGAATTTGAAAAAATAGACAAATCAGACTTTAGTTCTTTGTATATAGGACTTAAGCTCCATTCATTTGTGTGTAAGTAGAAAACTACAGACTTTTAATTCTTTTCATGGAACCCTCAGCCATATAATGTTGAAAGGAATAGGAAAAAGAATACTCAACTAAAGCATATGGATCCTAGACATGTTCACTAGAAGTATCTAAACTACTGAGGATGCATTTATTTTCTGGCCTCTGATTTACAGCATAACCTCCATTTTTCCTTCCCTGTTCCTGTGGTGACATGACAATTGTAACCAAGACTATTATGATCTTCAAACCACTAGTAGAGAGCTTGTCCAGTTTTGCAAGTTGAACTGGTTGACATGAGGTAGAAAGCTAGAATATATTTGCATTTATTGGTTCAATGGAGTTTCTTGCTGAACTGTTGTGCCACATTATCTCGTCACTGTTTTAAAACTGACATGTGCCCGGTTGTCTTATATACTTGAAAAGTAACTGTCGATTTATCTTGAAGAACAATTAAGCCTTCTGAAGGCTAAATGTTTCTAAGGAAGGAAAAAAAAGGCCAGACTACAGTTTAATTTATTGAAAGTTATTTATAATTTAGTACTTACTGTCCTGAAAATGCCTGTCCCCTTGGAAATATGATTCACATGCCCTGAACTGAAGAAACGTTTTCCTTTTTCCTGTGCAAAATATGAAACAAAAGACAACCAAAAAACACTTCATTAAAACAGTTCCTTTGTCCTTTTGACAATGAAAATTGAAGAGTCATGCCAGTTTGGCTAGGTGGGTGGTCTTCTTTCTTTGCTAACCTTCGCATGACCTCACAAAAATCACTGCAAGTTATTTGATGGTTCTAGAGATTTAAAAAAATACGTGTTGAAAAGCAATAGCCCTGCATACGAAGAGATTTCATAAATGCCATCTATTAAAAAATAAAGTTCCAAGTGCTGATGGATCTGACTAAGAGCTTCTGTTTTTCTCAGACCTCAGTGTGCCCAGGATGCCATTTCTTTCACACCTGGATGCTTATTGGACTTATGGGTTCACTTCATCTGGATCTTCCACAGGACAATTTTATTATCAACTGCATGTAATTGGTATAAGTCACTGTATATATGATATGTACCAAATGAACTTAAAGTTATGTCACCCCTGTGAATATCTCTGATATATTTTTTGTTTTTCTTCTTCTTCATCTTGTTTTGTTGTTGTTCAGTAATTCTAGAGCATTTTTCATCCCATAATGTCCTGAACTTCATCTGAGTGCAACATAAAGGGGGGATTGATGAGAAATGAAAATTAGACACTATGTTCTTTGTTTCTTTTCTATTTTTTCAAAAGACGTCTTTCATTCTTTTTGAGTAAAAGACAGAAAAACTGCTCTTTGATTAATCTGTCTGACCAATCAAACAATGCAGTCTAACAGTTTTGAGAAATGAAAAATGAACTTTGTGCTATTGCCTATGGTTAATGTTTCACTGTTAAATGAAATTTGATATTTTACCTCTAACTATACTAATGCTGTCCGAAAGGATCATATGTAAGACCTATTCTATTCATGCAATTATAAAGGCAGTTTGTCCATGTAGATTGGAAAAAATAAAAAAAATAAGCAAAGAGCTTTTGTTTTAGTGATATATCATGACAGAGTAGCTCATGGAAATCCTTCAGGAATACTGTCATAAAACTCCTAGGAAATGAATCTTCCTTCTCTAAAATATCATAACTTAAAAAAATTGCTACTTCACAATCTTCTTGTAAATCAGAGCTATGGCAATATGCATTTTATAACCACATTGCACACCTTTTGTTATTTAATTTGCCTTGAATCATGCTTATGGAATGTTTGGCTGGATTTGGAGTTAAGCTCCCAAATGAGTATTCAACATAAATTAATTGAGACTGTTATTTCATGAAGTATAAATACAACTGCTTATTAAAATGTATTTATTGAAGATAAACAATTATGTAATAGAAACCATCTACAGAATATAATAATATGAGTAATGAAAACAGCAATTGATTATAAGTGACATAAACACTGAAGGTTGTAAAATATGAAATTGATATTACTTGTTATTTTTGTGTAGGCTTTAATTAAACATTTTGATCATTATTTAACGTGCAATAAGTCAGTTATTATATCCAAAGAAAGAATTGCTTTCCAACTTGGTGTACATGGCTTTAACAGTACTTAGGGGAGTTGGGAAGCTTATAGCTTTACCCTTAGGAATGAGGAAAGACATTGACAAGGAATGTTAATTATGTGTTACTGATTGTATTTTATTTTAGGAAATAGAAAGAGAAAACACAAAGCCTTTGATTGGAACTTTTTGCCAGGTCTGACAAATGAGGAGCTCTCCATACTGTAAATGGAAGTCTCTCCATTTCTATACAGAGAATTTGAGACTAGCATTTGAATTTTTGTGACTTGCTCTTTCCTAAGAATTTCCCTAAGAAAAAAAATCATTATTATTGTCACTCTATGGGGGTTTATGAGGAATTAGTAACTTTGTTTTGACTCTGGCATTAAAATGAATATTTTCCTCCAATTTCTCCTGCTCCTTGCTTCCCAAAGTAATGTGATATACTCAGGGGTACCAAGAAGAGGGGAAAGAATTAGAAAGGCACAATCAGTAATTTATGACCTCAGTTTTAGGCTATGGAAATAAGGGATGTATTATGGAGTCAGAATCACACATATAGGAGTAAGCCATTTCCCAAGTGTTGAAAGGGGTCCAGAATTGGGAGTTAAAACAGGGAAGGATGTCTAGGCTCCAGGCAGTTCACAGATGATTTGGACAGGTCAGAGCTCACTATCAAGTATTTTTCAAGGCATACAACAATTGTATCTGTCAGCAAAATTATTTCTTTTCTTCTTTCAAATCTAGCTATAATTACTAGATCACATAATTCCTTGAAATTCTAGGGTTTCTGGATCAGCGACCAATAGATAGAGGTCTCTGTTATCGATTCTTGAATATAATTTAATGACCTTTTATCTTTTGAAAGAACATTTAAGAAAGTTGTGATTTTGTTCAGTGGTGTAAGAATGGAACATATGCTTATGTGCATATTTCTATTCTTGGAGACATTTGGAAAACAATTTCACTTAGAAGTTGTATCTCCAAATATACATAGTACTAATATCTATGCTATACCTTGACAGTTTGGATGGAATGGTTTACCTTGGTTTTATGGTTGGCCAATAGCTACAGGAGAATCTCAAAATGATCTTTTTCATACTAGTAATATGTGGCATGATTGTGAGAGGGATAGGTATGGGGCAGCCTAGAGAGAAGTATCTTTGTGGTCATCTTCTTACCTTCCTGTGTCTTCTTCCTACTTACATACATATGAATGTGAAATCACACAAATGTGTTTACAAAACCATATAGATACCTCTCACTGACTTAGACTTTCTTATTCCATACTGAATTCTTAACTTGAAACAATTATCTGTTTGATCTTGGGTTCTGTGAGCTCTGTTAAGTCCAGACAAAATCACAGTAGTGTTTGGGAGGACAGGTTTGAGTCCCTACTCTATTTCTTGTACCTCTACTACCTTGGAAGACCTATTTGAGTTTTCTAAACTAGTTCCTTTTTTCCTGTAAGACCAAAAAAAAACTTAAAGCCATGTCTTCTACTCAGTATTGTTACAAACAATAAATTAACTGATTCCTGAAAAGTGTTTATTCAGCACAATGCCATCCATATAGTAAATGTCTCATAAATTGTGCGGCTGTTGTTGCTGTTACTGAAGAAATATAAGCACCCCCTTATGAACAGATGTAAATCAAGCTGTGATAAGTCAGATTAATTGCTTCTTGCTCATCAAAGCATCAAGCCTTATCAAAGCCGTTATTGTCCTCAAGTCCTATTCATACCTCTGCCTCCATGGGTCTAATGTAGTCAACTTTTTCAGTCTTCTTAATGGTACATTGCTAGGTGCAATGGGCTATGGGGAAAGGAGGAACTCTTCCTAGTCATTTCTTAGATCTGAGACTAAACCAAAACCCAAACCATAAATAAACCCCTCAACATTGCTTTTGTTTATATGACAAATCTGACAAATACTCTATTTTGAAAATGGTAGGACAAGAAATCAAGGCTGAGAAAAAAGATGGAGGAAGGAAAGGCCTGATGGCAGTGTTATTTTAGTCATATTTGAATTCTTAGTCATTCAGTATTTAACAAGTGCTATTAGATTTATGGAATAAATCACAGATGAATATTCTTGAAGACGTGGCCAGGTGCCATCCTGCGGAGAACAGGCCATTGTACTCTGCACTGATTTGTAAGGCATATTGTACAAAAAGCACAAATGTAGGACCTCAGTGTGACTGTAGATAGCTAAGAGTAAATTGATCCTCACAATGTTTCATTCGTAGGCTATTTCTTAGATGATTTAACACCCTGTCATATCAGCATGGGAAGGAGAATTTGAACAAGTAGTTTTTATTGTAGATACTTTTTACTTTTTCTGTTGTTGTTGTTTCTGCTTATTACTGGGGTTTGAACTCAGGGCCTCATACTTGCTAAACTACTTCTTTACCACTTGAACAATAGCTCCAGCCATACTTTTTCCTTGTTGCTTTGGAAATGAAGTCTTACAAATTTCCTGTTTGTACTTGTCTTGAACCATGATCCCCCAAATTTCTGCCTCATGAGTAGTTAGAATTCCAGACATATGTCTCCAAGTGCCTGGCTTCTTGGTTTTATTGCTGTTACTTTATTTTCTTTCTTTCTTTCTTTCTTTCTTTCTTTCTTTCTTTCTTTCTTTCTTTCTTTCTTTCTTTCTTTCTTTCTTTCTTTCTTTCTTCCTTCCTTCCTTCCTTTCTTTCTTTTTTTCTTTCTTTCTTCCTTCCTTCCTTCCTTCCTTTCTTTCTTTCTTTCTCTCCTTCCTCTCTCTCCTTCCTTCCTTCCTTCTTTCTTTCTCTCTTTCTTTCTCTCTCTCTTTCTTTCTTTCTTTCTTTCTTTCTTTCTTTCTTTCTTTCTTTCTCTCCTTCCTTCCTTCCTTCTTTCTTTCTTTCTTTCTTTCTTTCTTTCTTTCTTTCTTTCTTTCTTTCTTTCTTTCTTTCTCTTTCTCTTCTTCCTTCCTTCCTTCCTTCTCTCTTTCTCTCTTTCTCTCTTTCTTTCTTTCTCTCTTTCTCTCTTTCTTTCTTTCTTTCTTTCTTTCTTTCTTTCTTTCTTTCTTTCTTTCTTTCTTTCTTTCTCTCTTTCTTTCTTTCTTTCTCTCTTTCTTTCTCTCTTTCTTACTTTCTCCTTCCTTCCTCTCTCTCTCTCTCTTTCTCTCTCTCTCTTTCTCTCTCTTTATCTCTCTCTTCTCTTTCTCTCTCTCTTTCTCTCTCTCTTTCTCTCTCTCTTTCTCTCTCTCTTTCTCTCTCTCTTTCTTTCTCTCTTTCTCTCTTTCTTTTTCTTTCATCCTGGGACTTAAACTCAGGGCATGGGTGCTGTCCTCAAACTTTTGTGCTCAAGGATAGCACTCTAACACTTGACAGTTGTTCTTCTTGTGGGTTTTTTGGAGTAGTTAATTGGAAATAAGAATCTCATAAACTTTCCTGTTCTAGCTGGCTTCACACTGTGATCCTGAGAGCTCCTGAAAAACTAGGATTATGGGGGTTAGCCACTGGTGCCCTGCTTTTGTTTGTTTCATTCTTTCTTTTCAAACAAGTGGTCATAAACTGAGATTAAAAATGCAGGTACCATGATAACACGTACACAAATTTGAGTGTAGGGGTATTTTTTTTTTAGGAAAAAATAATCATTTTTAACAGATTCTGAATGGGCCTAGTAACATGAAAAATGCCATTGGATTTGTAGACTATACACTTGCAGAATTTAAAAGTAGAGGCCCTAATTCAGTCTCTACCCAGATAGTTCCTATCAATGAAAGCAGACTAAACTACCTAGATTTAGATTTCATATTTTGAAGCTACCAAATTATTCTGTCAACATTTATATGTCAACATTTATGTATCATTATCAAATTCTCGAATGCACGGGGAGTGCTTGGTATAAAATAAAAGCACAATTCAGCTAAAGGCTCTGGAAAGGCCAGGCACTTGTAGCTTATATCTGTAACCCTAGATACTCAGGATGCTGATATCTGAGGATCACCTTTCAAAGCCAACCCAGGCAGGAAAGTCTGTAAGACTCTTATCTCCAATTAGCCACCAAAAAAGTGGAAGTGGAGCTGTGGCTCCAAGTGGTAGAGCACCAGCCTTGAGCAAAAACAAAGCTCAGATACAGTCTCCAGGCCCTGAGTTGAAGCCTGATCCTGGGCACAAAACAATACAAATGTTGGTGATAGGGAAATGTTTGGTTATTATCAACTCAAAAAGGACATTTGTGGGTTAAAGATTCAGTGCAGGCTCTTCTAAAAATATGATTCTCTACTCTGGTGCAGTGACTCATTTCTGTAATCCCAACCACTTAGAAAGCTAAGATTGGAAGGATCCATAGACATAGTATGTCTGTCATTCCAGCTACATAGGAGGCTGAAATTAGGAGAATCATGGCTGTTGGCCAAGCATGGACAGCGCAGTCCATGTGAATTCATGCCAGTGGAAGAAGGTGGGTGTGGAAGTGCACCTGAGTCATTCCAGCCATGGCAGAAAGTGTAAAATAGGATATTCATAAAGTCATGAGCCTAAGGGGAAAGAAAAGATTCTTCTCAAAATAACCAGTGCACAAAAGGTCTGGAAATGTGTTTCATTGGTAAAATATCCCTCTAGCAAGTGAGAGGCCATGAGTCCAAACCTTTGTGTCATCAAAACAAACATATGAATATAATATGATATTATGCATTATATGGGATTATTATACATTCTATAGTTATATATTATGTATATTTTGTAAACAATGTATAATGTAATACACTATGTAATATATTATATCATATATTATATGCATATATATACAATATGTGTATTATACACACATATAATATACATGTATTATATATAATGTTTATAATATACACATATATTTGTATGCAATAAATAGTATAGATATTTTATTATATTTATACTATAGTAAGATATATTATATACTATATATTATATAATATTAATATTGCATAATATATAAGTATGTTTTATATATATTATTTTGTATCATATGTTACACACTATATGTCTATATTGTATACAACCATTATTATATACCATATAGCATATATCATATATGTTACACAAAATAAATTATATATTATATAATTACATATTATGTAATATATAATTGTGTAATATATTATATAATACATAATGATATAATATATAATTAAATATATATGATATATAGTGCATTAGCTCTAGGCAACATATAATGCATATTATATATCTTTTATTATATCTATGTATTATATATACCAGTGCTTAGAAACTTCAGGATATCAAACTATTAGAGGTAGTTTGAGAAACTTATGACAATGGCAGGAAATCTTATATATTTCAGTTTTCATGTTTGGATCTATGACCAGCAATCTGTAATTGACAGATAATAACTAAAGCCTGTATTTCATTCTATAATTTCCACAGGTCTATGTCCGACTTACTTTGCAGAAAGTATGGGTTCTATTTATTTATTTATTTATTTATATTGTCAAGGTGATGTACAGAGGGGTTACAGTTACATAAGGAAGGTAACTTGCTACCCCTTCCCTAATTTTCTCCTACTTTCCCTCCTCACCCAAACCCCTCCCCCAAGTTGTACAGAGCATTTCTAACATATTGTCTTGTGGATATTGCTGTTGCATTGAATCCCCTCTCATCCTTTGTTTATCATCCTGTTTTTCCCCTTCCCTTCCCTAATTCATAAAAGCATATGTATAACACTGAGATCTTACCTAACAAAGAGTTAGGATGTGGCTTAAGAGTTAGAATCCCTACCTAGTTAGTGTGAGGCCTGTGTTCAAATTCCAAATATATCTCTCAATAGAGAGAGAACAAGGGAGAGGGAGAAGGACAGAGAGAGGGATGAGAGATATTACTGAGCCTAATTTTTCACATACAAATTAGAGAAATTTATTAATGCTTAATTCTGTTTAATGCCTAGTTTATGAATTCTAGGCAACTAATAAATGATAATCGCTGTTTATATGAAAACAATTATATTGCATTAATATGCCATTCTGTAATACTGCTCCTCCTACAGGCAAGTTTAAAGAACAAAATCCTTTCAAAATCCTCGTTTTTTTTTTTAAATTGTGAAAATATCATACAGAGGGGTTACAATTACATGAGCAGATACTGAGTACATTTCTTATCAAGCATTGTTGCCTCTTCCTTTGTTTCCTCTTCCCATCCCTTCCCATCCCTTCCCATCTTCCTCTGCATACCCGTCCCCCCCCCCCGCCAAAATTGTAAACTTCGATTTTTGTCTTGTACATCTCATTGTTGCAATGAGTCTACCTATATCCCTATTTAAACGATTTGTTTTTTCCCTTCCCCTCCACAAATTATACCAACATCAAATACAGTGAAAGCAGGGGTTATACCGTGGGGGAGGGACATACAAAGCAACAAATAAATCATCTTATAAATATGTTAGAAACAATCGCATGAAAGAAAAAAAAATTTGAATCCTTATCTTGGGGTTCATTTCATCTAACATCAACTTATCTGACCTTTTTTGCTTGTCTCAGACATATACTAGTTATTGTAAATAAGGGAAACCATGGGACCTATGTTTCTTTGGGCCTGGCTTACTTCACTTAATATAATTTTGTCCAAGTCTTTCCATTTCCTAACAAATGGGGCAATGCCATTCTTTCTGATCTAATAATAACAGATGTTAGAGGGGATGTAGACAGAAGGGAACCTTACTGCATTGTTGGTGGGAGTGTAAACTTGTTCAACCACTTTGGAAAGCAGTATGGAGGTTCCTCAAAAGACTCCACATAGAGCTCCCCTATGACCTAGCAATCCCACTTTTGGACATTTACCCAACCGATCACAAACAAGGCCATACTAAAGCTACCAGCACAACTATGTTTATTGCAGCATTATTTACCAAAGCTAAGATATGGAGCCAACCCAGATGCCCCTCAGTAGAAGAATGGATCAAGAAAATGTGGCATATATACACAATGAAAATCCTCAAGTTTTGATTTTTAACCATCAGATGATTGTGAGGTAATTCACAGCTTTGATTTGCATTTGCAGATAGATTAGTGATATCGAACATATTATAATGGCTATTGACCATTTATATTATTGTTGGAAAGAACATTTATCTAGAAATGTTTATCCAGGTCCTTTGACTAGTTTTTAATCATTTTCCTTGTTTCATTTCAGGAGCTTTGTGTATATTTTGGTTGTTAATTCTTATCAACACATGTTTCACATGTCATATCAATGAATTATTGCCAAATCTAATGTCATTTTTTCCTGGTTTTTAGATTTTTGGATCTATTTTATAACTTTTATCATCTTAGTTCTTACACTTAGGTCTCTGTTCTATTTTGAGTTAGTTTTTGTATTTGGTATTAGGTATGGATCTCATTTCTGTCTTTTGCACATGGATACCTAGTTTCCTGGCATCATTTCTATTGAATGATCTTGATACCTTTATCAATTACTATTTGTCCATAGGTCCTGTTTCACTTGTCTGTATGTCCCATAGAACACTGTTTAGATTATTGCAACTTTGTAGTTAAGCATCAGAAACAGGAAATATGAGTTTCAACTATTTTCCCTTTTCAAGATTATTTTGAGTATTTGGGATCCCTTAAGATTGAATGTTACTTATAGAATGAGCTTTCTATTCCTTCAAAAAGTCATTGGGATTTTGATAAGTATATATTGACTCTATGGGTAATTTTAGGGGTAATATTGAAAGCTTAGCAATCTTAATTCATGAGCATGGGTAATTTTCATTTATTTTTCTTTATTCTTTATGTGGTTTTAATTGTAAAATATTCCTGCTCTGGGAAAATTATTACCCAAATTTTAAAACTTTTTGTTGAAAGTTAGATTTTGCTAATTTTCTTTTTTATTGTTCATTATTGATGCATAGAAATACAGTTAATTTTTTTGTATCTTGCTATGCTACTGAAGCCATTTATTAGTTGCAACAGATTTCCATCTTTTTTGGTAGAATTTTGGAAGTTTCCAAATACACAGTCAATATCATATCAGAAGAGATGATTGCTTACCTATCCAATTTGGATACCCTTCATTTCTTTTTCTCGTCTAAGTATTCTGGCTAGAATATTTATACTGTGTTGAATATAAGTGAAAAAAGGAGAACATCATTCCTTTTCCTCAATTAGAGAAAATGTTTTTGATCTTTCACCTTTGGATATGTTTACTTGAGCTTATATATGCAGTTATTTATTATATACTGAGGCTATTTCCTTCTATTCCAGGTTCACTGAGTTTTTTTTTTCTTTTTTTAAGCAGGGAAGGCTAGTGAATCTTGCCAAATGCTTTAGCTGCATTAATTATCATATATTCCCTTTGTTGTGTTAGTATGGCATTATGTTGAGCCATCCATGCATTCTAAGTACAAATTTTACTTTGTAATGATGTTCCTTCTATACTCATTGCTGAATTAAGATTGCTAGTATTTTGTTGATGATTTTTGCACAAGTCTTCCCAAGAGTCATTGGTGTAGGATTTTACTTCTGTTAGTTTCTATGTTTAGCTTTGATATTAGGGCAATGATGGCCTAGTAGAATAAGAGGAAATTAGTTAGGAAATGTTCCCTTTTATTCTCTTTGTTTTAAGAATATGAGAATGAGCATTGTGACTTCTTCAAATGTTTGGTAGAATTCATCAGTAAATCCATCAGATACAGGGCATTTTTTTTGCTAGGAGATTTTTCCTTATTGATTTAATTCCTTCTTATTCATAGCTATAGGCCTATTAAAATATTAAAGTCCTCTGATTTAGTTTTGATAGGTTTTGTGTTTCTAGGAATTAATCCATTTTAGCTGGGCTATCCATTTTTTGACAAAGTTGTTTCAAACATTCTGTGGAATTTGTAGAAATATCTATACTTTGACTTTGCCTTTGATATTAATAATCTGAGTGTTTCTTTTCCTTGGCTCATCTAAGCAAAGGCTCTCATTTTTGGTGATCTTTATAAGTAATTAACTTTTGGTTTTGTTGATTTTTATCAATTGTTTTATATTTTCTATGTCTTTTGGTGCTGTTCTAATTATCACTCCTTTTCTTCTGCTAGACTCCAACTTAATTTTTTCTTTTATAGTCTTTTTTTTTTTTTTCAGTCGTGGGGCTTGAACCCTGGCCTGGGCACTGTCACTTAGCTCTTCAGCTCAAGGCTAGTGCTCTACCACTTGAGCCATGGTGCCACTTCTAGTTTTTGGTGGTTTATTGGAGATAAGAGTCTCATGGACTTTCCTACCCTGGCTGGCTTTCGACTGTGTTCCTCAGATCTCATCCTCTTGAGTAGCTAGCTAGGATTACAAGCATGAGCCACTGGACTTGGCACTTTTATAGTCTTGCACTTTGATAGATCTCTGATTGGAGATTTCCTTGTTTTTAACGTAAACATTTATAGCTGTAAAATTTCCCATAGCACTAATTTCACTAAATCATACAAATTTTGGTATATTGTGCCTTAATGTCTGTATATAGATTTACTTTCCTTTTTGATTCTTGATCTGTATTTTTGAGTGTAAAACTTGAAATTTGTGTCCTTCTGTTACTGATTTTAAATTCTACCCTTTGTGTTGGATAAATAGTTTGTGTGATGTTTACCTTTAAATCTTATTGAGATTTAATTTGTGGCCTATCATAGAGTCTACCCTGGAAAATTTTTCCATATACATTTGAGAAAAATGTATATGTTGGTTGTTGTGAACCTAGATGTTTATATTACTTAAACCTCATTTTCTAGTCCATCTTGTAACTGTATCTGGAGATTTCTTTTTAGTTTTGTCAGATTTTACTACATATTCTGATCTGTTTTAGGTGTATTAGGTGTTTATTATATCCCTTTGCCATGTTAAACTATTTATAATCTACAATATTCTTTGACTCTTGTAAATAATTTAAGTCAAATTTAAGACAATTTTTTAAATCTGACATGAGCATGACCATAAACTCTATGCTAGTCTAATTATTTCTATGGAATGTGTATTTCTATCCTTTTACTTTCATTTTATGTGTGTGTGTGTGTGTGTGTGTGTGTGTGTGTGTGTGTCTTTGGATCTGCTGGTAGTCTCTTATAGAGAGCATCTAGTTGAGTCATGTATTCAACTTGCCAATCTAAGTATTTTGATTATAGATTTCAATATATTTACTTTTAAAATTATTTCTGATACAAACTTTAATCACTTTGCTCTAGGCCTTGTACTTTATTTCTTCCTCCCTGTATTACTATCTTTATTTTCATTTAATTGATTTTTTTATACTAAATTCTTTTCTCATTTCCTTTTAGGTATTTTCTATAGGTATTTTATTTGTGGATACCATGGAAGTTATATTTCACATCTTAAAATTATAGTATTTTATTTGAATTTTTAATAGTTTGAACTAACCTACAAGAACTGTAATTTTTTTAACAGTTCAGTCTGATTCATTTCAGTTTTGTTCATATCACAAAATTATATATACCTACATTATCTATTCCAAAATATAAACCAATAATTGTCTTAAATTATGTGGATTTATAAACCAAAGTTATAATAATCACTACTGGTCTAATATGTTTTTAATGAATGTACTAGTGTTTTAAGTCATGTAGAAACTGAAATATGGAATTATATATAAATCACTTACATTAATTCTAGCTTTTATAATTATATATGCATTTACTTTTATTGAGATCTTATTTCTTCATATGCCTTTGATTTACTCTCTTTTAATTTTACTTGCAAGTCTCTCTTGAGAAATTCATGTAGGACAGGCTGAAGTTATGTACTCTTCAGCTTTTGTTTATTGAGGTTTATACATTTTGTGTTCACTTTCAATGGACGGTTGACAGTTGACAATTTTTATTTTCTTTTAAGACATTGACATTATCATCCCATTGCCTGTGACCGCCAAAATTTCTGTTGAGAAAGCTATCAATAATTTATTGAGGATCCCTTGTATGTAACAATTCACTTTTTTTTTTTTTTTTTTTTTTTTTTTTTTTGTCGGTCGTGGGACCTGAACTCTGGGCTTGAGCGCTATCCCTCAGCTCTTCAGCTCAAGGCTAACGCTCTACCATTTGAGCCACAGAACCACTTCCAGCTTTTTTCTGCTTATGTAGTGCTGAGGAATCAAACCCAGGGCCTCATGCATGCAAGTCAAGCACTCTACCACTGAGCTACCTTCCCAGCCCCTGTAACAATTCACTTTTATAGTTTAAGAATCTGTCTTTGTCTTTCTAAATTGTAATGTGTCTTGATATGAATCTTTTTTACCTTACCCCAGTGGAATTTGTTGAGTTTAAAAAATTTTTTTGTATTCCATCTTTCATTTAAATTGGAACATTTTCAGCCATTATTTCTTCAAATACTCTGTGTTCCTTTTTCTCTTTTCATTCTGGAGCTCTCACAATATATATGTTGATCCACCTGATGGTGTCCTACATGTCCCTTAGTCTATGTTCCCTTTCCTTCAATCTTTCCTTTCTGTTTTCAGAAAGAAAAATTTCCTTTTTTATCCCTCCAACTTTGATGATTCTTTCTTCTATCCACTCAAACCTTCCTTTGGTTCTCTTTCACTTATTTTTAATTTTAGCAGTTGTACTTTATAACTCCATAATTTATTATTTTTGTATTCTCTTTCCTAAATATTTCCATTTGGTTGATACTGTGCTTTGTTAACTTTCTACCTCTGTTATTTTAGTTCTTAAAGCATCTTTAATCTACTAAATTTGCTATCATCATTTTTCTGATGGGGGGGTTACATTTCTGTTAGCTGTTTGAATGGGCCATATTTAGTTGTTTGTATGCTGTGACTCTTTGTAGCAGATTGAATGCTTCATCAGTAAATCACAGTTATAACACAGGCAGCACATTTTTTTCTTACAAATGTAAGTCAGTATTCAAACTAAACTCTTCCTTGATCTTTGTCACATCTATTCTTTTTTCTCATAGCTGGCTATGAAGGTGACTACTGAAAATGACAAGTTCTCAGCAATAAGTTAAGGAAGGACAAAATGATAAGTTCTTGGCTATAGTGACAAACCTGAAATTCACAGTGAGACCTTAGAAAATCCCATGATGAAACATTGAAGCAATATCTTATCTTCTTGGTTCCTCCGTGTGTGTGTGTGTGTGTGTGTGTGTGTGTGTGTGTGTGTGTGTGTGTGTGTGTCTGTCTGTCTGTCTGTCTGTCTGTCTGTCTGTCTCTGTCTCTCTGTCTCTCTCTGTAGTGATGCTTTTCTCTAACACTCCTTTCCAAAGAGATTTTTCTTTTCTGGGATCCACGAAGGTATAAAGAAGAAATTTTGCATAATCATAACATCTTACAATATAGAAAAGAAGGATTAATTGAACAGTGTTGAGAAGTGTTTGGAACTGGAGGGTTCCAATCCCTCAAGGACTTGATGTTTCACAAAGAGTACTAACAGAAAAGCAAAAAGAAGCAAAAATGCCTTCTAATCTTCCTTTCTTTCTGTTTTCCTGTGTGCAAGTATACAATATGCTTTCAAAGTCACTGTGTTTAAGGGCCTAAAAATGCATAAAGATAGCCTTGATTGAGATGTAGCTCTGTTGTTTACTGTTTTTTGGTTTACTTATTTCTTAGAATTTTCTAAGCCTCAGTGTTTTATATAAAATAGACCACCATTTCTACTTACTCCATAGAGTTGTTTTGACAGTGCTTATATATATATGCATATATATGCATATGTATTTGTATGTTGTATGGGTGTTGAATACTATATTGAACTGTATTCATTTGTCCATTAATTCCAAATGTCTAAAATCCTCTCTAAACCTAAACCATCTTAGACTAGTTAAAAAAAAACCAGTATATATTTTAATCCTCTCTAAACCTAAACCATCTTAGACTAGTTAAAAAACTCACTATATATTTTACATCATTTTAGCATCCATAAAACTACTATTTTTGTTTTGCTGGTCTATTTTCTCTTGCTAGTAAATTATAACTTTAGAATCACCATATTCCTTGATTTAAGAGTGCAGAGGAGGTAACAATGCTTGACAGGAAATATACTCATTACCTTACTCACGTAACTGTAACCCCTTTGTACACTATTTTTACAATTAAAAAACATTATAAAAAGAATGCACTCATCCAGATCCTCAGAATGTAACTACAACCACTTTCTGTCCATTGTTCTTGCAGTTTGCCAGTTTGTCACTATTGCATTCACAATTGTCTAGTAATGGAGTGGTTTTGCTAAATTCCATATTGTTGGAATAATATTGCCAGTGTTTTGATGCTGGCTGGAATAAGAAGAGAGGTCCCATAGACTTCTCATGGAAAGGGTCTTTGTTGGAACCCAGACGCCCTATTAATTAGGTAGAATATAGAGAATAGACCCAAGCCCCATATTCTCATATGTGTGTCCCTATGTCTGTTGGAAATAATAACAGATTTATCCCATTTGAGATCAAGTTTCCCCTAATGCAGTGCTGTACACTGTTGCAGAAGACTGCCAGGCTTTACAATTCAAAACAGTGTTCTTTCTGGAGGCCTGAAGGGTGTTGACAATGGAAAGTTTTTTGGGGTTGACTAATGCTCTCTATGAATAAACTAGATCCTTAAGTCCTCCTCTGACAGCTGGAAATCTTAACCCAAAACTCTCTTAGGAAAATTGATACAATTTTTTAAAGGTCTACATGGAAATCTAGTTTCTGAAGTCAGATCTTAGATCTAAATTCAACTAAAATACAGTGCTAAATCTATCCTTAGAAAGTTTTAAATTCCTCCTATTTGGGGGTCACGGTTGAAGTTATCCTGCATTCAGGTAGGTATATTGACATATCATTTACTTTCAGATCAAGGCATACTACCCTGTTACCTTTGTTTGTCACTCTTTGGATTCCTGTTTAAAAAGTAATATATTATTTTGCTGAGTCCAATCTCAGCAGGAATAGATCAGCCCATTAGTATTTGACCATCTTTATGCTTTGCCACATTCGAGTTTTTTGCTTCTGATTTTCAAGGAGACAATATTGCAAAACTAAAAGTATAGAAAATAATATTGAAGAAGTTTGGCCTATTTTATCCTTTTTGAATAACTGGAAATATCTTGATAGCTACGTAAAGGCAAAGAAAGGAAACCTAGTCTAGGTTCTAAGCTCTGTTGCTATTCAGAGGCCAGGGCAGCCAGAGACTTTACCGCTCTACTGGTTCAGCAGAAATACTGGAAGTCTGTCCATCAAGTGGAGGATCCTTTCTTGTCTTGGCTTGTTTTAGAGCCAGTACAACGACTGCTAGTCTTAACCCTGTGTAATTTATGTAGCTTTGGAAAGAAAGGTTGTCAGGGCCCACATGATGAAGAAAGAGCAAGAAAAGCAAATGAGACTGAAGACATGTCTAAACCTCCTCCAGCCGCAGTCATACTGCTCGTCAGGTAAGAAGAAAAACAGATTAAAGCAAGGCCTTTGTTTCCAAATTCCAGACTTGCAAAGGATGTATTATGATACTCATTTCAAAATATGGTTACATCTTGAAAGCATTTCTGTTCGAAAGGCATATTATCTTTAACAATGAAGCAAGGAAAAAAAGCTGAGTTCTTAACAGTAGACTCTTAAAATACCTTAGCAGATCTGACTTTATATATATCTTTTTGCATTAGCATTCACAAATCCTTGGCAGGAACAATAGGAATGGTTCAAAGTTCAACTCATAATCATAAGCAGACTTCTCCCTCATCCCCCCCCCCCCCGCCCCACCCGCACTTGCAGCTTTAGCTTTTGTTGGTTTGGAAGGGGTGGAGTGAAGAGAAAGGGGTCACATTTAGACATCATTTTCCCCTTTTCTTTCCCAGGATGAGCTCTAATTTCATAATAGGATAGTTTTATTCAGAGTTAACTACTTTGGTTTGGGTTCAGCATGATAATCATAGAAAATAAAAAGTAATGTTTTAAAAGCTCAGACTGTGAAAAAAGGCCGAGTGCAGCTTAGTGAAAGCATATGCTGCTTGTGGGACCTCCACAACCACATTCACATCATGCTCTTGCCAAATCACGGTATGTTTCTAAAGCTCCTCATTGAAATATCCCCAGTGACATTCAGACGGCATGTTCTGTGTGCTTGCTCTGTAGTATTGAAGGAGGTCCTTCAAATTCGTTCCCCTGAAGAACCAACTTTTTCTTTTCTAAATAAAAGTCCAAATTAATCCTTGTTTTCATTTTCAGGGCACTGGACTCCACCACCCACCAGCAACAGAAAAAAATGAATCCCACCAAAAACTGCTCTTGGCACTGTTTAGGTTTGCAAGGATGGCCACTGAGCTATAGAGTGGCAGTGTATACTCAGAAAGCATGCTGCCAACATTTGCTCTGGTCTTGTAGGAGTTAGACTCGATCACTGTCAGCATTCACCAGACCTTGTTAGACGCCATGTAATCAAATCCTAGGATCTAAGCCAGACTTTATTAAAATCACCCCAGTCTGGTATGACCTTTTCATTAAAATATTAAACATGCAAAACTACTGTTTTTCAGTGCTTTATAAAACTAGGAGTCAGAAATTTATATCCAATTTATGTATATGTTTGTTCTCACATGTGAAGATTGTTTCCCTGTAACTGTCTGTTCTGTTTAGAAAACCTAAATCCTTTTCTTTTTTGCTTCTCCACCCCCTACTCCCAGGCTATATGGTTAATCATTGCTTATGAATCTGATATTTCTCTCTTGGCACCTCTGAATTCTTTACAAGTTAATTATTATAGTTATCACTTTGATTAATAAAATAGTTATTCTCCCCAACTCTTTGGTAGTGTTTAAACTTAAAAAACTAATCACAGTAAGTTGTAGGCTTGAATTATACTTGGAACATTTAGAAATCTTTCTCAGCTACTATCTAAAGTACAGAACACAATTAGAGAAAGAGCAAAAAGAGAAGAGGGGTGGGGAAGAACCAGAAAAATAGACAGAGAACATGTCATACCATTTCCTAATGGCCATACATTTAGGCTTTCCACTACTGACTGGCTGTAGCTAGACAGGTCTTCCCAGTCCAAATATCCATCTATACAAATAATGGGAAAGTAACTCAGGCTTGTATTTGAAAACCCAAGTATTTAGTGTAACAGAATCCATCTTTTGGATGACAAAAATATAGTTTCTTAAACATAATCCTATATATGCACTGTAAGTGTGAAGTTAGGATATCCTGATGACTTATTTCTGTTCTACTACTCCACACCTGACTATATCTTATCACCATGAACTAGGATTATAATTCTTTTTAAATCTTCTTACATGAGATAAGAGGTTAGCTTTGTTCTTTGTTCTTCCTTATCCTTATTTCTCTTTATTTAGGATGGGTTGCTCATTGAAGGGCTTTATACCTAGTTTATTTTTTCTATGTTATATCTTCTGAGCTTCCATGCTTTTCATTTCACTCAGAGTAGATTCATATCTTTCTGGCAAGCCATACAATGTGATTATGAGCATAGACAATCTAGAGACAGAATGTTGGCTCAGTAATTTGGGACTATTTTCTTTACTCTTCTATGTTTAAGTTTCTTTTTCTTTTTTTTTGGGGGGGGGGTCCAGTCATGGAGCCTGAACTCTGGGCCTGGGCACTGTCCCTCAGCTCTTCAGCTCAAGGCTAGTGCTCTACCACTTGAGCCACAGCACCACTTCCAGCTTTTTTCTTTTTGCTTATGTGGTGCTGAGGAATCGAACCCAGGGCCCCATGCATGCAAGGCAAGTGCTCTACCACTGAGCGACCTTCCCAGCCCATGTTTAAGTTTCTTATTAAATAGATGGGGATAGAAGTTACTTTCAACATCCAAGGATGTTAAAGGCTCAAACTGGTTATTAGATTTCAAGCACATAGCATTGTACCTGACCATTCAAGACTTTACTTTAATAACAGCTATTAATAACAAATTATATGATTCTGAAACATGTCTGGCTTTTTTTTCTAACCACACAGCCTGAAGTTATTTGTCTCTACTTTATGCAAGTGCTCTGTGTTCTGCCTTTTTTGTTCTGCCAAAGGAGACCCTGTCCCATTTTATAGCCATGAAAGATGTGTACTTAATTCCTTTTGCTGGAAAGACTCATATCCAGATTTGAGTTCCAGGTGAAGTCTTTTTTCTGAATAAGGAAAAATACCAAACCAAAGAAGGCTTATTCCTTCCTCTAAATTACACCTTTTACAGTTATAGAAGACCTTTTCTCTTCCTCTGAGGTGGACTATACTTAAATAAAACAAATTGTTTGTGTACAAATATCTTTTTCCAGGGCTGGGAAGTTGGCTCAGTGGTAGAGCACTTGCCTTGCATGCCTGAGGCCCTGGGTTCGATTCCTCAGCACCATATAAGCAAAAAGAAAAAAGCCGGAAGTGGCGCTGTGGCTCAAGTGGTAGAGCGCTAGCCTTGAGCTGAAGAGCAGAGGGACAGTGCCCAGGCCCAGAGTTCAGGCCCCATGACTGGACCCCCCCCCCCAAAAAAAAAACAACAAAAAACCCAAAACCAAATATCTTTTTCCCCAAATATTCAGTTTCATAATATATTGCCTTTCCTTCCTTCCTTCCTTCCTTCCTTCCTTCCTTCCTTCCTTCCTTCCTTCCTTCCTTCCTTCCTTCCTCGCTCCCTCCCTCCCTCCCTCCCTCCCTCTCTCTCTTTCTCTCTTTCTTTCTCTCTTTCTTTCTTTCTTTCTTTCTTTCTTTCTTTCTTTCTTTCTTTCTTTCTTTCTTTCTTTCTTTCTTTCTTTCTTTCTTTCTTTCTTCCCCCCTCCCTTCCCCCTCCCTTCCCCCTCCCTTCCCCCTCCCTCCCCCTTCCCCCTCCCTTCCACTCCCTTCCCTCCTCCCTCCCCCCTTCTCCCCTCCCTTCCCCCTCCCTTCCCCTTCCCTCCTTCCCTCCCTCCCTTCCTTCCTTCCTTCCTTCCTTCCTTCCTTCCTTCCCTCTCTTTTCTTTTCTTTTCTTTTCTTTTCACTTCATGTTGGTACTGGGGCTTAAATTGGTGACCTCACACACTTGTGCTGGCCCTCTACCTATCAAGCCACACTTCCAATCTGCCTTTTATTTTTTGGTTTATTGGAGATGTAATCTCATTCATGGACTTTTCTGTCCAAGCAGGCTTTGACCTGTGATACTTAGATTTCAGCCTTCTGAGTAGTAAGGATTAGAGGAGTGAGCCACTGATGACTGGCTCTTTTATATATCATTGTAAGATACACAAATGACATCATTTTCATTGCTTTTAGTATCATAGGAACTATGTAAAATATTTTGTTAATAAAATTGCAAAAAAAAGTTTTAAAATATCAGGCTCAGGACAAGCTGCTGTGTAATTCTGTGTGATACTAATCATTCCCTAACAAAAATCCTTCATGAGTAGTGTACATTCCATGTAATATAATATGTAGCTAAAATAAGTATATAATCTAAATTGATGTTGTTAACATACTGGAAGTGTCATGTATCTAAAAGTTGAAGTTAACACTAACAACATACCTAATAATTTTTAATTTTTCTATGTCTTCAAGACTAGTTGAAATAGATTTATCAGAAGGCTATAGATTTAAAAGGAAATAGAGATCTAGTTTCTTAACAAGTAATAAATATATGGAATCCAGTGTCCTCTCATCTTTTAGATGCTTACAAATTATTTCACTATGCTGGATTCCAAAAGAGAGGTAATTAAATGCCAAAGCCTGAGGGAATAGGCCTTGGAATTCAGACGCCCTGGCTATGAATCCCACCTGCTCATCACCATTGGATGTCTGTACAAATTTCTTAACTTCTTTTACCTTCAGTTTTCTTATCTGTTAAATGAGATGGTAACAGCATCCACTTAATAAAGTTAAAAGAAACAATATTCTATTGTGTTTGATTTACAGATGTGTTGAAGAAGTAATATCTATTGTTAAATATGAACACCATTGTTCAAGAAATTGCCCTCTGTTTTAGGGCAATTGTGCTCTTTTAATAATGAATGGTACTGAAGATTCAAAAGTGGCAAGAAAATGTACAATCTGGCTTTTCTTTCCATCTGTTTAGTCTGTTTCCACATGTCCCAATATATACAAAATTCTGGTGTGGGGCCTTTGCAGTGTCAGAAGTTGAGAAGTTTTCTCTTAAATATGCAGGTGTCCTTTAGTCTCTTGAGACTGAAGCCAGGAATGCTTAGAGATGCCAAGCTATGTGGATGTCCCTTCTGTAAACTAGCTTATTATTTATAAACAACATATAATTTCCCCACATACTTTAAATCATCCATAAGTTATTTATAATATTCAATACAGTATGAATGCTTCATAAATTTTCTTGTTTATGAAATGATGGCAAAAAATTATGTATGTTTAGTAAAACTATAAAATCAAAGCCAATTTTTGGTCCCCAACTGGTTACCTCTGTGGATATGGGACCAGCTGAAATGGTGACTGACTGTACCTTTTTAATACCTGTCTTTTTGGAGGCATACTTAAAAAATTCTGAAATTTTGAGAGAAATATATGTGCCAACTCCTAAATCCAGAAGTGGGCAATATTTAATTCCCTGTAATGTGACATGATATAAGGTAAGACAATATGGTTTAGCAAGACCACAATTGAATTATAGAACTCAGTATATTAAGAAGGTGGATAGCCAGGCACTGGTGGCTCATGCCTATAATCCTACCTATACAGGAGATTGAGATGTGAGGATCATGATTCAAAGCCAGCCTAGGCAAGAAAGTCCATATCTCCAATTAACCACCAAACATTAAAAACCAAAAGTAGCATTGTAACTCAAGTGTCAGAACACTAGCCTTGAACACAAAAGTTCAGAGACAGTGACTGTGCCCTGAGTTCAAGCCCTAGGCGCGCGCACGCGCACGCGCGCTTGCACACACACACACACACACACAACACGCGCACACACACACACACACACACACACACACACACACACACCACTCACACACACAAGAAGGTAGACATGTAACTATTATGCAATCTGGGATAACAAGGTGGAATCACTGTTATTTGTTATTATTTTGTGATAACAGGTATATACTTGGGCTGGCTGTGAACCTGGGCACGTGATCACCTTATGAATTCTTATTTCTGATATCTGCTTTGGTATCACAAATCATCCCAAAACCTTGTAGCAAGAGGCATTAATCATTTTAGCATAGTTACAATGTTATAGGTCAGTAATTTAGAAATGGCATAGTTGTTCCCTATACTCTACTCCATAATGACTGAATCTTTATTGGGAGTTCACATGGCTATATGTTAAAGGTATCTGTTTTGATTATCAGCTAAGTTCTTTGATTTTTCTCCATGTCCCATTTGCTATGTCTGGAATGATGTCTAGTAATAACAATCAAGGAAGGAGAGGAAGGAGGGAGGGAAGCAAAAAAGAGGGAGTAATGGAGGGAGGAAAGGAGGAAAGAAGAAAGGAAGGGAAGGAGAAAAGAAGGGAGGAAGGGAAGGAAGGAAGAAAAGAAAAAGGAAAAGGAAAGGAGAAGTGTATGAGGATCCTTGCAAAATGAAGTTCAAGTCTATATATGGAAGGATATGGCTAGCAAAAACTCTTTTCAAGTATATATAACGTATCATCTATAATTTTAAAGTATACTTGTTACTGACCTGTATACTCTTATGGTTCATGAGAAAAGAGAAAAATCTCACTTTCTATATGTGTGTCCTCAACATTAATGTAACCTCTGAAACTTCCCTCCATTAGAAAAAAAACATATTTCAAGTCCAAGAAATCATCGAATATCACTACTTAGCAACACTGAGTAACTTCATTTTGGTTTGATTGTTGAGTTTTCCATTGACTACTTCCAAATTTTTAAATTTTTTGTTATTATAAAAGTGATGTACAGATGGATTACTGTTTCATTAGTCAGGTAATGAGTATATTTCTTTTTGGACAGTGTCGCTCCTTCCTTTATTCTCTCCCAGTTTTTCCTTCCTTCCCCCACCTACAAGTTGCATTTGTTTACCCTATGTCCCATCCCTCCCCCAACAGAAAAATGAATAAATAAGACAAAAAAGAAAAGAAAAACAAAAAAACCCTTGTTTCCATTTCCTGGTGTTCATTTCAATAAATGTTATTTTATATGATCAAAGGCACAGAGGAATTGTAGCTCTTGGTCCCTCCCCTAAGAGTATCCTCTTTTGGTCTCACTGTATGTGAATGTCTAGAGTCCTGCATAATGTGTCGTGTATTTTAGATCTAGCTTCCACGTATGCTGTTTGTCTCTCTGAGCTTGGCTTACCTCACTTAACATCATTTGTTCTGGGTCCCTCCATTTTCCTGAAAACACATAATATTATTCTTTCTAATGATTATGTTAAATTTCATTCTTTCTAATGATTATGTTAAATTTCATTGTGTATAGGTACCACCTGTTTTGGGGATCTGTTCGTGTATTGTAGGACCTCTGGTCTGTTTCCATAACTTGGCTATGTTTCTTGACTTTTATTTTTTTAATTTAAATTTTATTGTCATTATTTTGAGCTTTCATTTAAACAAATATATATGCTTATATGTGTGTGTGTGTGTGTGTGTGTGTGTGTGTGTGTGTGTGTGTGTGTGTGTGTGTGTATGGTACTACTGATGTTTCTGCACCAAGTAAATATACTAAAAACCACTGGAGTGTTAAAAAGCATATGCATGTAATGTTTTGATGAGAAGAGTAGCCAGAGGGACTCAGAAGCTAGAGCTTCTGTGTATCTGCATACAGAAATTCACTGTTCAGCCTGTGAACATACAGCCAATACCAAGAGAATGCCCACAAAAGGAGGACTTGAAAAGGGAGAGTGAGACTTGAACTATGGGGCAGGCCATGCAGCCTTACTTTTGCCCCTGAGCCAGTAAGTTCAAGGCTGAATGAGTAGAGTAGAACGGTTAACTTTTCACTCTCGTCTGTCAAGTCCTGGCACCATTAACATGACTTCACTGGGTATTTTTCAAGGGAGTAGAAAAACAGGGCTAACAGCTAAAGGCAGAAACAGCTTTAGCTAACAGCTAAAGGCAGAAAATTACTGGTTTAATAACTTACAGTGGCTGAGCTATTTTGATTTCCAAGTTCTATTCAGTCCACTGTCTATGATGCTGTCTACTGCGTGACAAAGGGGAGTGATTTGAGATGTGAAACCACTTCATATGTTTATCCTACCAATCTGCAACAATACAATAAATCATTTGATTCAGCTAAAAAATACCCCAAACATACATCAGTAAACATAGGGATCAGCCACAACACAGTTAAATAAAAATAACAAGCCTATAACAAAATACACACATCATATTAGTAGGCCATAGATAATTGAACGTTGCAAAGTACTTATGAAGCTGATGACAAGATTTCTATCATAATCCATTCCGATTAAGTCATTTTTTTGACCAAAGCATTCCATATTCAAGAAAGGGTTAACCTTAAAGTTCTTGCTGATGATTATTACTAATGGATTTAAATCAGATTCCTGGAGAACCAGTTGTGGTAGAGTTATATTGTGAAGGCTCTGAAGTTTGAGGCTCTGGTTAGTAAAGGGTGAATGTGTACCACAGAAAGAGGTTAATGAAGTCAGCTCACATAGATTCACAGGAAAATTGTCCTTATGCTGAAATTTCCCCAGCTTTGGTCCCTGAATCTTGGTCAGACTGTCTTTTTCTGTCCTTGCTCCCTCCTCTTTATTGCCTCTCACCTCCCTCTGCCCCATCTCAACAGTTCTGTTTAATTTAAAAGCCCCTGACATATAGATGGCTGTTGCTAAGAAATGGCTTCTCTCATTAAACAGGTATAAAAATGACAAATGAGAATAATAATTTTGTACACACTTAGAAACTGGTCTTAAAATTAAAAATCAATATTCCTGATAGGGAACGAAGAAGACTTTGTTGTTAAGAGGAAACTCTGGCTTACATCTATGTGTTGTACAACTGTTTTTCTAAGAAATGTGTTTTAGGAGAAGGAGCCTAAGGTGTTCTTTTTGATTGTTTGTTTTCTGTATACATACTTAAGTTCAAGTCCCATCCATTGAATACTAGGATCGTGATGTCATCAAGTTATGTAACCTCTACAGGCTTTAGGGTTCTCATGTGTCACCTATGGATGATTGTTCTTTCTTTGTGGTTGTTACAAAATTATGAGACAAAATACACAGAACGCACATCCCAATGCTTGGGGAATGGTTAAGGAACATCAGTGACTAACCCTGCTTCCTACTGTGTTGAAAACCATGATAATCAGAGAGAAATAGACACGAGTGATTGTAAGTGTGTATTTGTATATATTATATGCATATTATAGTATGCATGTATATGTATAGACTCATACCTGTATATATATATGACCATTACGACCATATATAAATCTATTACATAACCAATGCAAATTTCTCATTACTAGAAGTAATGAGAAAACAATATGCCTATCAGACTAGAAATTTCTACCAAACTAGAAATAAAAGTGCAGTTCTGACAATACAGAAATAAGCCCCAAATAAGCCCAAACAACCAAGTACATAAGAACAGTACACACACACACACACACACACACACACACACACACACACACACACACACACACACACACACACACACACACACTTGCAAGTCATCATCTCCTTTCTGCATACCCTTTTAAGATCGTGTTCCCTTTAAGAGTGTTTAAGATTCAGTAATTTCAGAGGACTGCACCTCACTTCTCCCTTTTAAAGTCTGTCCTACAAATCTCCGTTTTCTTTCTTCTACTTCCTCCCAAATCCTCTGCGATTCCAACAGCTGCAGAGCCTTCCTCCCACTTCCCCATTCAGCATGGACTGGTGTTGCCATTGGAGACCTCTCCAGCTCCCAGAAGCTGGCTCTGTCCAAGAACTTCAGTGGTGGACTTAAAGTAGCAAAAAGTAGTCAATAATTAGAAAAACAGACTTTTTTTTTTTTAGCCAAACAGGGTAACTAGACCTTGGAATTTCATATGTGTGATGTTGATTTTGCTAATTAATTAGCACAAATCTAATGGTCTGTGGGGGAACATAGCTTTATAAACTTTTGGCTGAGACTATTACAAATGAACAATGTGTGTAGAAAAATGTTAATAGTCGAGGAGAAAGGCATTTCAACAAAGTTTTACAGTATGTGGCTTAGGGTCCTCAGGGCAAACATATGCATTACACATCTAACCCCACACTGAGAAAATAATCCCTAATGTTAGTTTCTCTGCTAGTTCTATTAAAAATTCTCCAAAATGTAAGGCCTGCCAATTTCAGACTAAGAATACATGGTTCATGGTTCCTTCTGAAACAGCATCCAAGATTCATGCTCTCAGTGCTGCACACAAAATCACTGGGGGAGGAGCATTGCTGCTTTCGGGGGCCCCAGCAAAGAGCACTCTGTAGATTCAACCCCATTTGTTTCAGGCAGGGTACTCAAAGGCCACTTTCTGCCAGAGATGGTGACAGTGGGGATTTCACATCAAGGAAAGACCCACTCCATCTTTGAGTTTAGAACTCATGATGGGGGTTGTGAAAGGCATTCTACCAGGTCCTTTCTCACAGATTTGAACATCAACATATACTTAGAGGGGAGTACTCAGCCACCCCAAAACACTGGCCTATTTTGCAGCTGATTTTAGTATGGCACAAGTGGTGTTGATAGTTTGTGGTGTGGTTGGTCTCTTCTAGTCTTAGGAGCCTTAGTGAATAAATAATGAAATGGTGTGTGGGGTAAAACAAGGTAGGGTGGTGAGAAAAGTGAGGAAAAGCATGAGAAACTTGAATTATTTCAAACCACATTTTCTTTTTCTCTATGGATTGGAAAGGCCACTGTTATTTCCAGAAAAAAGACACAGAGGTTGAACTTTCAACTGTCACATATCAGATCATTCTTTTACCTTTCCTGCTCCTTAGCTTTCCCATCCATAATATGGAACTATCTAACCCTGTCCCAATTACAGGGAAGGTGAGAGTTAAGAGGGAGAGTGTTAGAAACAATGCTATAAACTAATTTCTCATATGCATTTTATAGCTTTTTTATTATGAAGTGTCAAATGATATTGAAATAGGAGCATATATGGACTGTTTAATTTATTAATTTGGGAGTTTGGGTATACAAATGCTTAATTCTGATTGGATCCCATAAGCTCTTGTGAGGTCCTAAATACAAGCTCCCTTGTTTATAGCCATCCCACCTAGAATGTGCCAGATTTCATCTCACTATTAGCACTCACTTAAACCACCATGTGATTCCTGGTTCTCGGTTGGTAGAATTTCATATATTGTCAGGTATTCATACCTACCTGATGGTGACCTAGGTTTCAGAAATCATTTATATGTTGAAGGAGCCCACTTTTTTGCATGTAATGAAACCAAGTACACAAACCAACTGGTGTTCATTTCCTAGTCTTTTCTTCCCATTCATGCTATCGCATGAGTTAACTCCATTTTTATCACATCATTTCTCTTTTGCATTCACCAATACTCCATTCAACAACATCCGGGTCTTCTCCAAGGCAGTGTCTGTTATTTTTCCTGGTTCCTGAGGGGTATTTCTATATGTTACCTGAGGTTATATGACCATGTCCTCCTAATGTCTCTATTCTCAGGGATGAGAATGTTTAAATATGTTCCCCAAACTCCTTTGAGAATTTGACCTACAAAGAGAACTGCGTGTTTTGGTTGTGGCTGCCCCAGGCTTGTGTGTTGCAGTTTGTACTATATCTAAGTAGGTGCACAGAGAAGACTGGTTCCCATTTCTGTGAGTAAACAATTATGCACACATAGATACTCTAGGCAATTGCATTAGGATGCTTTTTAAGAGGCTATGGTTTACAACTACTATCTGGCATTTTTATTGATTTTTGAATTGGTCATTGAAATTGCCATTTCATGTCAAGTCTATTCTAAGTTAAGCTCCTTACAGTATGACAGTGTTCCCTTTTATTTCTAAGCTGAGCCTGTCCTCCACCTTTGCCCTATTTTATGTGTGGCAAAGGAAAGTGTAATTCAGTTGTGGATCTTATGATGACAACTATGACTTCATGTCCTTGGAATTTTGCTTGCCAAGTAGATGAAGGGCTGACATGTATCTGAGACTCTGTTTGCAAAGGAGACGTGGGACAGTGCTTTTTATCATAAAACTACTTAGTTTTCCACTAATTTCCGTAAGTAACCAAAGGGCTGATTCTCAATGGTTACATTGCTGTCACATCTTAATATTAATAATGGAATTTCAAGACCAAAATAACAACTATCTCAATTTTCTCACCTTAACAAAGCTGAAGGAATAAAATGGCTATACTGTATTAGTGTTAATCTCCCTTAAAGAAATACTTTGAGTCTGCTTTGTCTTATCAACTGTGATTTCAAGTGGCTCTGATAAGAATAAAGGAGGGTGAGGCATTCTTGGTGTATGCAATGTTAAACTTGCATGGAGAAAATCAAAGAGCTGTTTTGGGGGTAGAAGATCAGTAATAAACATGAGCTGGGATCTTGGGTCTTCTCTTATCTCTGCCACACATTATTCAGAACTTCCTTTTGGAAAACTGCAGCATAGTGTTCCATTTTGTTTTTATAGATGCTAGACAAGGAAGATATGTTAGCATGGATCAGATGGAGTAAAGGTAGAAAGATTGTGGCTGGGTTACAGACTACATGCTTTTCCTTTGTGTCTGGGAGAGCCTTATGGATACAAAGGAAAATAAATGGAATCAGATGAAACTGCAATAAGAAAAATAAAACGTAGTCATACCAGATCCTTTATTCTTGGTTCATGACAAATAGAATGTGGGCAAAGGAACCTTGTGCAGTTTTGTGGGAAGATCTAATAATAAAATGATGCAACAGACCTTTGACATAGCTGCAATACTTTCCTTCTTTCCAAATTGCAAACAAGCTAGTCTGGAGGGAATATTACAAGTGAGAAACAGATAATAAAGATTTAGTCACCATCACCTGAAAAGGTTGAAGGCCACAAGATAATATGCAGTAGTTTGCCATATTGACCCTTGTGGTCATCTAGGAGACTGAAAAAAAAGACTGCATTTTGTGTTCATTTCCTAAGGGATTCTTCATCCAGTATATCTGAGATGAGATTGCTTTTGTAACTATATTAATGAATAACCTTTAGAAACCTTTGTTTAATTAAGATACAATCTCTTCAACTGGGATTCAAGACACCTGATAGCTACTGTCAGCTCCAACAAATTAGAATCACTGTAACTTTACATAGCAATAATAAAATGGGAATCTCTATTTTTTCTTTTCTTTTTTTAATTTTTATTTTTTATTGTGAAAATACCATACAGAGGGGTTACAATTACATAGGCAAAGTAATGAGTGCATTTCTTATTAAGCATTGTTGCCTCCTCCTTTGTTTCCCCTTCTCATCCCTTCCCATCTCCCACCCCTGCCACATGCGCGCCCCCCACTGGCCTCGGCCAAAGTTGTAAAGTTCGTTTTTTGACATAACGTCTTGTACATCTCATTGTTGCAATGGGTCCACCTGTATCCCTATTTAAACGATTTGTTTTTTCCCTTCCCCTCCACAAATTATACCAACATCAAATACAGTGAAAACAGGGGTTATACTGTAGGAGAGGGACATACAAAGCAACAAAGAAATCATCTTATAAATATGTTAGAAATAATTGCAAGAGGGGCTGGGAAGGTGGCTCAGTGGTAGAGAGCTTGCCTTGCATGCATGAGGCCCTGGGTTCAATTTCTCAGCACCACATAAGCAAAAAGAAAAAAGCCGGAAGTGGCGCTGTGGCTTAAGTGGTAGAGCGCTAGCCTTGAGCTGAAGAGCTGAGGGACAATGCCCAGGCCCAGAGTTCAGGCCCCATGACCGGACCCAAAAAAAAAAAAAAAAAAAAGAAAGAAATAATTGCAAGAAAGAAAAAAAACATTTGAATCTTTATCTTAGGGTTCATTTCACCTAACAACTTATCTGACCTTTTCTGCTTGTCTCAGACGTATACTAGTTATTGCAAATAAGGGCAACCATGGGACCTATGTTTCTTTGGGCCTGGCTTACTTCACTTAATATAATTTTTTCAAGTCTTTCCATTTCTTAACAAATGGGGTAGTGTTTTCAAAGGACATTTAGTAAAGTTCTGTGTGGTTGCAGATGTGAAAAATTGGTCAAATGGAAATATAAAAATGTGACATTCTTTTTGTTGCCATGCAATTAAGACATTGACTTTAAAATTTTGAAGATGTAATTTCTCTAAAAAAAATCTATCAGTACATAGTTGACTGCTGGTGGGCTGACTCACTCCTGTAATCTTAACTACTCAGGAGATGAAGATCTGAGGACTGTGGTTGAAAGCTAGTCTGGGCAGGAAAGTCCATGAAGCCCTAATCTCTAATTAGCTATCAAAAAAGTCAGAAGTGAAGCTGTGGCTCAAATGGTAGAGTACTAGCCTTGAGCCCAAAAGCTCAGGGACAGAACCATGTCTGAACTCAAGCACCAGGATTGGTGTGTGTGCATATGCACACATGCCCACACATGCACACACACACACACACACACATCCACCAATGCACAAATAAGAAAGAGAAATATGTAGTTTAATTGAGAAGATTAGGAACTATCTGAAATTTGGAGTACTTTTTTAAAAGGGGTATTCTAGAATGAGATGGAATTCTTGGAAATTTTAATTTTTAAAGATTTTTCAACAGTAACATTTACCATAAATAAAAAGTAAGTGGAAATTACCCATTGCAACAATGAGATGCACAAGTGGTTATGTCGAAAATGAACTTTACAACTTTGGTGGAGGGAGGGGGAGCGGGGAGGATTGGGTGGGAGGGGCAGAGAGAGGATGGGAAGGGATGGGAAGGGGAAACAAAGGAGGAGGCTATAATATTTGATAAGAAATGAACTCATTATCTTGCCCATGTAATTGTAACCCCTCTGTACAGTATTTTCACAATAAAAAAAGAAATTTACATGACAGTAAATAAAAAAAGTAAGTAGAAATTAGAAGAAAAGTAAAAATATTAGGGGATAAACAGATAGAAATTATGAAAAAAGAGTAGAGAAATATGAAAAGGACAGTGATAAAGAGCAAACACCTCCAATATAAAAGAAAGGACCCCTGACTCCAACAATGGAAACAAGTCTTCAAAATTTCCAAAGAACAGAAAATAAAAATCACTTTCACACATAAAATAGATCAGGTATCAGAATGCCCTGAAAATGATAATTATGCTTTTTTCAGTGGTTTTTTTAAAGTGCTAGACACCTAGTTCGTATGTATGTATGTATGTATGTATGTATGTATGTTTGTATGTATGTATGTATGTATGTATGTATGTATGTGTATGTATGTATGTGTATGTATGTATGTATGTATGTTTGTATGTATGTATGTATGTAACTTGGCTGGGGCTGGAATTAAATGAGTCCAAGTGTTAATATCCTCCTGCCTTGTCCTCCTGAGTATTTGGTATTACACACCTTAACCACTACTCTTTCCTTTTTGCATTGTTTTGGAAGATAGAGGACAATTGTGGTTTAAAAGTTTGAAGTGGGGGCTGGGAAGGTGGCTCAAGTGGTAGAGTGCTAGCCTTGAGCTGAAGAGCTGAGGGACAGCGCCCAGGCCCTGAGTGCAGGCCCCACGACTGGACCCCCCCCCAAAAAAAAAAAGGTTGAAGTGATTTTCAACCTAAAATTATTTTGTTCATGAAAGTTACAAATCTAATCAATGAAAATTAAACATATTTTTCATAACACAACAGTAAGTTAAAAAAAAAAGACACCAGAACCAGGATATAAAATAGATTAGAAGAAAAGGTTATGTGACAAGAAACTTCCAAGATAATAGAAGTGAACATGTGAAGATAAATGTGTGTAGAATAGAGCAGGTACATGGAAAAGTTAAGTGTGAGTATGTGCATTAAAAAAAGCAAGTGATACCTGCATGGAAGAGCACCTGCCTCACATATGCAGGAGCCTGGATTCAATCCCTAGGAACAAAAGGTTTTGAAAGGTAATAACCCATTGCAACAATGATATTCACAAGACATTATAAGGGAAATGAACTTTACAACTTCTGGGGGTGGGGAAGGAGTGGGGAAAATGGGGGAAGGAAGAGATAGTAGGAGAACAACAAAGGAAGGGGTAACAATGTTCGACAAGAAATGTACTTATTACCTTACTCATGTAACTGTAACCTCCCTGTACAGCATCTTTACAATAAAATAAAATTAAAAAATAAAAAGGTAATGATTATTACTTAATGTCATTGATCATCTACAAATACAATTAAGAGTTATCTCTCAAAAATTTTGGTAAAAGGAAATTTATGTAGAGGTTCAAAAAGCAATGATTGAAACTGACAACATTGTTAACTCCTGAAAAAAACATGTAGCCATAGTATATTACTTGACAGGGTACTGGACAATATTCACGCAACCTAGGAGAAGGTGAGGGGAGAATAAAATTTCTAAATTATTATGTATTAACTTTCAATTAGCAAAGGTAGTTTAAATGTGGCAATTTATAATATGGGTGTAAATACATTTTTAAGAAAACAACAACAATAACAGAGTCAGATGCCCATGGCTTGTGTCTATAATCTTAGCTCCCTAGGAGGCAGAGATCAGAAGGCTACTGGCTCAAAAAGTTTAGAATAAGCTGGGCACAATGTGCATCTATCATCCCAAGTACTGCAAGAAATATGAACAGGTCCAAGTTGACTTGGGCAAAAGGCAAAACTCTCTCTAAAAAATAACCAGACCTGAGACTGGCAAGGTGGCTCAGTGGTACAGCACTAACCTTGAGCTGAAGAGCTGAGGGACAGCGCCCAGGCCCAGGGTTCAAGCCCCACAACCAGCAAAAATAAATAAATAAATAAGTAAATAAAATAAATAACCAGACTTCAGTGTTAACCTGCCTATCAAGCACAAAGTTGAGTTCAAATCAGACACAGAGAGACAGAGAGACAGACAGAGACAGAGAGACAGAGACAGATAGAAAGGCAGAGACAGACAGACAGAGATTGGGATGTGATGCTGAATTGATTTAAACAAATATGTGAGATAATCCCGATGGAGGCAATACAAAAATACACTTAATGGCCGGGTACCAGTGGCTCACGCCTGTAATCCTAGCTATTCAAAAGGCTGAGATCTGAGGATCACAATTCAAAGCCAGCCTGGGCAGGAAAAATCTGTGACACTCTTATCTCCAATAAACCACCAGAAAACTTGAAGTGGTGCTGTGGCTGAAGTGGCAGAGCACTAGCCTTGAGCTGAAGAGCTCAGGGACAGCACCTAAGCCCAGAGTTCAAGTCCCACAACCGACCAAAAAAAATACACTTAATGAAAGCTGACATAAGTTTATTAAATGGAAAATGGTAGTATTTCCCAGAAATATGTATTTATTCATTTATCCTTCCAATTTTGGTTTCAGTCATTGTACTTGGAGTTGTTGAGATGAAGAATACTCTCAAGAAATTCATAAGTAACTCATTTGTAATAGAAATTTGGCAAAGCCTGTCTTATATGATCGAACCCTAGCATAGATTCCCAGATGCTAGTGTAGAAGAAAGATGGGAGCAAAGAGCTTCTATCTAATAAACAATGTGAGCCTGAAGTCAACTATGAAGTTGGGCACTGCACCCTTCATCGTGATTGCAAACCCTGCATTTGTGCCTTGTATGAGTCAAGCAGAAAAGGTCAGATAAGGTGATGTTAGGAAAATGAACCCTAAGATATGTATTTTAAATGTTTTTTTTTCTTTCATGCATTTGTTTCTAATGCAATTATAAGATTATTTCTTTGTTGCTTTTTATGTCTCTCCCCCACAGTATAACCCCTGCTTTCACTGTATTTGATGTCGGTATAATTAGTGGAGGGGAAGGGGAAAAACAAGTCGTTTAAATAAGGATACAGGTGGACCTGTTGCAACAATGAGAAGTACAAGTTGTCATGTTGAAAACGAACTTTACAACTTGGGGGGGGGAGGATTAGGTGTGGGGGGAGGGAGGATGGGAAGGGATGGGAAGGGTAAACAAAGGAGGAGGCTACAATGCTTGATAAGAAATGTACTCACTATCTTGCCCATGTAATTGTAACCCCTTTGTACAGTATTTTCACAATAAAAAAATAAAAATTAAAAAAAAGAATTATAAATCTTAGGAGTGTCAGCCACCTGGATCACATTAACAATGAATTTTGCAGACTTGAACAGCTTGAAGCATGCAAATGGTTGAATTGGGTGCATAGTAGGTCCTCACCAAAGGTTAATCGCAGGTACTTCCCATTTGGAGCAAGTAATTCTATTTGCAGCTTTGCTGGCAGTACACTGTGTTGGTGCAAAGCTTGGGCTTAAAAGTAAATCTACAGTCCACACTCTTATTTGGGATGCATTTGTTTTTTACATTAGTAAGTCATTTGACCTTACTAAGGCATATTCTTCATTTTTAATATGAAGATAAGTAAGTAGAATTCTGAAACTTTTTTTGAAGGGAAGTAGTTAGATCCCCTCTCCTCTCGCAGTATTGGAGCTTGAATCAGGCCTTCATAATCTCTTTTGTCTTTTTTGCTCAAGACTGGTGCTCTATTACTTGAACTTTACCTTCACTTCCAGTTTTTTTTTTCTGGTTTATTGGCAATAAGAGTCTCACAGTCTTCTCTACCCAGGTTGTCTTTGAATCTCAATCCTCAAATCTGTTTCCTGAATAGCTAGGATTAGAGGTGTGAACCACCACCATCTAATTGAAGGTTTCTGAGATAATAGATTTCAAATGTCTAATATATTCATGAGAAAAGTGTTGAAACTGATTACATGTAATTGTTCATTCACATGTATTCTAAATTAAGGGTGTGTGTGTGTGTGTGTGTGTGTGTGTGTGTAAAAGTACCAACTAAGGGAGGCCAATAATATTCCAGTACATCTGTGAAATTCAGAGTTTTATAGAAGGGGACTTGGGACACGGTCAAAACTAGAATTCAGTGTTCAAGATTCAAGTTCAAAGTAGGATATAAAATGGCCATCACTTCCTGTTCCTGAAATAAGTGGTCTGCTGTATTTTCCTTAGCACAGGACATTCATTTTGTATATCCAGAGCTAGATTTCCAAATTTTCAGCTTGTATTAAATGCTGTTAAGAATAAGATTGAAAGAGGAAGTCCAATTGTTTCACATTTAAACATGTGCAATGCATTTTATTTGTTTTTTTGTTATCTTCAAATAGTTGTATAAAGGAGTTACCATTTAAGAAAGCAATTTATGAATACATATCTTGATTGTCACCCCTTTCAACTGTCTCAATCCCATTCGACCCCTCTTTCCTTACTTCTTTTAATTTGCTGATGTATCCAATGAATTCTTGACTGCCCCTTCTCCCCTTTCTTCTTCCTTTGGCCCAAAACTTTTTGCTAACTATATTTCTGGATCAGATAAAAGCTACTAAAATAGGAAACAACATGGAAATGTGTAGTGAGTAGTTAAAAAAAAAAAGGCAATGGCTACATTACGACACCTGAGAAGATGTCCCTATACCGTTTTCTTTGGCCTAATTCTCTTCAAGGAGGAAAGGGAAGCCACAGGTTGCCCCCATGAAGAAGAAAGAGAGACAGTTGAGAGGTGATAGCCGAGGCTGCTGCAGGGGTACCGAGCTCAATAGCTGAGAAGCTATGGGTTCTCCTGGGTTGAGGAAGAAGGATTATTAGCTAGTTATTCCTTTCTTCTTATGCATTTGGACACTATTAGGGTCCCCGGCAAATTCCTATGTGGAAGTTCTTCCATGATGGTAGTATCAGGAAATGGCCCTTTGAGAAGTGATTAGATGATGGAACCTTTATGAATAGGATTAATTCCATTATAATAAAGGCCCCAAAGAGTTTGTTTATCCCTTCTAACACTTGCAAATATAGTGCAGAGGCATCATCTATGAACAAGAATGTAAGATCCCTTCAGACATTCATCTATGAGTGCCTTTAAGTTAGACTCCTCAGCTTCCAGAAGTGGGAGAAGCTAAATTCTGTGGTTTCAAAGCCACCCATTTTGTGACATTTTGTTATGACACCCTGAAAAGATTAAAAAGGAGATACAGGGCACAGAAATGGTGGGACAAAGGGTAAACAAATACACCAGTGATACTCACTAGATACTATGTTGGGTGGGGGCAGGAAGGAAAAAACTGGGAGAGAGAAGGGAAGGAGTGACATTGTTCAAAAGAAATGTACTTTTTATCTGACTTGTGTAACTGTAGCCTCTCTGTACACTGCCTTTACAATAACAATTAATAAGTTGAAAAGAAAAAGAAATACATGTTCCTAACATGGACTCAAGGGAGTTCAGCTTGGAATGAGGCCTCAACTGAGAGAAAGAAAGGATATAGTTGCTTTACACTCTCCCCAGCCTTAAGAGAAAGACAGGCAAAGGAAACAGTACTATTTCTTCCTTGGTCAATTGAATTCAGTCGTGTGTGTGTGTGTGTGTGTGTGTGTGTGTGTGTGTGTGTGTGTGTGTATGTGCATACGGTGTCACAGGATACTATATTGCTTCCAAAGAAAGAAAGGAAGCAGAAATTCCAAGCAAACAATAATACAGGAGAAAGACTAAATATATAAGGACCACAGCTTGGTACTCATAACTCTCCTAGCTCTACTACCTGTGACCTTGGAAAGCCTCCTCATTTATCTGAGTTTCCTGCTTTGGCTAATGGTGACTAAGGGAGCCTACCGTGTACATTGTTGCCAATAGAATGCTCAATGCAAACCAAGCTCCAATGGCTCTGGCATATAAATAAAGGCAAATTGCATGAAACTTTGCGTCAAAGTTGACAGTTTAATATTAATTGCAATCTTCCTATATTCAGGTATGTTTTTCCAGATCTGCTAGCTTTGTTAAATGACCCAGTTAGCTAGAATGATGTTACAGTCAGTAGTGCTAGGGAAGATGGGAAGCCAAGAGATATTAAGAAAAAGCAAAAAGTATGACTAATTTGTTGTAAACATTATATTTTTAGTAGTCTAATTCCAGGGCCTGAGACCCAGAGAATCATGGTTCAAAGCCAGCCTAGGCAGAAAAATCCACAATACTCCATCTCCAAATAACCAGCAAAATGACAGACTGAAGGTGAGGCTCCAGTTGTAGAGAACCAGCCATGAGCAAAAAAGCCAAGAAACAATGAAAGTCTCTAAGTTCAAGCCCTGCTAACACCCACTCCCCCCTCACCCCCCAAAAAAGAATTCTGAGGACTAATTGCCTGGGCAGTTAGTTTGACCTCTGTACTCAAATTCTAAATCTATAAAATGTATAGAATTATAATACTGACCTCAAGGGAAGAAATGAATAATGGATAAGAATAAAAGCATTAATCTTTTTGAGATATGTAGAATGGTATCTAGCACGTTGTGAGTTCTTAGTAATAAGTTAGCTGTTGTTATTTTAAACTTTTGAGTATGCATTTAGTGTAATAGTCACTTGCAATATCCCAATTGTACATTTTTCTTATATATTCTTAAAATTTCTACTGCCATAAAGTAACAGGTCAAAGTAATAAGTTTTCTAGTAAAATGTGTTTATAACTTAATGAGCAAACTTGTATATAAATTAATGAGCAGATTTCCAGTGCAATATTTCTAGATTTAATATACATGTGAGCAGGCAACTTGAAAATGATCCCTCGATCCTGGTTATCAGAGAGAATTCAATTCTAAAATTTGTTTACCTTATTTTTTCCAGCAGAAAGCAAAGTGTCTTTCTTTGCTTACCATTCAACCTGATTATAGATTTCTGAGAGGCATCTAACTCTCCCTAAGTTGCCTCCTGAGGTCTAGATTTGCATTACAGGTTTGAGCCAAGTTCTGTAACCCAGCAACCCAGTTGCTGTAATAAAGCTGATGGTTTGAAGCTTAAAACAAAAGTGACTGTGTTTTCAGAGTTTGGCCACTTGATGGAAAGAAACTGTATACACAAAGGCTGGGAAATTGAGGCTATGAGTTATGACTGGGAATTGAAATCTTGTGTGACAGCCAAAAATGGAGGGTTAGATCAAGTTCATCTTTGAAAGCACTTCTGACTTCTTGTGTGACATCAGGAAAACCAGAAAAGAGGACGTGTGCTCCAAAAAGAATTATTTTGGAATCTACTTACTAGACATCCATGCAGAATAGAGAAATGTGGTCTTTATTCACCTGAGCACAATGATCTTGAGCATATAATCAGGAGCTACACTGGTGCCTGTAAGTTCTGCTCCATCAAAGGACTCTCCAAGCAACTTTGTGGAAGAACCTCAAACATCTCTGGAGTGACTTGGAGGGAGGGCTGTTTTCTTATCAGAGTTAGAAATTTTAGAAGGAAAAGATAAAATTTATTCTCTGTACAAATAATTAACCCATGTCTCTCTATCTTTTGGATATAGCTAGTACATTCTAATAGCCCACAGACCTGATTGACCACGTATTCAGACCTGCTAAGAAGAATCCTTGCCCTCTCCCCATTCTCTCACACTCTGTTGTTAGAACTCAGTGCCTTGTGCTTTTCCTTGGCTTTCTCACTCACAACTGGAACTCTATTACTTAAACCACAACTCCAGTTCAGCAGTTTGTTGGTTAATTATAGTTAAGAGATTTCTGCTCAGGCTTTGAACCATGATCTTTCAGATCTGAGCCTCCTGAGTAGTTAGGGTTATGGGTATAAAACCTAGTTTCCTTGCTGTTTTTGAAACTATGCTCTGAATTGACTACTGATTCTTGAATTTGTACAACAATAGATGCATCTATTATTGTCTTTGGCTTAAAATTATTTTAATACAAAGCTTAAAAATCTAGTCCCCTGATCGGTGCTGGAGGCTCACACCTATAATCCTAGCTACTTAGGAGGCTGAGATCTGAGGATCATGGTTCAAAGCCAGCCTGGGCAGGAAAGTCTGTGTGAGACTCTTATCTCTAATTAACCACCAGAAAACCAAAAGTGGCTCTGTGGCTCAAGTGGTAGAGCACTCGCCTTGAGCTGAAGAGCTGAGGGACAGTGCCCAGGCCCAGAGTTCAAGCCTCATGACTGACAAAAAAAATCATCTATTCCCCTGCCCTGTCATCACATTATCTGCCTCAACATACTCAAGAAACTTTAATAGAACATGTTCTGGTTTGGGAATAAGACTAAAGTTGCTTCACCACACACCTCATCCTTTTTCTAGTTCATAACCTCCTTAACACTCAGTTTCCTTATCATATATCGAAAATAATTAATACCCGAGGTTTCTTAGTGAAAATTAGATAATTTTTGTAACATAAGAAATACCTAGTAGAATGTCCAACACATAGTAACCACTCAATAAATATCATAATTAACAAGAGACTTGAGATCAAGTGAAACATTGCATGGTTTGCACATTTCATAATGCCCTTGCCAATTTTTTGAGAACAGTGAGCTCAAGGGATCTATAATTTTTCAGAGGACCTACTGGAGAAAACAGTCTCTTGAACTGCTTTCTAGGCAGGTGTGCAGTCTTGGCCTGCAACCACTGCTTTTCCTTAATAACCCCTGGTGTCTGAGCTATGCATGGAGAAGATCAGACTATGAAGATAACCCAGAGGTCCTGAAAATAATGGGAAGGCTTCTGCTGACATCCTAAGTTGCACACTTGGAAAAAGAGAAAATAGCACTGTGCCTTCTTGTCTTTTTCTCTTCTAGCTACTCATTGTTGGCTGCTTACCTTACCTCCCACCTCTCCTCTGTCCCCTTTATTTAGAAACTTTGTTCATTGTCTTCTTGTTTCCCATCCTTTCGGGTTTTTACTACTTTGCTGTGGACAAGAACATCTGAACAATTATTTGTATGTTAATGATGCCCAGGCACTCTAGTAGATAGTAATTAAATATGGTTAAATGCAGGGCTGTGTGACACCCTCACTGTGTGAAAGGACTTGGGAACAATACTGCCACAGACACACTCTTGTACCTGTCTCTCGGGTTTGCTGACCACATCTGTCCTGGCTAAGAAATCTCAGGTCACTTGCCAATCCCTTGGCATCTTTTCAGTAAGGATTAAAGAAAAGCATAAAGAAAATGCTGACCTTGATCTGGAATGTTTTCTGCTGAAGGGATTCACTAGGAAGCTATGGAGTTGACCGGTGTCTGTAGGCAAGCTAGGATGGCCATAGGTCTGTCAAATATCATTTTATCCTCTGAGCCCATTCCTGAGGGCTCTTCTGTTTCCTAAAAAACTCTCCAAGAATGTATCATGAGAACCCACTCTCTGTGAGATATTTTATATTTATGGTTTACAACAGCATTCATGCAGTTAGAAACAGCCTGGGGTGCCCTGTTCTTATGCCTATAATCCTAGCTATTCAGGAGGCTGAGATCTGAGGATCATGGTTTGAAGCTAGCCTGGGCAAGAAAGTCTGTAAACTCTTTTCTCTAATAAACAGAATTGGAGTTGTGGTTCAGTGATCTAGTACTAGCCTTTAGCAAAAAGAAGCTCAGGGATAGCACCTAGGCCCTGAGTTCAAGCCCCAGGATTGGCACAAAAAAAAAAAAAAAGAAAAAGAAGAAAAAAAAGAAATACCATGAGGTTTGCAATTGGACTTGTTTAAATCCTAGATTTGCCCAATGGGTTATGGGTTACATAAATATAGACCCATTATCTAATTTTTCTGAGCCATTTTAAATTTTATGTTTTACATTGGTATACATACCACTTCTTGCTTAAATAAGCTAATACAGATCAGGCACCTAAAATGTGTTTCCTTTATTTAAATAATTTCCTTCACCCAAATACCCTTCTGTTACAAAGCACACATGTACACACACGTACACACATAGGCCAACAAACATGAGGCCATTAAATGAAGTGTTTCAGAACACCAAAAAGAACCTCTTCTGACTGTCATTTTTTATCCTAGCAAAGTAGAGAAGCACTTTCTATTGGAAAAAGGGATGTTTGTTTCTTATTATTTCTGGGTTTTACCTTTGTGCAAGTTCCATATTTGCACAAATGAATGCAACGGCAACTGTGGAGAGAAATATTCACAGCAATACATTCTACCCATAAAGCTGGATTTCATTTCTTAAGGATGTAGTTTAGCAGTCTGTGAAGCCTTCTTGGAAAAAGAAAATCATCACCAGGCTTGAGAATAATAATAGGTTGTTCCAGAACAAGACTGCAGAACTTACCAATTACTGTTGTCTTAGCTATTGGAAGGGCACAGGCCCTCTACCTTCAAGTAGAGGGAATGGGTAGAGTCCTGCTGTATTAGTCTTTAAGTCTCACCCAACAGAATCCACGGGTACATGCAAAGTCCTTTACTGATAGGTTAGGGCACAATTAGAGAGATAGTATAACATTGGCAAAGCAAACATTACAATTCTAGCCAACTCAATTTTCTTCATCCCTGATGTAAGTCTCCTTGAGCCTTGGTCTTTTTGAGGTGGTGGCCATCTGTGAGGCTTTCCTGCCAGTCCCAGCCAGACTCTCCTGCCCAAGGTTTGCACACAAGGCTCCTCTTGCCTGCTTTTAAGTGTCATATTTTGACAATCCTAAGAGGTCACATTACCATAAGAATGGAACTAATGAGTAAGATACATGAAAGTAATGGAAGCTGAATAGACAGAATTCTTTCATTGCCTGTCTAGCCTGTATAGCTGTTATTCACCAAGGAAAACAACTCAAGGGTATAATCTTTCGTTTCTTTTTCTTTTCTTTTTTTTTTTTTGTGGGACACAGGCCTTTAGCTTTGAACATGAGGATCTCAAATGTGACATGAAATGAATGACCTGAAAGACCTTATGGAACTTCCAAATGTATATTTGTTATCAGCACAGCATCGATAATAGAGTAGAAAAATGTGACAAAACATGGGTTATTCCAGCCCCACCAAGCAAGTCTTCTGCTAACTAGAAAGGAGAAAACCTTTGATTTGTTCTCGAGATCAACACAGGGTCTGAAATATGGGAGCTGGTAATAATGTTGCAGAATAAAAAACACATTCCTAAAGAAACACGAATAGGGGCAGAGGAAAGCAATAGAATTATGAGATTTAATTTAAAAATGATCCCTGGCAAATTAGATGGCCAAAAAATTGGCTTACACCATACATTGTATGTAACTTTTGGCTGTAGTTTTGTGAATACTTGCAGAACAATGATTCCCGTATTTCTCTAACACACAACTATCTTTCATCATTAACAATCACACTACTGTGATCGTTTTGATGAACAACAGTATATCCAGTTTATTGTATATATTTCTGTTGGTTTCAGAGAGCATAAACATCTTATAGCTTCTAAGACCTCTCAAAACAATTGTTGAGGTAGAAATGTAAAGCCACAGAAGTTAATAAAAAAAAGAATGAAAGATTAGCTATGAGGTGAAACATGACAGAAGATAATTTGTCTTGAAAATAGAAAGAAAATATTCAATTGGAATCCGTATTAGTCTTGTTTTGATCTTGTAATATGACTGTATTTTACAAAGTTACCAATCAGAATCACTTGGAAAAGGTCTTTATAGATTGAAATAATTTGCAATTTCCTTTCCTATCTTTTAAAGATCCTCACACCTCCACAGTGAAGGTTGCCTTGGTTAGAGACAAATTATGATTCTAATTAGTACTCTTGGGAAACTGCAAAGCAATTGTCTGAAACTGTTACTCAACTTCATGATCTCACTAATAGGCATCTTTCTGTTTGCATAGTCAGAGAAAGAGCAGCAAGTTCATTTTGGTCAAGCAGGGATGGGCCTGTGAATTCATATTTTATAATAGAACATTATTATTTCAGTGAAGAATGATTGGGTCCCAGCAACAGACTGAATAACTTTGGGAGAACAAAAAGGAAAGAAATTGTTGAGGGTTATAGGACCACACAATTGAAGAAAAATCCTAATGTTAGGTAAAAAAGGTGTTAGAATCTAGTGGCAGAACATACAAACATTATCTTCAAGGTTAGGATGTCAAAGAGCTCTAGCCATTTATAATCTCTGTGACACTTTTTCTAAGATTAAATTTCAATGACAGAAATGTTTGGTTTAGTTTTGGTCAAACATCTTCTTGTTGCCCTAGAAGATAGGACAATTTATTTGAGAGTCTTACTGGGCAATGATCAGTGAAAGTTTAGTATTTCCAAATGTATATTAGGCATATGCTATCAGGAACATGTGAAAGGGATTTTTCTTTATCCACCCATCCATTTATGTCTACTTGGGTTGCTTTGTATCCTGAAAAATGTGGATAATGTTATTGTGAATATGGGAATGTAAATATCTCTATGCCATACTAATATCAATTATTTTGGCTAAATATGCAGAGGGAGATTGCTGGATCATATAATGGTTCTACTTTTAGTTTCTTTATTGTTTTTTTGTTTTTTGTGCTGGTCCTGGGGCTTGAGCTCAGGTCCTGGGAGCTGTCCTTGAGCTTTTGTGATCAAGATTAGTGCTTACCACTTGAGTCACAGCTCTACTTCCAGCTTTTAGGTAGTTAATTAGAGACAAGAGTCTTATAGATTTTCCTTCCTGGGCTTGCTTCAAAAGGTGATCCTTAGATCTCAGCCTCCTGAGTAGCTAAGATTATGGCATGAGCCACTCATACCCAGCTATTTTTAGTTTTGTGGGAAACACAATTTTGTTTTCCATAATGACTTTACTAATATTCTCACCAACAATAGTGTGCAAAAACTTCCTTTTCTCATTATCATCACCAGCACTTATTATCTTTTAACCTTTTTATGATATTCTATCAAGTGTGAGATAATAGTTCACTATGCTTTAATTAATTTAATTAGTGATCTTGAACACTCTTTTCATTAAATAAATATCTTTATACATTTTATTTTTAATACATATTTATTTATTGTTAAGATACTGTACAAAGGGATTACAGTTACATGAGTAAGGTAATGAGTACATTTCCTATCGAGCATTGTTACCCCCTTATTTTTTTCCTACCATCCCTTCCCTCCCTACTTACCCAACTTTTCCACCTACCTAAGCTGTAAAGTTCATTTTCAACAGAGTGTCTTGTACATCTCATTGTTACAATGGGTCAACCTCTATCCTTATTTCAGCATTTTGTTATTTCCCTTCCCCTCCCCGAATTAGAAAAATGTATATACAAGATGCAGGGCACCGGAATCAAATATGGTAAAAACAGGAGTTATACTATGAGGGAAGAACATATAAAAGAAACAAAAAACATCACACATTATAATATACATTATAAGTACATAAAAACAACAGCAACAAATATAAAACCTCATGTGTCCCTATCTTGGGACTTCACATATTTTAGATACTAACCCCTAATTAGATGTATGATTTGCAAATGTTTTCTCCAAATCTCAAGTTGTCTCTTACTCTGTTAACTGTTTTCTTTGTTGTACGGACACTTTTTAGTATGACCCAATCACATTTGTCTATTTTTGCTTTCGTTGCCATCCAGCACATATTGTGATGATAGATGAAGGATTGTCAATTCAGTGATATTTCATATTTTAATATCACCATGACAGACAAGGAATTAGTTTAAACTGAAGGAATCTTTCCCCAGGTAGTTGCTTGAGGCAAATTTCATTTATAGATCAAAGGCTATATTTGAAGGGACAGTTAGTATACATAGGCACTCATCCTGTCTTTTGACAAGATCACTGCAGAAAACCAAGCACTCAGAATCCTGTGTCTTTACTCAGACATGAAATCAAGCAGTCATACAATGTGCAGTTTTCCTCAGGTATCAGGAATTCTCCATGCACTCATACTTCCTGTACCCAGTCATAGTTTATTTGGGGCTCCAGGGTTCCCATGGGTGCCTTTGCTTGTAGTCTCATATACCCTAAATCATTGTTCATACCAAAGTTGTGGAACTTCCTTCTGTTTTCCTCTAGTAGCTTGACAGTTTTAGGTTTTGTTTATAGCTTTAATCTCTTTTCAAGTGAGTTAAAAATTATCTTAAAATAGTTGTACAAAGGAGTTACCATTTATCAAAACAGTTTATGAATAGACTGTATCTTGACCAATGTCACCCTTTCAACATTCTCAGCCATCACGTCCCTATACACCCTTTCCCCCACTCTGCTTCATTTCCCCCCCCCTTCATTCCTTTACTCCTTTTCCCTTGACCCCACTCCATCCCTTTTAAGTATCTGCTTCCTGGTGTTTTTTTTTTTTGTTGTTGTTTTTGTCAGTTGTAGGGCTTGAACTCAGAGCCTGGGCACTGTACCTGAGCTCTTTTGCTCAAGGCTAGTATTCTACCATTTAGAACCACTTCCAGTTTTCTGGGGGTTAATTGGAGATACGAGTCTCACAGACTTTCCTGCCTGGGCTGGCTTTGAGTATGTTCCTCAGATCTCAGCCTCCTGAGTATCTAGGACTACAGGTGTGAACCACCAGCGCCCAACTACTGGTATTTTATTTTGCTGAACTTTGATTTTGGCTTTCCAATTACACTATTTGAAATCTCTATTGAATCTACTGTATTTCCATTTATAGTTAACATATTTATATATAATTGTATACCACTCCACATATTTTCTTCTGAGTTTGTAAGCTAAATCTAGTTTCTACATATAAGATCAATTCATTTTTTTTATATGCAATGTGAGAGAAGGGTCAAATTATCTTTCTTTTCCTTTGTATATCTAGTTTTCTTAACACCTTTTGTTGAAGGTACTGCCCTTACACCATGATGCTGATGTATTTTTGGCACCTTTGTCAAAAATTGTGGGATTATGCACAAGTTCAGTTCTGAGCTATCTAGCCATTTCATTGGTCATTGTGCCTGTTTTTAAGACAATGCCATGACGTTTTGATTACTGTAGTTTGTATGACCATGCAATGTTTATGTCTTTTTTTCCTTCATGAAGATTGCTTTGGCTATATGACTCTTGTGGTTACAAATAAATTTTAGACATTTTTTTCCTCATTCGGAAAGTGTCATTGGAATTTTGATAAGGATTAAACTAAATATGAAGACCACTGTGGATAGTGTAAATATTTTACAACACTAATACCTCTGTCTATTTTGTATTTTCTTGTCTCTTCTTCAACCTCTTTCATTAATGCTTTACAGTTTTGAATGTATAACTCTTTCACTTTCTTAGTTAAAATTGTAACAGTGGTTTTTTATTATTCTTTTATTTTTAATTAAAATTTTTATTTGTTATTGTAAAGATGATATACAAAGGAGTTACAATTACATAAGTTCATCACAAAAATCACAAAAAGCAACAAAGGAGAAATTAAAACAACAACACACACATAAACAAAAAGAAAAACAAAAGGCAAAATGACAAAAAAAAACCCTCTTGTTTTCACTTCTTGGGGTTCATTTCAATAAACATCATTTTATACGATCATATGCACATAGCTATTTAGCCTTTGTGATCCTCTCCTAATAATATCCTCACTTGGTCTCACTATATGAGTATTTAGAGTTCTACATAAGTTATCATGTCCAAGTGTCATTTTTTTGCATTTTATTCTTTATTTTCTTGCAACAACTTGTTTTTATTCCAAATTTTCTTGTATGTATTTCTTATTGCTGCATTTGGTGCATTATTCCCTCCCCCTTCATTCTCCCCCTTCCCTCAGGACTGGTCTTTCACTGGGTCAGGCCAAATAGAGTCTACAAACTCTGCTCCCATGATCCTCTTCTCAGAGAGGCATGGAGGCTGGAGCTCTTAGAGTACCATGGCCACCAGGGCAGACCCCACGCTGCTTGCCAGGATTTGAGATGACAGAGTCCACCCACTCCTACAGACTGCAGGGTTGCTACCAGGCTGCCTGCCTTCCCCATTGGCCATGGCTGCTGTCTTGTCTTTTATTGTTTTAATGCTATTGCAAGTGAAATTATATTCTTAATTTATTTTCCAGTCAGTATGTAGAAATAATACTGATTTGTATATTGAATTTATGCTCTGAACTTACTGAATTCCATTATCATTTTTGAAAATTGGGGGGTGGAGTTGTTAAGATATTCTGTATTTATTATGCATAGAAGACAGAAACTATGCTATCAGCAAGCAGAGTGTTTCACTTCTTTCTATTTGAAATTTGCCTCTTATTTATTATTTTTCTTGTCTAATTGCTCTAGCTATAGGTATAGGGGCATTTCTGTTAAGCTTAAGTGTTCATAAATTTCCAGAGCAGTAGTACTTATCCCCTCTCTCTAGGTTCATACTTTATATCCCTGAAAATATTCGTTTTTTGTTTTTGTCATCTGTGGTAGAAAAGTTTAGAAGGGTGCACTGAGTAGTATGGTAAACTGAAATGTATTAAAAAAAAACTAATAAAAAACCTAGAGCAGTTTGATGCTTACTGCTCCCAAAGTCTATTTTAGGTAATATGTGTGATGACAGATAGAAATTATGTCACACCAATGTTTGGTTCTTAGCCTAGGGCAAACCTAGCATACATATTATTCACACGGATTTGAAAATGGTGACTTCAGAAACTCATTAGCTGATAGTGGGAAATAGGAGATATTTCCGTCATTCAGCACCAAGCATTGCTGTAGGATGTCAAGGTTCAGAGTAACTCCCAGACACTTGTGACTATTAGGCTCTTAAAAGGAGAGCAGTATGACACACAAATTAATTTTAAATTTTGCTTCATCTTAATATTTTAAATTTAAAACATTGATGCTTGATTCAGTTTTTAGAAAACATTTAAGTATTTTTGGAACAATTTTGTTATTGAATATATTTTTTCAATTGTAAATTTTAACGAAGCTAAATATAGATTAAGTATTTCTTTTTTTTTAATTTAATTTAATTTTATTTGTGAACATACTGTACAGAGGAGTTACAATTACATGGGCAGGATAATGGGTACATTTCTTACCAAGCATTGCAGCCTCCTCCTTTGTTTACCCTTCACATCCCTTCCCAGCCTGCCCCCTCCCCCCCAATCCCAATCCTTCTCCTTCCCCCCCCTTCCCCCCCACACCGACGTTGTAAAGCTCATTTTGGACATGACAACTTGTACTTGTATTTCTTGAAAACTTAGTGCCATAAAGGAAGTGTTTAGTACAAAAAATAATCTCATTAATGTAAGCTTTTAAATTAAGTCTTCAAATGATAATATTTCTCATATGTGGATTAAAAATAGGCTTTTATTACTTTTATCAGTTTATTTGCCATTTTAAAATGTAGCTGTGAAGCTTAAAATTATGAATGGGGCTTGCATTATATTTTCTAGACCACATATTTTTGGTGGCTTTTGCCTCTGACATTTTACTGAATCATAAAAAAAAAAACCAACCCAGAAAAGTTGGTAGATCATAGTCTTTCTATTTTTTTAACAGTGATGGACCGAGTCTCAGAAAAATTATTTTAAGTTTTCCAAGGATTGTAGAGCTTATGTGACAAAGCCAAGATTCAAATCCAGGCCTGGACGGTTCCACTTCTTTCTTTTTCTCATTCTGACATGTTGTCTTTTTTTAAAGAAGGCAGGAGAGATTATAGGCTTCCTCTTGATGCTTCATAATTAGTAAAGCTTTAATAACTATATTTATGAAAAAGTAAGACTGAAGCAAAATACCTTTTCAAATGTCGATAGTAAGAATGTTTGAGTACTTGCAAAATGAATGAATATGAATAAAGCTTATTCTAATAAACAAATGGAGTTTTTGCAATTACTTCTAAGACATTGCCTCTGTGTGTGTGTGTGTGTGTGTGTGTGTGTGTGTGTGTGTGTGTGTGTGTGTGTGTGTGTCAGTCACAGGTTTTGAACTAAGGCCTGGATGTTGTCCCTGAACTTTTATGCTCAAGACTACCACTTTACCACTTGAGACATAGCTCTATTTCTGTCTTTTTTTTTTTTTTTTTTTTTTGGTTAATTGGAGATAAAACTCTAATGGGCTTTCCTGCTTGGTCTGGCTTCAAATCACATTCCTCACACCTCAGCCTCCTATAATGCTAGCTAGCATTATAGGCACGAGCCACTTCTGGATCTAAAATACTTCTTTAAATGTTAGTGAGGCAATTTTATTTAGCCAAAGGGATGTGAGTATGTAGCTTAATATTTTGGGTTATATTTGAAATTCTGGTATTATCCTGAGACTTAGCAGCTTCTCTCTCTCTGTCTCTCTCTCTGTCTCTCTCTCTGTCTCTCTCTCTGTCTCTCTCTCTCTCTCTCTCTCTCTCTCTGTCTCTGTTTCTGTCTGTCTGTCTCTCTCTCTTTAAATACAAGTAAGATTTATTTAACAAACATGGTTAATTTATCCTTAGCAATCACATATTCATCCTATTAATAATACTCAATCTATGTTTACCACAAAGAATGCTGCAAGTCATCCCTAAGCACTAATTTTTGACGTAATTAATTAAAAATCAACTTATTCCCTACTCTCACAATCATCTAAGCACTAATTTTTGAAGTAATTAATTAAAAATCAACTTATTCCCTACTCTCACAATCATAATGTATGAGCTAAGGAAAGACCACCCTTCCTACATCACTTGGACAATTGATTACAAATCTGGTATAGAGTTGATGTGAGAGCAACTAGACCCTCAGTGAAGAAGAGCAGCAAAGTATACTTTGTAGATTCACAGGCTCACTTTCTCAAGTGTGGGAAAGATGCTGGCAAATCGTTTCTACCAAAGTGATAGGAGCCCGAGCATGCCTGGAAAAGCAGATTCATCTGCTCTGCACCTGCAGGAGCCTTACTTCTTTCTCCTACGCTAGCTAACATGCCTGGGTCATGGCAGGGTGTAGGCAGGCTTAGAACTAAAATGACAGTTCACTTGGAGAAGAGTGTCAGTGCTTGTGACAGAAACAAAAATGGGTCACTTGAGGACAGAAGATCCTCCTTCTCTAGATTTCCTTGTCACGCCCTGGAGGCCATCAGTCTTGGCTTTGTTCCCCTGGCCATCATTTGGTGAGAGGAAAAATCTTTCCCGCCAAAACCACATGGTTGGCATTCTCTGCACAGCCTCCCCTCATCCTGCCCTCCCTCACCCAGTCCTTCCATTCAGCAGAGAACAGGCCTGCTGGAGAGCTTTGCTATTTTTACTTCTTTAGGAGGAGGTCTCAGGTTACAAATTATATACCGATGAGGTAAGTTACAGGTACATAGACTCATGTTTCCAATTTAGCTTGGCACTGGTTTTGAACATTAAACAGTCTCTCTCCCCGGTTCTCCCTGTTTCTACTTTTCCTTCCATCTTTGGCATCTCATTTCATCCCCATTCTGAGGGTCACTCTCTTTTCCTGCAGGATTCCCCCAAGTTTGAGGCTATGTAGAGTGGGCAATCAGAGTTAAGTTTCACGTGGGGTACAGTTCTCTCCTTACTTCCAAAGTAGTCAGCTGTGTCTACACACACACACACACACACACACACACACACACACACACACACACAAGAGCTGAATATATTTGTAACTTATTTTTAGAGATTACCAATTGCTTTGACACAGATTGTCACAGTAAGGCCTTGTAACTACAACTCAGGAAGGTTGGTATTTTTGTAATTACCTACAGTTTGCCAATTGAGAAAATAAGAATAGAAGTTAATGATTTGACTAAGAGGCTTGAGTAAGTTAATGATTTGACTAAGAGGTTGAGTAAGAACACACTTCTGGTTGCAGGTCTTTTCCTCAAAACCTCAGTTTGGAAAAGCAGAAATCTCATCTTGCTTTCCTTTTCTTTTCCTTTCCTTTCTTCTATTTTTCTTATGCCTGGGCCTCAGGCCAATCTCTTGAATTTGAGGTTGAAATAAGTCTCCCTAAAGCCACTTGTATGACAAACATGCTGCATATTTTCTGCATTCTGTCTTACAAATTTGAAACTTCAGTGTGAATTTAATTAGAATGGAAGTGTTAGGGAATAGGGGACACCAGAGTTAGATTAAAATAAACAGGAGTTATTAAGAATCAGAACCCAAATGCCTGCTTATTTCCGTTTCTTAAAAGCTTAAGGTGTCTGTGCACTCAATTAGCATTCAAACAATATGTCAGTCTTAGCTTTAATAAGACATTATGGGGGACTTCAAATACTTACATGGCACTGTACCTCTCTTTAGGGAGTTTATAATAGAAAAAATAACAGAAAATTTTGAAAATAAAATACTACCATTCCCAATCAGACTTTTGCTTTGTGCTTGGCAACTTGTATTTCACCTAAGGGAAGAAATAGCCATAATTTGAATGTATGGTTTTGAATTATGTCTTTTGCATATTAAATAGGCCTGTTACCTGTTTTGGTATAGATATTCATGCACATACACTGAGAATAAAAACCTCACTGTTCATGCCAAGTGTTTATGCTCTTTGACAGCAAGATTGTGAGCTGTAAAAGTAGGAAGAGTCACTCCACAGCAGAAAGAACATGGATTGATGAATGGATTGAAATGTTTTTTACCTATATTTTTCGTCTGCAAAATGAGGATTTTAACATAAACCTGTGTTTTAGGAGGGAACATTAAGTAAGATAATCTCTCCAAGAGGCAGCTAGAATGGAGCCAGTAGATAGTGTTCAATAAAAACTAGCAACTATCTTTCATATTTTATAAAAGGTGCTGGCAGCTCACAGCAGTAATCCTAGCAACTCAGGAGGCTGAGATCTGAGGACTGTAGTTTCAAGAAACCTTGGATTTCCCAGGCTGGAAAAGTCCATGAGACTGCAAATGATATCATGGCTGAAGGGGTAGAGCTCTAGCCTTGAGAAAATAATGGTATATCTGTATCACCACATGCTTTTTCAATTGACTGCACTGGCTGTCTTTAAGTCAGTCTTACTTTTCCTTGTATTTCCTGACACACACTGAATCTTTTTCAGATGAATGAAGCAATACATAGCAATGATGAATAAGTTATAATGATATTTGTCACTGATGACTGTCCTTTTTCCACCATAGGGCATGTATTATTTGGGAAAAGGGAGTGGTTGTCTGTTTGAAATGAGAATTTAATGAACAGCTCCAAAAAGTACCAAAAAGATACAGAGAGTCAAACAAAGTAACAGATCTGAAAAAAGTACTGAATGTTATTTTCTACCTGCCTTCTTTCTTTTTCTCTTTGAGTGCCTGGAAACTTTGAAAGGAAATTTTAAGCATAAATAACTTTAGTAATCAATTGTGGCTTAGCATCATTGTTGATGAAATTGTCATCCAGACTGATTCATATCTTCCTAGTGAAAAGAAAGAATGGGTAGATCTCATTCTCATAAATTCACTTATTACATTTTTCCCTTATGATAAAAACCAAAACAGATACATAGTGTGAGAATTTTAGTACTGATAATGCTTGATTGAGCACATTTTCCTCATACAATGTATTTTCTTTTGAGGTACCATTTATGTGCAATAAATCTTCCCACTTCAAATGTGCAGTTTGACCATACTGGGCAATTGTACACAGTTGCATAACCAATATCATCTTCAAGTGACTTCTGTTAGTTCAAAGCATTTTCACCTGCCCATTCGCAATTTATTACTTTTCCAAAGCCTAACTTATAAACATCCACTGACCTGCTCGATCTCTCTCTTGTGTCTGGATTCTCTCATTTTGCATGGTGCTTTTATAATTCATCTGTGTTTATCCATGTACAGATAATTCTGTCCATTTTATTACTAAATATACTCCACAATATGATGGGTCAGTTTTTTAAATCTATGTAGCAGTTCAGTGATGTTTGTACTATTTCTACGGAGGTATTGTTAATAATGCTGTTCAAGCATTTATATACTAAGTTAATTTGATATTATGTGTACAGTGACCTTATATAAGGTTCTACAAGAAGGGAGCTGAATCACAAAGAAAGTGTACATTAAACTTTATAAGATACTGCCAAAATATTTTTCAAAGTTATCACTGTGGAGATGTGATATGAGTACTACTTGTTCTATATCGTCACCAATTATTTATTTTGTCTATCTTTAAAAAATTTTTAATGTAGTGAGTGTGTAAAGACATCTCATTTTTTCCTGATGCATACTGGAGTAATTATTCACATATTGATTGGTATTTGTTTATCTTGTTTTGTGACAGGTTGGATCATATTTTGCTCATAAAAATATCTTCGTGTTTCTTCTTATATTCTATATCCAGTACAAATTTTATATTTTCTCCAAGTTTGTCTCTTTTGCTCTCTTAACCTTAGTTTTTTAAAGAAGTTTTTAGAGAGAACATATTTTCAATTTGAATGCAGTTTACTTAATCATTCTTTTTCTTTTTATTTGGTGCTTTTGGGGATCTATTTAAGAAATATTTATTTTTCTCACAAAGATTTTTAAAACCATTTTCTTCTTCTAGAAATTGTAATTTTACCTCTTATTTTTGACTAATCCCTTTTATAATCTATTTCAAGTTACTTTTTGCATCTGTTGCTGAAAATGAAAGCCCATTTTAGTTTCTTTTTCTTTGAGAAAAATATAGTTCCTCCAGTATAATTTTTAAAATAAAAACGCTTCCCTGTTGAATTATCTTGGGGCATTTGTTAATAATTTTGTTGATGGTATGTGTCTGACAAATGCTCTGAATTCTTTCCTGTTGATATATGTGTCTATCCAGAGGCCTAAAAATCAGGAAAAACAAAGGAGGAGGCAACACTGCTTGATAAGAAATGCACTCATGGGGCTGGGAAGGTGGCTCAGTGGCAGAGCGCTTGCCTTGCATGCATGAGACCCTGGGTTCCATTCCTCAGCACCATATAAGCAAAAAGTAAAAAGCCAGAAGTGGTGCTGTGGCTCAAGTGGTAGAGCGCTAGCCTTGAGCTGAAGAGCTGAGGGACAACGCCCAGGCCCAGAGTTCAGGCCCTATGACCAGACCCCCCCACCCCCCCCCCAAAAAAAAGAAATGGACTCATTACCTTGCTCATGTAATTGTAACCCTCTGTATGGTATTTTCACACACACACACACACACACACACACACACACACACACACACACACACACACACACACACACACACACACACACACACACACACACCAGATAGTTCAGTTATCCAAACCCTAATATTATTTAAATCAAATTCCTATTCTACATATTTTGCTGGCTCATGTATAACTTAGGACAAACTTATCACTTTCTACCCTTGCTAGGATACAGAGATTATCTCATTAAAATGTAATGTGATTCTTGATATGCTTGGGTTTAAGTCTGCCTTTTTGTTATTAATTTTGTATTAGTAATGTTTCTATTTTCTTTCTAGCTTCTTTCCAGCTTTGTGGAGATCATTAACTTCCCTGCCTTGCCTAGCTTTGAACTGCACTCCTTGTATCTCAGTCTCCTGAGTAGCGAGGATTACAGGTATGAGACATCAGCACCCAGAACGAATTTTACTTATTTTTATTGGAGTTACAATATTGTTGTTTAGCTATTCAAGATGTCACTATAGAAGAAAATGATTATTTCAGAATAAAAAGGTTAACTTTAAAAAGACAGCCATTAAAATGCCAATGGTCAGTCACAGATTGAAAGAAAATATTTTAAAATGTGTATCTGGCAAAAAAAACTTACACCAAAATTATAATTAAAAAGATGTTATAGCTCTTATGACTATAGTAAAAAGACAAATGACTTAATAGAAAATTGGGAAGTGATGTAAATAGATGAAAGAAGACATAAGAAGAAGGTATAAGAATGGCCAACAGACACTGGAATTATGATTCATATCATCAGGGAAATGGGGAATGAAAATCAACACCCAAATGTGATAAACTTCAGACCCACCAAGAAGATCAACTGCCTGACAGAGTTAAAAAGACTGACAATGCTGAATGCTAACCAGAAAGTAGACTAACCAGAACTGTTATACATTGTTTGTCAGAATGTAAAATGGTATAGTCATATTAGAAAAAGCAATAAGAATTTTTTATAAACTAAAACTATAGCTAATCTAGGATTAAAAATTCCACAACTGAGATTTTTTCCCAATGAAAATCGATCATAAAATGCCAAGAGAAGCATTATTTATAATAGCCAAAAATGGACATTGTTCAGGTGACTCTCGATAGAATGACTAAGAAAACTTGGCATATTCATATATTACAATATTGCTTGTCTGTTTATTATTATACACAGCAACATGGAAGAATTTGAAAATATGCTCAGCTAAAGAATATTTAGTGTAGGGGAGGGAAAGTAGGAGAAAAATGAGGGAAGGGGTATCAAGTTTGACAGGAAATGTACTTATTACCTTACTTATGTAACTGTAACCCCTCTGTATATCACTTTGACAATAAAAAAGAAAAAAGAATATTTATTGTAAGATTCCATGTATATGAAATTCTAAAATAGGCCAAACCCCAATTTGTGATGGAAAATCAAAGCAAGAATTTGCTCAAGTAAGTAGATTGTTGGTGGAATGGGCCTTATGGGAACATTCTGTGGAGTGATGTTTTCTACCCTGACAGAAACTTGAATCATACAGCTCTCTACTATTTGGTAAAATAACATGAAGTACTTAGGATTCAGACATTGTATTGTGTGTAAATTTTGTCTAAAAAATATAAGAAAGTCTTGAACTTTATAACTTCGAGTGTGTGGTGGGGGGAGGAGTGAAGGAGGTGGAGGAAATAAGGGATAGTGGGGGAACCACAAGGGAAGGGATAACCATGCTCAACAAGAAATGTACTCATAGCCTTACTCATGTAACTGCAACCCCTCTGTAAGCATATTTACAATAAAATAAAATTAAAAAAAATAAGGAATTCTTAACAAAAATGTCTTGGTCAATATACTATTTGGTGACATTAAGGAATTACTGCTAATTTTAAAATTATGTCAATTGTTAGTGTTCAAAACCCTTCTGTATAACAAGCAACTATAAAACAGCCATGGCATATAGGAATAGATGTTTATTTCTTTTATTTTTAGTGTCAAGGTGATGTGCAGAGTGGTTACAGTTACATAAGTAAGGTAATAAGTAAATTTCTTGTCAAACTTGTTACCCCTTTCCTCATTTTTTCCTACTTTCTTTCCTCCTCCCATCCCCCACCTCCCAAGTTATCCAGATCAGTTCCAACATATTCTCTTGTGTATATCACTGTTGCATTGATTCCCCTCATGTCCTTTGTCTCACCCTTCTGCTGTTCTGCTTCTTTCCCTAATTCAAGTAAACATACATACAATACCGGGTACCAGAATCAAATACAGTGACAACAGGGGATAAACCATAGGGGAAAGAGCATACAAAGCAAACAAAAAAATCACATATTTACATGAAAAACAACAACAACTGAGAAAAACCTCTTGTGTCCATGTCTTGGAATTCATTTCACTTAGCATCTCTCTTATAAGGTTATATGTACATAGCTATTGAACTATTCTGTTCATCTGCTAAGATTATCCTAGATGTACACTAATTATTGTAAATAAGGGAAAACATGGGACCTATGCTTCTTTGGGTCTGGCTAACTTCACTTAATATGATTTTTTGTGGAGTCTTTTCATTTCCTTACAAATGAAGCAGTGCCATTCTTTCTGATGGAAGCATAGAATTCCATTATATATATTAATAAATAACATATTAAAATATATTATATAATGGTATATAATATATTAATATATAATAGAAAATACATTATACATAATAATATTATATATGTCACATTTTCTTGATCCATTCATCTATCAAGGGGTATCTGGGTTGGTTCCATATCTTTTCTATGGTGAATAATGCTGTGATAAACACAGTTGTGCTGGTACCTTTAGTGTGGCCTGGCAAAGCTAGCAAGATCAATAGAAAGCCCACATATTGGGAAAAGATCTTCACAAGCCATACAACAGACAAGGGTCTCATATCTAACATATACTTAGAACTCAAAAAATTAAATCATCCAAAAGCAAATCCTCAAAGAACAACTGCCCCATTAATAAGTGGGCTAAAGACTTAGAGACTTCACAGAAGGGGAAATAAGAATGGCCAATAGATACATGAAGAAATGCTCAACTTCTCTAGCCATAAAAAAAATGCAAATCAAAACAACATTTAGATTCCACCTCACCCCACTTAGAATGGCTAAAATCAAGAACTCTAATAACAATAGATGCTGGAAGGGATGTGGCCAAAAGGGAACACTACTACATTGTTGGTGGGAGTGTAAACTTGTTCAACCACTCTGGAAAGCAGTGTGGAAGTTCCTCAAAAGACTAAACATAGAGTTCCCCTATGACCCAGCAATCCCACTTCTGGGCATTTACCCAAAAGATGTTTATTTCTTGACACAGACTTGTATTCAGTGGCTCTGCTTTAAACTATGGATTTGTGAGTTTGTTGGAGTAGCTACAAGTATCATGTTGGTCTGGGATTTTTTCATGTGTTTCTTATTCTTGAATAAACCAGTTATTTTTTAAGCATCTCTATGTACAATAGGAATATGAGAGTTTAAACCCAATCATAAGATTTTTTTTCTTAAGCTTAGTTTAGGTCATATCCATTAACATCTATTTGATAAAAGATTTGATAAATCTATTTGCCCCTGGGCGCCGGTGGCTCTCACCTGTAATCCTAGCTACTCAGGAGGCTGAGATCTGAGGATTGCCTATCAAAGCCAGCCTGAACAGGAAAGTCTGTGAGACTCTTGTCTCCAATTAATCACGGTGAGAAAACCGAAAATAGTGTTGTGGCTCAAAGTGGTAGAGTGCTCACATTGAACTGCAGAGTCCAGGGAGAGTGCCCAGGCCTAGTTCAAACCCCACAATCTGAAAAAAAATCTGTTTGCCAAACTCAAATTCTAGGAATAGGGAAATATTTGATGCTAAGGCAGGGTATGAACTATAATAGGTTCTAATATGGTGATGTGTGTTAGTTAATTAAAATTACCAGGGAATGACTATGGTATTTATGGAATTTCAAAGAGATTTTTGGAGATATATATTATATAATTTATTAAATTATATATGTATGTATATATAGATATATATATAGAGAGAGATAATTTATACTAATATAATCTGAAGATAAGAAGGGAAAATTGGATAGAGGTATGGGAAAAATTTATTGGCTGGGAATCTATCATGATTCAAACTGGGTGTGTATACCAGAGGATTCATTATACCATTCTTTCTACTTTTTATATATTGGAACTTTTCTGAGCAAATATAAATCACTTATGTATGAGGAAACTGAGGTCCCTGGAGAGTGTGTTTGTGTTGTGATGAGATAGTGAATGAAGCCAGGATCCCTACCAATATTTTCCAGTTAATGTGGCTTTCAGTCATATTTATTTAATAATAGGCTTTGGGCACAGAGTTATAGATAAACTCATAACTTCTATGCCCTCAAATCTCCAACTTTAGTGGGTCAATGTCTATCTAACAGTTTGATCGGAAGGTTGGGGGTATGCTCAAATGTTATAATGGAGGTATACACAAAATACATGAGGATGTAGGAAGTCAATGGACCCCTAAATAAGTCTGAGCAAATAAGAGAAAACTTCAGGGATGAATGAGGCTTTAGACAAAGAATTTTAGTACTATTTGGATAATCCAGAGATTGGATCACAAGGGAAAACAGCTTGCAAAAAGGCATTGAATAAGAGACAAAGGCATTGGATAATACCCTGATTTGGGAAACTCAGGACAGTAAGGGCTACCTGTGATGTGTGTATTTAGGGGTTCTGAGGTGAAAAGGTGGAGCCGTTGAAGCTGGGCTTATATGTTCTGCACACAGTTGAGATTTAATTATTTGGATTACTATTTTCTTGCTTAATTGTAAGAATTGCCTGGGGCTCTCATTAAAAATATGAGACCTTCAGTCCTGACTCTGATCTAATGAATTGGCACCTGTAGAGGTAAGACAAGTTTAGAAATCATGACTATGGGAGCTACATAAGAATTCGAAGCTGAAGAATGATGCAGTAATAGTTGCATGTTAGAACAGACAGCAACACAGAGCTTAAATTGGTGGAAAGCGACTGGGAGTGAGTAAGGGAACAGAATACACTGTACAAAAGGAAATGCACTCATTACCTGACTCATGTAATTGTATTCCCTCTGTAGATCACCTCTATAATAACAATAAAGTAAATTAATTTTTTAAAATGGTGATAAGTAGGTGCACAAAGCCAGAGTCAGGAAGATGAATCAGAGGGTTGCAGCAAGAGACAGTAGGAGGCATAGTGAGTTCCTGAACCATAACAGCAGCAATAGTAATTGAGAATAAAAGATGCTACTGGTTGAGGTTGGTAGCTGCCATGAAAAGTACCAGCAGAGAGTGAGAGGAGGTTTCCTCTTTAAATGTCTGTCTCTACAGGTGATAGAATAATAGAGGTAGTGAGTGCAAACATTTAGGATGAGGAGTCGCATCGGGTGGACCATGAGCTAGCTCACTTTGGGGTTTGTGAAGATTGAGTATTTTTTGGACATATTTAGAGAGAAGTATCTAGAGGACAGGTCTTAAGCTCAGGAACAGAACCTTAACTAGGAATAGAGATTTAGGAAATGTCAATGAGGTTTGAGTAAAAACTGTAGGTTTGTACTGTTTTTCAGGTAGGTCATGTAGGCTGAAGATCAAAGAAGTGAGAACAGTAACATTTAAGAATCAGTTATGGTGTTAGTGGAATATCAAAGGTAAATTATACCTTTGGATCATGAAGTGATTGGAATGAAAGGAAATGTGAACAAATATAGGTAACTCTTTCTGGAAGCTTTGTGAATAAAGTACACCTCTGCTCTTATTAAAGTAGGAAATGGCATTGGAGGGGAGGGATAGTGGAGCTACCTAATTCAAGACCTTGCTTTTATCCTCCTGAGAAGACGTATGCTTCTTGACAAGCATGAAGAAGTAGTGTTCATGTTTGAGATAACTAATATGAACATGTTTCTAGTCTGTTAGTTGAAAATTTATGGCTGGACATTCATTGTTATTCTGAAAATTTGCAGTGAATTTGTATGAAAGAGTTGAGATGATATGACTATCATGTGTTTGAAAGAATAAGTATTAATTATATTCATACCCAAGTTCCTGAGGTCTCTCTTCTTTTTTAAAATTTTTATTTTATTGTAAAGATGCTGTACAGAGGGGTTACAGTTACATCTCTTGTCAAGCATTGTTACCATTCCTTTGTTTTTGATTTTGGTGCCCTGCATCTTGTATATACATTTATCTAATTTGGGGAGGGGAAGGGGAATAACAAAATGCTGAAACAAGGACACAGGATGACCCATTGCAACAATGAGACTCACAAGACTCTATGTTGGAAATGAACTTTACAACTTCAGGGGGCGGGGGGGAGTCGGGAGTCGGGGAGGTAGGTGAGGGAAGAGATAGGAGGTTTCTCTTCTTAAGCTGATTGTTTATATGTTTGTGCACATCAGGAGGGAGACTTTGAAAATGCTGTTATAAAATTTAAAACTAATTATATATTGCAGATTCATCAGATCTTTTCCAAGTTTTTAAAAATCAAAACTTTGAAAGGATATTGATGGACTACTAAATGCGAATTTTGAGACATGCTGTCAGGAACAGACATATGTTAATATTAATACTTGTGTTCCTCCATGATTAATTTTTTTCCCTTTCAAAATTTCTTTGGCTTCTGTAATATACTTTAGAAGGTCTTTCTGCTTATTTTAAAGTACAATTTTGTATTTTATCTGTTTATATCATAACTCAAGCACTTCTCTTTGAACTTCTTGTTTGATTACATATTAAATTCTATTTCAGTCAAACTGAGAGCATTTATTACATTTCTTCAATCCCATGTAACTCAGCTGACATGAAGCAGGATTTATAAAAAGAACTGGTTCTTAAATTCTATTCTGAAACTTGTTGACACCAGCCTCTGTCCTTCTTCTCTCCCTTTTTGATCTGTGAATTTGAGAACATTTTTAGGCTGACAAGAATCATGGGAAATAAATGAAATGCAGATGAGGTTTTTAGCTATCTTAGTTCCAAAACTTTTATTGTCTGAGTAGAGAAACATTTTTAGGTAAGAACCTAGAGAGGTAGACTTCAGAAGAAATCTGATCCCTATGGGAAGATAAGAGATTGCCTTTGTTGGTCTGATTCCTACTTACCTGCTAATGCAGGAAGGACTAACCTCTCAACACTATCTTCTGAATGTTTGTCCTGTCTCCCATCCCTGCCCCTTGTCAATTTTGGGTCCAAATCCTAGCTCTTAAGGTGATAGTATTAGAAAGTGGGTTCTTAGTGGTTGTGATTATCCTCACAACTAGGATTGTTGCTTTTACAAAAGAGTTCTCAGAGAGCTTCCTTGACTTTCCACGTATGAACCCATCAACAATGTGCCAACATGACATCTCACCTTTGTCTTGGACTTTCCAGCCTCCAGAACTATGAGAAATAGATTTCAGTTTGTAAGCTACCCAGGTTATGGTACTTTGATATAGCAGTTCAAATGAACAAAGTGATTTTGGCAAGGTAATTTTTTTTTTGCCTTCAGCACACAGTTAATGTCCCTCTCTGAACATATTTCCATATCTAGTTGTCTTTAGATCATAACCCCAAATCTCAAGACTGGAGACTTTCTAGCACAAATACTCCCAAGCCTACCTCTGAAGTCCTGAGTTTCTCTTCTCTGGCATATCCAGAGAAGAGATAGGACATCCTCTTGAGGATGGACATCAACACTGGATATGGATGAAGGCATGGCTGGGGCAGATGTTTTCAGAGGACTTTGAATTGTTATTGCATTTTACACTAGGTATTAACATGTGATCCCATGAAGCTCTTTGCTATGCTAGATAGAGCTGAGATGAGAATAGAAGGTGGGTGTCAGGCCAATCATCAACTCATTGTTACACATGGAAGCCACTCTCCATAGTGCTCTTAATTATGAGCTTTGCACTTTTCATGTTGTGCCATTTCTCCATGAAAAATAGCTCTATGCCTAAGCTATATTTTGTCTTCTTGCTTGTCTTTCTTCCCTGTTGGCCCAAATATATATATATATATATATATATATATATATATATATATATATATATATATATATATATAAATTCAGTTATTGGCTGCAATTGAAAGTTGTCTTCCATTTGGACTTGAATTTCACCAGAAAAGTGCAACAGTTTTCTTTTATTGCTAAACTAAGAAAGATAATCAGATGCACTGAATGAACTAGAACACAAATAAAAGAAATACCTAGTCTGTTAATGTGAAACGTATGGCCTAGGAACCTATACAATGTAAACTTGTATTCGTTTCTTTAAAAAATACCTTATTAGCATTGCATAAACTTTATGGTGTATTACGCAGTCATGAAACCCAGTGTTTGTATGAAAGCAACTGAGTTCATTGTCAGAAACCAAGGATATCTGTATGGCACTGAGAATTATTTAAATTTTAGTGAAAAGTTTCTTGGTAGATATTAACTCTGCTGATTAGAGAATTGTGGTACTTAAGGAAAAAAATCAGGAACTGATAACTGAGTAGGCTAGTTGACGTCTTGTAGCAATGACCTTAGAGAGCATTTTGGATCTGGCCAGTCTGGCTGGGGATTTTAATAGTTATACTCCAGTTGTGTCCAGAAGAAAGGTGAAGAACAGTTTTGGGCTAGGGCAGGAAAGTCTCACCTAGCTGATATCAATCAAAGTCTTATTCATTGTTTTCATTATTCATCCTTGCATTTACTTAGTAAACATGCATTGAATAGCTTTAGTGTTATTTAGTTCAATTTTATATCATAATGTTACATAACTTTCATAACACTCTTATCTTGTAACTGAGGCTCAGAGCAAATAAGAAAAGACCTACTCTATACATATAATAGAAGATCATACAGGAGAGAAAGCCAGGTTTTCTGCCTTAAGTATTCTTTCCCTATATTGTGGCTTAGTGAGACATTGCCTCATAAAACAAATTTTGAAAATCGGTGTAACAATCAACTTTTGTTATTAAAAGTGTTTGTCTCAAACCTTCCCTTTTATCTAATCAAATATCCTGGCCAATTTCCCTTCAAGTAACATTAAGATATTCAAATTTTAACTTTTATATTTATTTTAAGAACATTATTTTTATTGAGATTACATTTCCCAGGAAATTTGATAAAGGTGAAACACACATCAAATATGCCAGTTATAGCTATATAGAATCTGTATAAAAATATGAATTTCATTTTAGATTTTTGCAGGCATTATCTTCACCTAATATTGCAGGCCTCAATTTCATTAAGAATTACCTTCACAAAATATTAAAATGACATATAAGTACATACAGATAGAGATATGTTTTAAAAAATCTAGACAATCTGATTCTAAAGTGTCTGAAATGAAAGTACCCAGGAAATTGCTGAAAATGACAATAACAAGAGGGTATCAGCCCCAGCAAGTGTTAAAATCTATTATAAATCTACAATAATTACAACATCAGAATAATGGAATGTGAATATAGATCAGTCAATGGGGAAACATAAAAGCTATAAACCCAAATATATGAAATAATTTAGTACATAATAAATGTGGTATTGAAAAATCCGAGATAACTATTAAATGGTGCTGAGACAACCAGGCAATCAGTTCACATAAAAGGAAATTTATATGGCTCTTAAGCATATGGAAAGATGACCAGCTCCACTTTTAGTAAGAGAAATGTGTATTAAAATCATAAAGTAAACTTAACAAAGATTTTTAAATATGAGAATCAACACCCTTGAGTTATAAATCGTCTCCATCTTCTGTAGGAAAGATGAACACCATTTTACCTAGGAATTCCATTTCCAGATTTGTATAGTCCCTTTAGATGGTACACAAGATCTTGCTTAACGCTACTTTTTCCAACTGCTGAGGTAAGTGAGATTAATATCTTTATATATGCATGGTTTCATGCCGTCTCAGTTTTATACATAGCCATATGACTATATTAAGTCTAAAAATAAGATAAGAATATTTTCTATGTATTTAATTTTTTAAATCACATATAATTTTAGCACGCACAGTTTCAGTTTTACATTTTATTCTTTTTCCTCTATAAAGTCTACCTTGGGGAGGGAGTCTGATCTTCAAATCTCCAACAATTTTTTCAAAGAATTACTTTGGCCATTATCATTTTCATTTCATGTTGGCTCTTCTTAATTATGAATTAAAATAAGCAGCTGATGTTCTCTTATTTATAATGAGGTTATTCAATGAGAAAATTGTGAGGAATTCCTCTTTGGTATGTACTAACTATGGTCAGGTCATGAGTGACAAATTAAAAGCAAAAATCAGACTATCTTCAGCTGCAAAATGGCAAGGTAAAATATCCCATTGAGGGACAATCTTCTATTTTAACTTTGAATATTATTATGAAAGTAATCTAAATCAGGTTTCCTTTCTTTTCAAAGTCTCTTGCATGTCTATTTTCTTTTCTTTTATTTTCTTTTACTTCTTTTGTCAGTGTGGGGCCTGAACTCTGGGCCTGGGTGCTGTCCCTCATCAATTCATCTCAAGGATAGCACCCTACCACTTGAGCCACAGCGCCACTTCCAGCTTTTTTTCTGCTTATGTGGTACTGAGGAATTGAACCCAGTGCCTCATGCATGCAAGGCAAGCACTCTACCACTGAACCACCTTCCCAGGCCCTCTATATTCTTTTATAAACTTTTATGTAAATAGGTGTTTAGAAAAGAGGAAAACAGGTCAAGGAAATCAGACAAATGATTATTTTTCTGATTAAAGTGTGGTGGTCTGTGCAGTTTTCAGAAATCTGTAATATCTCAGGTCTCTTAGCAAACCAATCCTAACTAATGTTCAAGCTAGGTAGCAACTCTTCCTTAACTGGTGAGATGGTAGAGGCTCTTGTTTTTAGTAGACATTATCAATAAGAAAGATTGATATGAGGGCTGGGAAGATGGCTCAATGGTAGAGTGCTTGCCTTGCATGCCTGAGGCCCTGGGTTCGATTCCTCAGCACCACATAAGCAGAAAAAAAAAGCCGGAAGTGGCGCTATGGCTCAAGTGGTAGAGTGCTAGCCTTGAGCTGAAGAGCTGAGGGACAGTGCCCAGGCCCAGAGTTCAGGCCCCACAACCAACCAAAAAAAAAAAAAAAGAAAGAAAGAAAGAAAGAAAGAAAGAAAAGAAAGATTGATATGAAAGGATAGACATTGACAAAGTTTGATTAGACATTTGCTCCAGTATTTTGTGTTTTTTTTTCGTCTTTTTTAGATCTAATAACACAGAATGGGGTTGAAATAATTTATTTATCCCAGGAAAATTAGGGAAATGGACTACTCAATATATTAATTATTTAATTCAACAACCATTTATTGAGTGCCTACTTTGTAACAAGGCTTTAGGCTATGTAATAGTTGAATTTACAAAGATAAGTAAAACATGTCTCTGCATATCAAAGGACACTGGCATTTATTTAATCCCAGCATTTTCCTATTGCTTTGCCAGGTAGGTAGTGGAAATGAATGTGGTTATTTTGTTAGATCTTTTATATAGAGCTCTGGGACAATTAAAGACTTCTTTGGAGAGCAGCTTAAGAAAAGTTGTTTTTTTTTTTTTTTAAACCCAGCAAATGGTGAAGTTCACTCTCATAGTTCCCTCTGTATCCTGTACCATTAAGATGCCAATTGATTGCTAATTGCTCTGCATTATCCATAAGCCAGATACAAACATGTTTAATGGCATGCTCTTTGTTGTAATTTAGGGGCAGTGGCTGCTGTCTGTCTCTGTACTTTGGAACATTTTTTTTCTGAGCCTACAAAGTGTTTGGCTGGCATGCAAGGGCCTGAGGAAACTTAAGCAGAAACCTGGTTCCATGAAACATAATCCTACCACACCCTGAAACGGATAGATAGTTGTGCTGTACACACGCAGATGGGTAAGTGGAAGACTTGTCAGCCAAAATTGTGAAGGTGCTTCCACACAGCCAGCCAGTTCTGCCAAAGAGAAAAGCCACTTGCCAAGGGCAAACATGAATGGCCGTGAAAATCATGTTTTCCTTCTACCAAAGTTGGTTCTGAGTACTAAAGCTAGAGACTAATGCGAAGTTGACATCGCAAGGAAATTATTTCTGGTTCAGTGAGGTGTCCCTGTTTTGAATTCAAGATTTTTTCCCCCTGTATCAGAGATGAATAACTGATAACCAATTCAAAAGCCAACGTTTAAAGAAATTTAAATATATAATTGTGCTGGCCTGGTGACTGCAACTCTTACCAGGCAGTAAACCAGACTAAAACTTGGCTTCAGGGATTCTCATTGCTCCACAGAGTCTCATGGAAGGTGGAGGAAACATTGTCAAACACCATTAAAAGTGAAAAATAGGTAGATCCTTTTATATCTGAAGTCATTTTAGCTATCTCAGCATTGATATAGCCTAACCTCCCCCACTCTTACTCTTTATTCTTTTTTTGTTCTTCAAAATAGAAGTGGTTTTTTGTTTCACTTACAATTCCATAATTGTTTTCTACAATTCAGGAGGATTGGTTCCCTAGATATGTGTCATTTTTTTAAACTATCTCTTGTCTTCTTCTTGAGCATTTTTGACTCTCTGCTGTGCAAACTAGGCCTTCTCTGTGCTTCATGTGAAAGACTTTGCTCAGGTCTTTTCCACTCACTGGACAGAGCACAGTGTTGATAAAAACAGATTGGCCCCCACCTGTTGTGTATGTTCTTGGTGCCCCATCTGAATCTTCCTCCCCACCCCCCGGCCAGTGTGTTCTCAGAGTGTTCTCTGTTCTTAGCAGCCCTTTCGCTGAAGACTCACCCTTGTCTAAATGGGAGTCTTTGCATTCTGCAGCATCTATCAACAATCCATAGTCTGTGACGAAGAAGTGAAGAGTCAGCCTTGTCTCAGGACCAATTCTGAGATAAATTCGTGCTCCAGAGCTCCTCATGGGACTAGGCTAAAGTTAATACTTGCAAAGTCCTTATTACACTTAGCTTTCTCCTGCCTCATCCTGCTGTCTTCCCTCCTCTTCCCCTGGGAACACCTGAGGAACACCAGGGTCTGCATCCAGGGAGTATGACAGTCACCTTCATTATAAATGTTTATGGTAAGTGGGTAAGAATGTGGGAGTGGGAATGTAACTGGAGAGGGCTTAGCATATAATTTACCCTAATAAGTGTTGGTTAAATGGATGGATTTTCCAGGCTTGATGTTTGGATTAAAAGTAACACAGCTATCATCAAAAGATCTATTTCCCAAAAAAGGGCCAGACACCTTGATTCACTCCTGGACTAGAAATGAAATGATGAGGAAAATTTCATATGGCTTATTGCAGAATACAAAGAAATTGATGATTGTTAATGAGGTTAATTAATCAACAGGGATTATTCAGTGCCAACTTTTCCCAGCATGTCACTAAGTACCTTGGTCTCTGGTAGGTTTGCTGAGAAAATAACAACCAAGCATAACACACACACACACACACACACACACACACACACACACACACACACACACACACACACACACACTATATCACACCACACCTCCAGAAACCTTATACAAGTGAAATCCTCTTATCTTGAAGTAGAGGCAAAACTTATTAAAATGAAACAATCTGAGAAGTTATGAGACTATGTCATCACATGCCGAAATGTGTTTCATATGTCATAAATTCTGAAGGAGTTCAGAAAAGAAATTAGATATAGTTCTTGGGAGAGGGGAGGGAAGAAGCCATTGCAAGTTGACAAAGTAGAAATAACAACATTGGCGATAATAAGGAAAATCTGAAGAAGAAAGCATTGGTGATAGTAAAGAAAATGCAAACATAAAAAAGTAGAAAATGTTTCCCCATTTCTTTTCCTGTCCATTTTAACATCCATCCTTATTTGATCATAGATTCATGCATCCAGCCACCACATATATTTTGAGCATCTCTGTGCCAGAGATTGTGTCTTAGGAATCTGTAGAATGAAGACATAACCCCTTTCTGCTCTCATAGAATAGGATATTCCAATACAGAGTTGTTCTGGCTTTATGTCAGCAGAGGTGCTAAGAAAAACAAAGGAGAGACCTGGGATCCAAACATGGAGGAAAGATTCAAATGGTTTCCTCAAGAAGACACAACTAATTCAAGACCTAATGGATGGACAGAATTTAGACAGCCAATGTAGATTATATGGGAAAGAATGTTTTTTCTGGGGGGTGGGGTGAGGGGTTCTTTTGGTGGTGTTAGGATTTGAACATAGGACCTTCTACTTGCTAAGCAGATGCTTTACCACTTTAACCATCATTTCCCTAGCTTGTTTGTGCCTTTAGGTATTTTTCAGGTGGTGACCCTCATTTTTTCTTGGGCCAGTCTTATACCAAGATCTTCCTGTATAGCTTGAACTACATAAGGATGCCACCACAACCACCTTATTAAGATGGAGGTCTTGGTAAAGTTTTTTTTTTCCCCTAGACTTGAACTGAAATCTTCCCTATCTTTACTTCCCTCATAGCTAGGACAACAAGAGTTAAGCCACTGTACCTGGCCCAGTGAAAGGAAAAATAATTCTATAGAAATATTGAGAAACAGTACTTGGTACAGTATGACTAATGAATGTGGATAGAGAGACAAATAATCAGAGTTCAGATCAGGAACCATTCCAAGAAAAGGAGCAAGGAATTCATTGAAAGGCCATGCTAACCACTGATTGGCTATTACAATGATATGATCAATGTATTACTTCTGAAACAAGGTCTTAGCTGGTGGACACACAAAGAATCCATGAGTCTTGTGATAGAGGATGGTGGGAATGAGGGAAGTGGGAGGAAGAGCAACATAAATAAGTGCTTCATTGGTGTCTAGAAAGCAGAACAAAGCTGGCCTATAATATGCTAGAGAATTTACCCTGCATAGTTAGGATAAAAGTAATACATTTCCTCTTTCTTTTTTCACCTTTTCCTCTTTTTTCAAGTATTTTTATTATCTATAAGTAGTTTTACAAAGGGGTGGCCATTCAGCCAGGCAGTTGGTCTTGATCAATGGCCCCCCTTTCAATGTTTGCACCTCCCTTCCAAAAAACCCTCAGTATTCTTAATTTTGTAGGAGGTATTGGATTTTTTTGCCATTTAACAAAGTAGTTTATGAATACAATGTATCTTGATCTGTGTCATCCCCTTTTTCACACACACCCTTTTGGATCTTTTTTTTTATTGTGAAAATACTGTATTGAGGAGTTACAATTACATGGGCAAGATAATGAGTACATTTCTTATCAAGCATTGTAGCCTTCTCCTTTGTTTCCCCTTCCCATCCCGTCCCATCCCCTCAAAACCTCCCCGCCGCCCCCCCCCACACGAAAGTTGTAAAGTTTGTTTTCGACATAACGACTTGTACATCTCATTGTTGCAATGGGTCCACCTGTATCCCTACTTAAACGATTTGTTTTTCCCCTTCCCCTCCACAAACTATACCGACATCAATGGTATCATTAGCTTCTCTTAGGAAAAACTTTTATATCCTTAAGGAAAATTATTGGATGTATGAACTTCCTGAAAGCTGTATGTAAAACTTTGGGTGTGAATATGTGCATTTTTCTGGTACTATGAGCCATATGTTTTTGTGCGATTTTTCAACAGAAAAATGCAGTTTAGAAATGAAATAGGGTCATCTTGTGTCCATTCATTTTTTTAAAAAAATTACTCATAAATCAAGCTCTGTAGTTTTCTCTCATTGCTAGTATGACAGTTCAGGTACTTACAGCTTGCAACCTAAACTGTTCTTTTTATTACAATGTATCAACTGTTCAATATATGTGACTAGTATATATTTGTTATTCTTCAAAATGCTATAAACTATATTGAATGCTCACACTTATGAGTAGCAGAAAATCTTATTTTTGTTAGCCCCTTCTAGTAATCATCATCTTAGTTTACTGATTTTTTTTGTTTGCAATTCAGCTGTTAAAATCTCAGTTTTAGTTCCAAAACACCTTACTTTTAAGTAAATTAACCATTGCTCAGAGCTGAATACAGGGAAGTGAGGTTTGCTTAGTTCTCTATCTTATTCCTTTTCTCATGTAGTTGTTCTGTGCATAGGAGAATAGGGAAGGTAATCAGGAATGAAAGGAATTTGATCTCATTACTTGCATCAGGTTAGAGGCATCCTATCAGAGAATTAGCTAGCTGGTAATATTTCTAGACAACTACTACTTCACCTAATCTAATGTTTTGGTATGATACCCAGCCTCCAGTTACGTGGCGTGGTATCCTGGATGCTTTTTGATTCCTAGCCAGCAGTCTTCTGGGGGCAGAGAAACTTCCTTACCACACTCCTGATGGATGACTCTCTGTATCCTTACTCTATTCATTCATTTGGCCAGTTTGTTGTTGTCCATCCTGTATTTGATGATCTGGGCTAAGTGTGAGGGAAACTTGTTTAGTCTCAATGTGTGTGAGATTAGGAGATGGAAGCAACCTTAGAATCTCATGACGCAAATGTTTACTGTGTCTCAGGATCCAGCTTCCAAGGTGTTTTGTGCATTTTCCTGGGACTGTGAGCCTGCAGGTGTTGCAAAGGTTCTAGACAATCTTGTCTACATAATTATGTGTTCAGATTTCAGAAATGATTCTCTAATGGAACCTGGATTGCTGGCCCAGGGGAAAATAAGCCCAAATGCTTCCCTACCATGAATGTGAAGAAGATAAAATACTGACTTACAAACTCAACTCTCCCCCAAAGATGACTCCTCTTTGCTTACCTCTTGGGGGATGCTCTTTTGATTCTGCTAGAAGTTCTCTTCATTAGCAAATCCGCAGTCAGAGATGTTTATGACATTGTTTTCTAGCCTTGAGTAATTTCTACTGGTGATCCAAACAAATAGAGGTCTCCGTATTTTTTACACTATCATGTTATTAGTATGCATGATACAATTTCTTATGAATCCTTCCTGATTATTATTTTTTATTTTTATTTATTTATTTGTTTATTTCTGTCAGTCGTGAGGCTTGAACTCTGGGTCTGGGCTCTGTCCCTGCATTCTTCAGCTCAAGGGGAGAGCTCTACCTCTTGAGCCACAACACCGCTTCCGGTTTTCTTGTGTTTTTTGTTGGAGATCAGAGTCTTACGGACTTTTCTGCCCAGGCTGGCTTTGAACCATGATCCTCAGATCTCAGCCTCCTGAGTAGCTAGGATTACAGGCATGAACCACTGGTGCCTGGCCTTCCAGATTATATTAACTGCAATGACTCCCCAAGAAAAGTCTTTTTGGATTGGTCTCCAATGTCATTAAAAAGTCAACTTTGTAGACTCATTCTTACAAGTTGACTAACATGGCATTAACCAAACAACTCTCATCCTATTATATATCTCCATGGTGCTTTCCATCTATTTCACTGGCTCTCTTACCACTTGTTTAATAGGAATCAATCCCCTCTATCCACTTGGCAGTCTCAAGGAAGTGGCACTGTGGCTCAAGTGGTAGAGCACTAGCCTAGAGCTGAAGAGCTGAGGGACAGCGCTCAGGCCCAGAGTTCAAGCCCCACAACTGACAAAAAAAAAGAGTCTCCACTTGGCAGCATGATTTTATTTATCTGAGAGCTTGTAAGAGATCCCTTATTCATCAGTTATCACCAGGAGCCTAACACAATGCCCTGAATATAGCAAATATTCAGCAATTTTATTAGACTGATATAATAGGTTAGGTGGGTCAGATTATGGAAGGAGCCTTAAATACTAGTTTGGTTGATATCTATTTAAGAACAAGAAGACAGTTTCTTGAAGTCATCTATTTTTGCAAGTTACAAAATACTTATAAAATACAAACATAGTGACCAAAGCAAACCATGTAGCTGTAACAAGGGAACCTATTCACAAACATGACAGTCTATCTGCTAAGCTACTCCCTGGCATGTCAGTATCTGAATGACACAACAAAACCATGTGCTGTGGGTCTCAGTCCAACTACTGGAAACATACAGTCTAAAAGAAAATCAAATGTGGATGTCCCCAGAATTAGCATTGTACTAGTGCCAGGTCTCACTAATGTGACAGAGGTGGGGCAGAACTGGGTGGGTGAAGTAGAGGGTGGTACCACTCTAGCTGTGCAGTGGTGAAGAAAGAGAAAATGAGGTGACTTGGGCCAAATCCTGCCAGGTGGGAAGGAAATCCATATGGATGTCTGTTGGCAGCGTGAGCATCCTGCATTGTATGGGCATGTGGTTGGTGCCATCAGGCATCTGAGCATCTGGCTCCAACCAAGCAGAGCTTCTGGATAAACTTCATCTTCAAGGGTGGCTTTAAGCAGAGGGCTTCAAAGAAGACTCAGGGACTTCTGAGAAGCATTCAAAATTTGGCCATACTAAAAACCTCGCTTTATATGAAAAAAAAGCCTTAAATGTTCTTTAAAAATCTCATTTCAAATGTCTTGACTTTATAAACAACAAGTCCCACATAAATACATGCTATTCTAAATACATTTGGAAGACCATCTTGACACATCTACATTTCATTTGGCTTGCTAATTTTAAGAGCCAGCTCTAATAATACATATGCATTATGCATTCGCTAATAGCAGCCACATATGTTTACAGCTGCCTTCATATTCATATCTTCCCTCACCTGATATGCACACCTGCTTCCTGAGATGACCATTCATGCAAGCAGTGCATCTATGCCCTCGTAGCCATGTGCATATGCAAATGCTCATTTCTCCACAAAACCTGAGGATCTTACAAACTTTTTCTTCTCTTTCCAGCCTATGCTGAACCAGGCAGCTGTTTTAGGTCATTCTTTGACCCAGCAGCTACAATCTAGGTAGAACAGCTGTGGTCAGAAACTTGGCCAGGACTGGCTGCCAAGAGAGGGCTGGAGGTGGCTGCATTGAGCAGAGCTGTGGAATGTGGGCGGAGCCAGAGGAGAAGAGGCACAGCTGATGCCACTTTTTCAAGAAGAAGGTGGGAAACTCCCCTGCCTCCCCAGTGAGATGACTGAAGGCAGCTGTGTGCTGCGGATGCTCGGAAAATGAGATGGTAGGGCTTAGCCTGGGATGGAGCAGCTGCTGTAGTCTGGAGGGCACCGCCAGGTCATCTTCTGATGTGGGCATGGCTCCAGCGCCTGTGTGTCAGTTGGGAGATAGTCTCCAATCTCTTCGGGAAGGACACTGTCCAGAAGGGCCTGGCAAAGCTGATGAGTTCCACACACATCAGGGCATGCATCTCCATATGTTTACTACAATGTGTGGGGAACTTTGTTCATGAGATCATTTTTGAATGTTTCTGGCCAGTAGGAAAAGCTTAGTGTTAGAAAGGATGGGCGAGGGCACCCAGCACTCTGTGAAACCTTACTGGTCCTGCGAAGATGATACTCCTGACAAGAAGCAGGATTCCTCTGTCAGGGAGACTAGTCTAGCTCATTTCACTCCACACTTAGTTTTCATCTCTTGTTCCAGTTTACCTATTCTAAGCCAAAGGAAGAAGTGAGCTTATGAGCTCTCATAATTTTGGGAAACATTTAACATTTGAGAACCAATAAATGAAGCCATAGCAAGATCTAGACTTGGTCATTAAATGCCAACCGGGTTTAAAGGTCACTTTTTTTTTTAACACAAGAGTTGATGTCTAGTGAGATTATAAGAAAAAGTCTGAACTACTTGTTGGATTTTACTGCTCTTGTAGCTGTTCAGTCTTTTAAAATTATTTTATTAGCATATATTGATGGCACACAATGAGGGTTTGTTTCATTTTGACATTTTCATTCATGCACATAGCATACTTTTGTCATTATTTCTCTTGCCACTGATTTTACCTCCCCTACAGGGCCAGTGTCCTTCAATAGTCCCTGTAGCTGTCAGCCAAGCTTCACTAAGCTGTTCTTTGCAGAGCAACCTTCTACCTGCTGTGTCCCAGATGGCCAATGGTCACCAGTAGTATTCTACTATGACTGGAGAAAGACCTGTGGCTGCGGAAAGACCAGGCTAAAAACCAATTGCTGGATGAATATCTCCAGCATTCATCTTCCTACTTCTATGCCTTCAACACCCTTTCCTTCATCCTACCCAGTAGACATGCTTACTCTTTTATTTAGCAATGGGATTGGCCATGGTTTGATTTACCTCTTTCTTTGGCTACTTCTTAGCAACAGCTGCTTTCTCAGCTTGATTTCACTATCCATATTTGCTATGGATAAATCCATGAACTGAATACATCTGTCTATGGCAGCTGGAAATTAGAATCTACTACTATGTAATCTACTTCTTGGGAAGGGGTAGACAACAGAGCTGAAAATTAAACTAATATTTGAATTGAAAAGTTAGTCCTTTAACATCGCATCAAAATTCTTCTCTCAGCATATTTGGAGAGGAACATCTGAACATAAAAATTCATATTAACATGGAATGTCTACTAGGTAGATAATCAAGGTTAATTTATGGCTCTTTGAAAGGATAATTTCAAGAAATGATGATCTTTTTCTGACCAGAGGACTGAGACTAGAGTGTGTCAAGTTCTCAATCGCTAGAAGATTTACCCTGACATATCTCTGGTCTTGTGCTATTAGTATTTTTATTCATCTTTCACATGACACCAACTCTTCCAAGGACAAGGTTCATAAGCCTCTACATAATATACTCTTCAACCTTCAGTGGGGGTGATATCTGCATTTTCTCCTGGGGTACAAATTTAGAATTGCAGTCTTCCTTCCTATTCCTATCAATGTATGAGTTCCTTGGCAAGGTGGTAACAAAGTGAACTTTCTTCTTCTCTACCTTCTCCAAAAGTCTCTGCCTGGTTTCTTTCTTCTTTTTTTTTTTTTTTTGGGTCTGGTTGTGGGTCTGAACTCTGGGCCTGGGCGCTGTCCCTCAGCTCTTCAGCTCAAGGCTAGCGTTCTACCACTTGAGCCACAGCACCACTTCTGGCTTTTTTTTTCCTTTTTGCTTATGTGGTGCTGGGGAATTGAACCCAGGGCCTCATGCATGCAAGGCAAGCGCGCTACCACTGAGCCACCTTCCCAGCCCTTTGCCTGGTTTCTTGACAGTCCATGCTCTTTGCTTATATTTAATCAAATTTAATTGGAAATAGTTTTCATGGGTCGTTTTCTTTTTTACAAGAGGCTACAAAGAGTATGAAGAACAATCCTTTATTAGTTGATTCATAATATTGTGATGATTATCCTATCTTACCTTGTACATGTCATATTTAATTGTCATCTTAATCTTGAGGTGATAATCACTTATAGTTAAAGAAACTGAGATTTAGACATAAAAATTTGTCTAAAGTCCTGTAGCAAGTAAGTAGTTATTTTAGAGTTCAGATCAAAATGTATCTGTTTCCAAATTCTGTGATCCTTTCAACAAACCTATCTAGCTGGGGGTGATCTGTTTCCATGAATAAAAATGTTTCTTTTTTTCCCTCCAAGTTGAAGACCATCTTCTTGACTAAGGAAGGCTTGTTCCTCTTCTTGACATTCCTGGAGTTTATGAAGTAAGGAACCTTGAGATAGACATATCTTAAGCAGGCTAGCCAGCAGAGAGGCACCTTTGCCCTTTAACTTCTTATTTCTGGTTATCAATAAATGGGACAAACCAGCTTTATCAACCATTGGTTGATTTTGTACCTATACTTCTGTTGTTACATATGCATGTCTTTTCTTTATGTTTTAATACCTTAAGTATTCTTTGTTGGGATGAGAAAGGTTCAAGATAATCAGGATTCAGTGGAGCTATCCTTTGGTATGCACAGTAATCATTCCAGTATCATACCTCCTGAATCTCCTTGGAGCTCCAATCTCTGTTTCCAAGGGGCCACAATTCTCTGCTTTTGTCATCCCAGAGTCAGGTGTCATACAGAGACCTCCAATACAGCTTAGCTATTGGCCAGATTATGCAGCCATAGTCACCCTAAACTGTTGACATGGCCACCCTATTTGCCTTTCAATCAGAAATCCCTATATAGGTTTTGATAGAGACCTTCTTCTCACACCAGTGCTACTCCTGTCCAGCCTGTGTTTTGTGTTCCTTTGTGATGTGCTGAACTTCCTAACTCTAGAACGTGTGTGTATAATCAACTTTGGTTTTTGTTTGTTAGCCCAGCCTCTCTGTCCCCACTCTGTGACCACCTCTGACTGAAGATCACACAGAAGGGCCAGAGAATTGAAGGCATAACTTTACTTCCCTTTGTTGCAAGGGAGCTAATAGTTTATTTGACAGCCAGAGTGAGTTGACTGGCAGAGAAGTTAAAAGGTAAATGTCCAATTTGCTCCTGACCTGTAGACAGAAGATAAGTTTGTGAAGTGCAGCTGGGAAAAATTCTAAAACTACAGAGCCTGAACTGTGAATGTGTGGAGCTGTAGAATAAACACTGTGACTGTTGTTACTTAGTGGCAGCTGATATCATCTGCTAGCTTTGCATATATTCCTCTTCATTTTCTAAGGCAAGCCACAGATGTTTTATCCCTTGTGATCACACCTGCAAACCTAAAACCAGTTTTAAAAAAATGGGATAGCAGATGTTGAAATTGGAACAGTTATGCAATTGGACAGGAAAAAGGAGCCACCAAAATGATTCCACTATGTTTTTTTTATCTGTGCAAATGCCAGGAAGTAACTTCTCTTTTAGCTATAATACAATTGTCCTAGCATTTCCTGTTTTCCCCAATGCAAAGGGCATTTTGTGCATTTTAATTATATAAAAGATGATCATTTTCATTCTATCCCTGATATATAACTCACCTTTAATGAATTGTCCCATGATATTCCTGACCCACAAGCATGAAATAAAGGAATGCTTTTAAGTCATATGAGGGCACTACATTTGCTGATGCTAAAAATGCGTTAGTCTGATAGGAAAGTTAATTAAGCAATAAGACATTCTATGATGTGAATTATTGTATAATAACTCATGCTTTTGGTGTAGCAAGGCACAAATCTGAAGGCCAAGCACCCCTACAGCAAGTGGGTATGAATTATGCTACAATAACTCAAGTCCTGGAGTTTTCCATAGAAGCAGAGGAAGAGGGGGTGAAAACCAAGGAAAAAAATCAATACCTTGCATGTAAGAGAGACTAAAAGAGTCACTCTTTAAAATTCCTTATGCTTTCCTTAAGACAATACGTAATAGCAAGACTTTCAGAATAAAGGACACTGGGTTCCTTTGTTGTTGTGGTTATTTTTTAATTGCTTTGAGGAAACACAACAAATTTCCAGATTAGAGTCTCCTGAAAAAAATACTTTTCCTGAAGTATGGCCCTTTGGAAGGTCAGCAACTTGGTGGATTTTTTTTTCCTGACACCAACATCAATTAACGTATCTCTTTACAACTCTGGAAATTTCACTTTCTAAGCACAGATCTTTGGATTAGAAACTATATGTCTTGTGAGAGAAAAGGGTCCAGTAGCCAAAGGCTTCTGAATCAGGAAAACACTGTTTTTCGCTCATTCCTGTGTTCCATATTAAACTGGGGTTGGAATTTGACTTCAGAATACAGTAAAAAAAAAAAAAAAAGTCTGACCTCCCTAGGCTCTCTTTTTTTGACCTGAAGGACTAAAGACAGGGTGAACTGTGTAGAAGTTCAGGAGTTAAATAGAATAAGCCCATTTGGAAACCTACACAAAAAGAGGGGGCAAAACTAGGTCCACAGAGATCCTTTCTTGCTGTTCTTCCCTTTCATGGCCATATTGATTTAATGAATGATGATGTACCTAACAAGTCCCAATTAGCTGATCTGGTCCTGTTAATCTCACAGCTGGATAGCTTGACAGCCAATCAGATCGCTCTTTGTTAAAATCCAATTTAACAAGAACGGTATCTGCGGAAGCAGCAGCAGCATATTCCTTCATGTAAATGTGAGCCTACCAGACTGATTGAGATTGACAAGAACGTGCCCTGTCCAGCCTGTCTCATCTGAAGCTGAACACAAAACAGCTTTCCTGCCTTCTTTTTGCTCTCTCCTGGGTAACCTTCAGCCCCAGCCTTTGTGGAGACAAGCAGTTCAACAAATCTGTGACTTCAGATACCACAAGTTTGCTGGTGAGATTCCAGAATTGAGTCAGACCATGCTTCTCTCCATACGACTAACATATGGTATTAACATTTTTTTCAACACTGTACAAAGGGAACAGCTTCAGACAGTGTATCTGTTATTCTTACAGTTACTCTGTTGCCTCTCAGTGTGGCACTGATATTGACTCTCTTTGGTCCTGTTTGGAAAGCTTATTTTAACCTTTATTTTTCCTCCTTCATTCTTAGTTTCTTTGATGGGATGCTGTTCCGTGTCTTCTCTGAGCCACTGGAGAGCTTATTGATTTCCTATTCATCTTATAAAATTGTGGAGTATATTTGACTAACAAATTCCCCATTGTGGAAAAAGCATTCTCATAAACAAAGATGGGTGGTAGAAGTTATCAAACATTTTATAAAGAGCCAAATGATGTTTGTCCTGTCCTGCCTAGCCACTCAGCTATGCCATCTTGGTGAAAAGCAACCATTGATAACATGTAAAAGAATGAGGAGATCTGTTCTAACAAAGCATTATTTATGAAAATACACCAATGAAGCCAGGTGCCGATGGCTCATACCTGTAATCCTACCTACTCAGGAGGCTGAGATCTGAGGATCGCGGTTCAAAGCCAGCCCGGGCAGGAAAGTCCATGAGACTCTTATCTCCAATAAGCCACTAGAAAACCAGAAGTGGTGCTGTGGCTCAAGCGGTAGAGTGCTTGCCTTGAGCTAAAGAGTGCAGGACAGCGCCCAGGCCCAGAGTTCAAGCCCCACTACCGGCAAAAAAAAAAAAAAAAAAATAGACCAATGATGTTTTAGGGAAGAAGGGTAAGATTTTGTCTGCTTTCTTTAGATCATGGATTCTCAAAAGTTGAGATGAGGATACAAAGGCAATGATGTTAGGATATTGGAAATTCAGTAGTTCAATGAACAGATAAAGAATTGGAATCAGACAGGTGAGTGACTGAATTTGAGTTCAGCTATTTATACATAAATGGCTTTTGAAGAGTTATTCAACTTGTATCCATTATACTTTCCTCGTACTTAAAAAGTCATCTTATCTAGAACAGAAGCAGAGATCAGAGCTGGGATCAGAGTTGGACTACAGTTATCAGTTTCCTTTGCAGTGAGAATTTCCCTGTCATTCAGATTTATCTGATCAACTAGGCAGAGATGGGTGCTAGTTCTGATCTAAAAACCTCGAACTTCAATAGACTCATTTTGACTACAATTTTCATTTTACTGAGTGGCATCTGGATATGATGATGAGGCCTTAGGCCCAGGTACAAGAACAATGCATTTCAGGATTTGGAGAAGCCACAAAGAAGGAGTCTCATTCCCAAACTGCTGTTTGATAAGCTGGAAAACTTACTGGACTGTTTTGTGAGAGCTGAATATTCTCGAAGTAGTTCATGTTATTGTTCTCTTGCTTCAGTATTACTCTAATGCAAACAATACAATATTGTACTTGCATGATTATTATGAAGATATAAAATAATTCATGTAAAGTACTTGGCATTTAGTGGGCATTCCATAAAAGATAGCTTTTATCTGCTTTGGTATTCAATAGGGCCCCAGCAAAATTGGTTTTCTCGTATCCATTTGCTTGATTGTAGTAAGAATAATCTTTGTAAAATATAAACCTGATTATGTCATCTGCCATCCTAACATGCTTAACAAGTCACTTTTTAACTCTTTAGAAACAAATCATAATCCTTACCCTAACCTTCAAGACTCTTGCTAATGTTGCTAGCTCCATTTCTTTTTAAAGTCCCCGTGCCCTCAGTTTTGTCTTTTTGTGTTTGAAGTTTTGTAGGCATGCTATCATCTTCCTTCAGAAGTCTGCTCATGCTCTCTACCTTGAAAGTGTCCTGCTTCAACTAAACCTCTTCCTTCAGCCTTTATGTGCTTCATCAGATGCTTTGGGAAATTGTTATTGATACCAAGTCAACTCCATCTAGCATTATTTGCAGTTTATTTCTAGCATGATTCACAATTTTGATGGGAATGTGATCACTGGAAGTTCCTTCACTCTGTTGTAAACACTTTACTAAAGGAGTTTTAAACACTAATAAATAAATCTCTTTTTAGCAGATACCAGTATTGTTGGACAGGGGAGTTGTGTTAGCTTTCTGTTCCTATAGTGAAGTAAGCCAGGCCCAAAGAAACATAGGTCCCATGGTTTCCCTTATTTGCAATATCTAGAATATGTATGAGTCAAGCGGAAAAGGTCAGATAATGTGATGTCAGGAAAATGAACCCTTAGATATGTATTTTAATATTTTTTTCTTTCATGCATGTGTTTCTAACGCATTTATAAGATTATCTCTTTGTTGCTTTGTATGTCCCTCCCCCACAGTATAACCCCTGCTTTCACTATATTTGATGTCAGTATAACTTGTGGAGGAGATGGGGAAAAACCAGTTGTTTAAGGATACAGGTGGACCTGTTGCAACAAAGAGAAGTACAAGTTGTCATGCCCCAAACGAGCTTTACAATGTCGGTGCGGGGCGGGAGGGGGGGGGGAGAAGGGGGGGAAGGAGAAGGATTGGGATTGGGGGGGAGGGGGGAGACTGGGAAGGGATGTGAAGGGTAAACAAAGGAGGAGGCTGCAATGCTTGGTAAGAAATGTACACATTATCCTGCCCATGTAATTGTAACCGCTCTGTACAGTATGTTCACAAATAAAATAAAATTAAATTAAAAAAAAACAAATACCTGAGATAAATAAACATGGAAGAGAACTTTGTGTTGTTTTATGATGTCGGAGATTTCAATCCAAGATGTCTTGGCTTCACTGCTTTGGTTCAGTGGTCAGATAGTACATCATGGTGAGAGAGTGTAGTCCAGGAGTATAGTACAGGAAAACTCTTCACCATTAATGAGGTCCAGGAAGCAAAAAGAGAGAGAGATCAAAAGGACAAGGTACCAGAAATTCCTCCAAAGACACACCTCAGAACCTAACATCCCCTTATCAGGCCCTACATCTTAAAATTTTCACTACTTTCTAGTAACAATGTAGGCCTAGGACCAAACTTTTTAGGACATGGGTCTTTGGGGGGACATTTAAGAAACTATAACAGAAACTGAATCTCTACATATTTATTCCTTTATAAAAAATAGATTCAAATAGATTTGAACAGTTACTTTATAAGACTGAAACTAGATCACAGATAGTTTGTTATTCATGACTTTTGATTGGAGAGTTTATTAACTAAAACTAAGACTTTATAATTTTATGATTTTATGACTTTATAATTTTATGACTATAATTTTATGATTTATAATTTTATAATAGCATTTTTCTTTTTTTATTGTAAATGTGGTATACAGAGGGGTTACAGTTACATAAGTCAGTGTCACCCCCTCCCTCATCCTCTCTCAGTTTTTCCCCTCTCCATCCCCTTCTCCCAAGTTGTAAAGTTCATTTCCAACATAATATCTAGTGAGTATCATTGCTGAATTGATTCACCCTTTGTCCCACCATTTCTGTGGTTCCCTTGCCTCTCTTCAAATCAGATAAACTTATATATATGACAAAGTATACAGAAATTAAAAAAAGTGACAAAAGGGAATAAACTAAAGATAAAATGAAAGAACAAAAAAAAAGAACTGCAAAAATTACAATAAAAATCTTGTTTCCATTTCTTGGAGTTTCTGTTGATAAGCATCATTTTATATGCACATTGCTATTGAGCCCTTGTGATTCTTTTCTAAGAATATCTTTTTTTGATCTCATGGTATGCATGTTTAGAGTGTTGTTTAATTAATCATGTCCAAGTGTAATTTTTTGTCTTAATATGCATTGGGTTTACCTGTAGAATAATAGGCACATTCTAATTGTTAAAATGAGGGAATTGGTGCAGTCAGTTTCTTTTGGTCAGGTTTAACCTTGCTAAATATAATTTTTTCCATGTCTTTGCATTTCCTTACTAATGAGGCAATGCTATTCTTTCTGATGGAAGCATAGAATTCCATTGTGTATAAATACCAAATTTTCTTGATCCATTTGTTCACTTAGGGGCATTTAGGCTGATTCCATATCTTAGGTAAGGTAAGCAATACTGCAATGAACATGATTATGCTGATGGCTTTAGTGCAGCCTGCTTTGTGATCACTTGGATAAATGCCCAGGTGTGGAATTGCTGGGTCATAGGAAAGTTCTGTATTTAGTCTTTTGAGGAACCTCCATACAAAATGATAGCACCCACCATAATAAAGACACAACGAAGCTAGGTGCTAGCCGGGCACCAGTGGCTCACGACTGTAATCCTAGCTGCTCAGGAGGCTGAGATCTGAGGATCATGATCATGGTTCAAAGAAAGCCCGGGCAGGAAAGTCCCTGAGATGCTTATCTCCAATAAACCACCAGAAAACCGGAAGTAGCATTGTGGCTCAAGTGGTAGAGCTCTTGCCTTGAGCTAAAACGCTGAGGGACAGCTCCCAGGCCCAGAATCCAAGCCCCATGACTGATAAAAGAAGAAGAAGGACTGGGAAGGTGGCTCAGTGGTAGAGCGTTTGCCTTGCATGTTTGAGGCCCTGGGTTCGATTCCTCAGCACCACATAAGCAGAAAAAAAAGCCGGAAGTGGTGCTGTGGCTCAAGTGGTAGAACACTATCCTTGAGCTGAAGAGCTGAGGGACAGCGCCCAGGCGAGGATTGTGGCTTAAGTGGTAGAGCACTAGCCTGGAGCACAAAGAGGCTCAGAGACAGTGCCCAGATCCTGAGTTCAAGCCCCAGGACTGGCAAAAAAAGAAAAAAGAATAAAAAAGAATAAAAGGCCCAAAGAAATAAATTTGAAAATACACATAACATAAAAGATTACTTCCTCTATATAATATTATAATCAATAAACATAAAAATAAAGGAACATATTAGGAACATTAATAAGTAATTCACTGAAAAAATAGTTGGCATACTATGGAAAAATAGTTATCATAATTTTAAAAGTTATAATTTTACTGATCAAATTAACAATGGCAAAATATATTGATGACTTCTTATGAGAGTTAGGGACTTAGAGTCTTAGAACATGGTATAAAACAGATATAATACTAATGAATAGTTGGGAATTATGATACTTAAAAATGAAATACATGTTTATATAAGTACAGAAACATTTACTATTTATGGATGAATATATTAATAGTTTCTCTTTATATAAATATTATCATGGCTATTGTAGAGCTTTTTATTTTTAAAAGTTATAAAATAGGAACTAATTTTTGTTTTGTAATGTTATTATTTTTCCCCATGTAATTTTCTTAATGGCTTTTTATGATTTGCAGACATCTATTGCTTTTGTCATTACTCAGTTTGAAGCTTACTTTTGCTTTGTTTTAAAAGTCTTTAGTTTTCACTTGACTGTCCTGATTTCTCTGTAAGAAAATGTAGTCCTTTACAAATAATAAATTTTTGACTCTTGAACACAGCATATTTTCTCATTTTTTAAAAAATCTGTTTGTCTTGTGGAAAGGAGCAATTTTCAGAATTCTTTCTTGCAAATTCCACAGACTCCATGATACCTGAAACTCATGCTCCTTCCAGTTTAGACTCCAGAATGTTGAGATTGCAGGCATGTACTACCACACATTTTCCACAAAATGCTTTTATTGACTTTTGAATAACATTTGCATTCTTAGTCAATCTATTGTTGCAACTGATAAGTGAAAATCTTGATGTGACTGTTAGTTGGCATTTGTTAGTTTTGGCTTATATGTATTAAAATGAAAGGTGAAAATATGATTGTTACTTAGGTAAAACAGTTCTTTTCTAAATCAGGAATTATTTCAAATTCTGGAAGGCATCTCTTGGTTTATCGTGCTTTCAACTACATAATGATTATTTTCATACCACATTTAAATTTATCCTGCATTATAACATTTTCATCATCATTAAAAAAAATTAGATCAGTAGTAAACAAATTATGACCAATGGGAAAATCTGATATAATGTAAGTAAAGTCTCATTGCAATGCAATCCTATATGTTTGTGTATTGTCAGCTGGTGGCTTTCACCATTCAATGACAGCTACAGCATGAGTGCATGTCCCATAAAGCCTAAAGTGGTTATTATTTGGCTTGTTATAGAATTTTTTTTTTGCTAACTCCTTATCTAATCAATCAAAAACAAACCAATTCTCATTTCCTTTTCTCTTTTTAATTGTATGCTGTTTGTTCTTGCAAATATTCCTTTCAGGGCCAATTTTAAGCTATTAATATGATATCATTGAAGGTAAGTTTTTTTAAATAAGTTTTTTATTGCGAAAATACTGTACAGAGGGGTTACAATTGCATGAGCAAGGTATGAGTACATTTCTTATCAAATATTGTTGCCTCCTACTTTGTTTTTCCCCCTACCATCCCTGCCCTCCTACCTCCACAACTACATCCACCCTTTCCCCACCCCCTTCCAGGCTCACCCCCCCACCAAAGTTGTAAAGTTCATTTTTCGACATAACGTCTTATACATCATCTCATTGTTGCAATGGGTCCACCTGTATCCCTATTTAAACAATTTGTTTTTGCCCTTCCCCTCCCCAAATTATACCAATATCAAATACAGTGAAAACAGGGGTTATACCATGGGGGAGGGACATACAAAGCAACAAAGTAATCATCTTATAAATATGTTAGAAACAATAGCTTAAAAAAACCACTCGTTGGGCTGGGAAGGTGGCTCAGTAGTAGAGCGCTTGCCTTGCATGCCTGAGGCCCTGGGTTTGATTCCTCAGCACCACATAAGCAAAAAGAAAAAAGCCGGAAGTGGCGCTGTGGCTCAAGTGGTAGAGCGCTAGCCTTGAGCTTGAAGAACTGAGGGACAGCGCCCAGGCCCAGAGTTCAGGCACCACGACCGGACCCAAAAACAACAACAACAACAAAAAAAACCACTCTTTTGCCTAACATCATCTTGTCTGAACTTTTCTGCTTGTCTCAGACATATACTAGTTATTGTAAATAAGGGAAACCATGGGACCTATTTGTCTTTGGGCCTGGCTTACTTCACTTAATATAATTTTTTCCAAGTCTTTCCATTTCCTAACAAATAGGGCAATGTCATTCTTTCTGATGGAGGCATAGAACTCCATTGTGTGTGTGTGTGTGTGTGTGTGTGTGTGTGTGTGTGTGTGTGTGTGTGTATATGTATATGCCACATTGTCTTGATCCATTCATCTATGCATTATATCTACCATATATACTATATCTACGGTACTGATACATAAGCTGCAAGTAATCTAACAAGTCTATTTTGGTATGTAGCAGAATTAGGAAGTGACACATATAAAAATTTTGATATTTTCTTGACTTTAATATATTTTAAGGTTACATATTTAGTTTTTTAATAATTGTTTAATTATTTTAGTAATGCCACAATAGCTCACAAAGTTCCTTAAAGCTTAATAAGAGGATTTTCAAAATATACATTGAAGAGCTCTAGCCCTAGAATTCTGATTTAATAGGTCTGAAGCAAGGCCTAAGATTTTTGTATCTAACAGGTTTCCATGTTCTGCTGATGCTGTTTGGGTAACCAGATTTTGAGACCCTGAACATTGTTATCATAAGTGGCAACAGTATCTGCCTTTGAGATTGATGGTTCAAATTACGTTAAAATTTGGTCATATTTTTAATTTGCTGGGAATTTTTTATTGTTACTGAATACATCTTATCAATACTTATCCTTTGTAATTTTGTAATGCCCCAACTCTTTTTTTAACCAATTTTGTGATGTTTATATTAATGCATGTCCTAGTTTTTAAAAAACAAAACTATCTTTTTGTTCCTAACATTACCTGTGATTATAACTTTTTCTGTTCCATTGTGAAGCTTGAACTGAGGGCTTACCATTTGAACCACAGTGCTACTTCCAGTTTTCTGATGGTTACTTTGAGATAAGAGTCTCAAGGACTCTCCTGCTCCAGCTGGCTTTGAACTGGGATCCTGAGATTTCAGCTTCCTGAGTAGCAAGAGTTATAGTTATGAACTACCAGTGTTCAGTAGGGAACATTTTTTTTTAAATTATTGCACTCAATTTGCTTGTTTATTTAGGGCTGAATTTTCAATATTCATAACCAAAAAGAACATTCATAGTGTTTTTGCTAGTTTTTTTGTGTTCCTTCTTATGAAGTTTTGTTTTCAACACTATACTTACTTTCTAAAATTGATTTTAAAACTTCCCATCTGTTTCAATGAGCTGAAGTAGAATTTATTCTATATGGAAATTACCTGTTTCTTGAAAATGTGAGAAGTCTCGTTGGAAGAAACATCTGGTTTAGCAATATTTTAGAGGAAATTCTTTGAAATATTTAAAATTTCTCCTAGGCAGCTTTTCCATTTACACTATAGCCATTGGATTTACTTTGAGTACATCTTATTTTCCCATATAAGTTATCATTTCATCATTATTTTCAAAAATTTATAAACCTCTGAATCTGCTCTTATTTTCTCTTTCTTCCTGCTAAAAATGTACCTTTTTTCCTCCTTTGACTGGATTTGCTATTTTGTGGATTTTGTATTTTGGTACTTAACATATCTGATCCTAGAGTTGCTGTATAATTCTACTTACATTTTTTCCACTAAATAAAATGTGTGTTTCATTGATAACTTTCCATTTGGGACAGGGGTTTTATGAGAGGAATGAAATCACTAATGAGGAATAGTGTCCATTAAAAAAGAAAAGTCATGCCTTGCCGTAGCATTTGAGAGGATGATAGTACAAGGCTCAGGCATGGCTTCCTTATTTCTCTGGTTGAAGGATAAGTGTTTTCTGCCTTGGGCTAGTGCAGTGCCTGTGGGCTAGCTTGTGAGCAGGGCTCCCATGGAATTAACAGGACTAAGATCTTAAAACTTGATGTGAACTGGTACTATAAACATGTAGTATTCTGCTTTTGTGAGGCAACATGTGTTTCCAGCTGCTGGTAATGCCAAAAGACTCATTCTTACCACCTAGACAAATAAGGATCTACTATGAACAGGCTCACCACTACTACCTTACCATTAACAATAAGTATTTTTGCACCCTCTAGAAAATCAAATCCATTCAGGTCTCAGTAGTCTTATCTGACTAAATGGGAATGAAGAAGCTAGACAAAAATTAGAGCAATGCTGCCTTAAACTAAGTGCTATTTGTGGTGATTCTTAATATTAAGAATGGTTAGGATCTTTAGAGAGGATTCAATAGAATTTAATGAACAAGCAGTCAGATATTAGAGGGTAAAGAAACAGGGCATAACCCTTGAACTCAAGGAACTTGATAGGAATTTGAGCAAACAGAAAGGTAAGCAGTTAGTAATAATAACTTTTTCATAATTAAGGTGAAAACCACTGTTTTAAACCATTTAAAGTGGTATTTCAGAAGTGTTCACGATCTTACTATTTAGTTATACAGTGCTTTTATCACTCCCCAAAAGAAAACATTGTACCCTTGCAGAGTTAGTGCTTATTGCCGCCTTCATGCCCTGAAAACTGCTTATCTGCTTTCTGTCTCTATGGATTTAAGTTTAGTTGGATTTTGATTCCACACAAAGAATTGTACTTGGAGCAAAAGACAAGAGGTCAAATCCCTTGAACTAGCTGGGTGAAATTGAACTAGACAGCTTGCCTTTTTGAAGTTCAGGTGCTTTATCTATCAGCTATAAATAATAATATGTGATTTTTTTCTGAAGGCATAGGACAAGACCAGATGATCCATAAAGGTTGCCTTGAGCTCTAAGTTTTATGATTATGTCATTTCATACTATTTTTGAAAACCATTAATTGATGCTTTGCAGTATACTAACTGCAAAGCAGTATACCATACTTGTTTGTAACCTTAGTGATTGAACGCTAGCAGGATATCCCAGGCCTATATTTAAAGCACAATATTATAGTACTTACATGTGTTCCCAAAGCATAGTAAAGAAATAAAATAGAAAAGAAATGCACGAATGTGGTCAGCAATGTGTCTGAAAGCACTACTTATTTGTATCATTAAGCTTTGCATCAGTCATACCCTGATCGAACGAAAAAAGAAAGCTTGCCATTTTCCCATATATTTTCATATTATTAAAAAATAACTTATAGGCTTTCTCAACTACTGATTTATGTTTTAATCTCTTTTTTGGCTCCTAAATGATAATTCCTATTAACATACCAAAGAGAATTATCTGAAGAAAATAATTTTATGATATAACCAAGTTAGTATCAGAGAATATCAACTAGAGACATCTAAATGACAAAGGAAATAACCTATGGGAGGAAATCTACTTGTCTTAGTTCTATCATGTTGGTCAGATACTGACTTGCTGGCTAGTTTGCATGCACTGGTAATGCTGCACTGGTCATTGGTTCAAAAGTGCTCATTTCTTCCTTTCATCCCATTTTCCTTACTTTCACAATTATGGGACTTCCAAAGATGGCAGAAGAGAAAATTCATGGATTGTCCACATCTCCCAAAGTTTTATTTACTGACAAGAGTCCTTTAGATTAGTTTGGGGGGCTAAATCATGACTGATAGTTGATCCTTTCAACATAAAACTTTGAAGGATTTCATAAAGATTAGGTAAATAGGAAGAAAGCCATTCTGGTAACTGTGTTAAAGGAAATACTTGTCCATAAACAAAGGAGAACTTATAAATTCCTTCTGCCTTTTAGCCTTCTATTTTCCTTTCTCTTGTCTTCCTCACTTCTTAGTTACATCCTTCATTCTCCTTCCATTTCCTACTATCTGCAAAGTTTTAATGATAGGCAGTCATACTGTAATGGAACAGCCCATTCTACAAGAGAAACTTCGTATCCCCTCTCCATATTCTGCATGATCAGGTTCGAGGGGCCTGGTAGTTTAGTCTGCATCTTCTCAGTTGCTTGGGATCTTGTATAGCTTCAAGTTATGAGGCACTTTCCATGAAATTAAATTAGCGTAAAACTCTTGGGTCATTAGTTCTGCCAAAACTGAGCATTGCAAAGAGCCTAACTCTTCTTCGTGAAGAGAAAGCTGTTGTAAAAGCCTGGCTATTCATTAAGATCCATGTAAAGAGGCAAAGGGAGCCTCAATTTAAAGTAAGCTGAGTACTTGAAGAAAATGTGCTTGCAGCACATTGCTGCAGGATGAATTGTCCTTGCTCACTAGCAGCTGTGTGGGATTTGCTGTTTCTTCCATGTTTTATGTGATGATAGTGCATGCCGGCTCTTAGCCTCCAACACTGATTGCTATTCAGGGACAGGGATTCTGGAGCTGCTCCAATCATGTGGAATCTATTTTGGAGCCGTCATGTCACACTTGAACTCTAAAATATGCCTATCGGTGAAAGGTTCTATTTGTCTTTCTCTTTACTCAGACTCACATAGAAACAGAGCTCCGTCCTCACATCATAGGACTTTTCTTCTGCTCCACAATCCACTTTGCATCCTCAGTGTAACAGAAACAGCAACCATTTTGAAAACTTCCTGATATAGAGACTGGTTTGTCCTTAGTGTATTGATCTCAGCCTTCTACACATAACTTGCCCTGCTCTGAATTCTACTCTTTGCTACAAATCTTCCACACTATATTTACAATGCTTTTCTTCTGCTTCGAGCACAGCACACAGTTAGGTCCTGTTCAGAGGATACACAGCTGTGGCTGCTTCTCCGTGGGAGAAACTCCTTCACTGAGCAGGACAGCTTGTAAGGGCTGTCAGACAGAACATGGAGATGACACTTCTCAATCAAAGAATCATGCAGAGAGGCTGGAGAGAAGATGAAGAGCAAAGAGAAAGAGGAAAAATGTTCTTGAATGTGAAGAAGAACTCATACTTGGAGAAAGAAAGAAAAAAAGAAAGACAGAAAGAAAGAAAGAAAGAAAGAAAGAAAGACAGAAAGAAAGAAAGAAAGAAAGACAGAAAGAAAGAAAGAAAGAAAGAAAGAAAGAAAGAAAGAAAGAAAGAAAGAAAGAAAGAAAGAAAGAAAGAAAAACAGTCACAGACAGGCCTAGAGGGCCAACATTAAAAGGCCTGGAGGGGTAGAGGGCAAAATTCTTCTCTAGAAAGAGGAATATAAGCAACACTTTGAATCTTTTTAAAGTTTCAGACCATGCTGTGGTTCATTTTGTCTAATTTTTGCTTTTGCTTTTTACAGGAAGGTTTTCCCTTGCAACCCAGGCTGTCCTCAAATTTATTATTCTCATGCCTTAACCGCCAGAGTTCTGGGATTATAGGCTGCACCACCGTACTCCATCCATGATGAAGTTTTCTTTGTAACTCAATGTGAAAATGAAAATGGCGTCCTGCAATTTTGTTTCAAGCAAATATGTTTTGAATTCAGAAGATCATTTGAGAACGCTTGTTGATATCCTATTTTTCCTCTGAGTTCATTTCCCTCCTGTGCTCAGTACTGAGCCAAGAAGGCTGTTCAGACTTTCTGGCTGCTCCATTTTGAGATTTAAGTCTGATAAAGTTGTCTAGGCTAATGCATTATAATCTTCGTTCTCGGGGAAGGTAGAAGAGAAGAAGAAAGAAACATTCCTGAAGCTCCTCAAGAATGAGTAACTACTTTGGAAGGCAGGCTCACTTTGCTGGAAGGCCCCTGAGTCTTTAAACACGGAGGCTTTTGAAGGGAGACCCCCATATGTGATGTGGCATGATTGACAAGAAATTTGTTGGAGATGACTGAGAGGCCCTCATTAGGCTAGGTCTACTCACCATCTGGGCTTGCGTTTTGATAATGGGGTCAGGCTCTCTTCTGGTCTATGCATTGAAGAGCGGAGTATAATTTGTTAGTGATTGTGGCTAAAATGCAAACATTTTTTAGTCACATTCACAGGAATTTGAAGCTAACCGCAGTCTGGGGGCACAGCACTGAGAAAACGCTTTCCAGCTGCACTACTGCACTTGGTGACCTGGTTGGGAAGCTTGCTCACAAGGCTGCCAGTCTCACTCGGGCTGGACGTGTGCCATTGGAAACAGAAGTGCAACTTTATCACTTGACTTCAAGGAAAAAGGTTCTCAGCCACATATGGAGACAATACACAGGAAGGATCCCACGGTGTGAGAAGCTCCCTTTTCAAGGTGGGGAGCTGTGAGGGACTGCCCCACCATGCTTAAGAGAAGAGCCAGCAGAAGGGAACACAACAGCTAGGATGACTTTTTTTTTTTCTTGCAAGAACCTTTAGTTGATTTCGCCCTGTCACAAATGAAAGTTAGGGGCTTTATTTTTGCCCAGGGGAAACAAGTTAAGTCCAAGTGCTCACCCCACAAAGCAGAGGAAACAAGTTAAGTCCAAGTGCTCACCCCACAAAGCAGCACCGTTATTCCCTGGGTTGCGGTAATCACTCTCTGGACATTTTTTAGGGCACACTGTCCTGTGTACACAGAAGGGTCCCCACTGTTTGTGCTTGTTCTGAACAAGCAACCTCTTCAAAGACTGCTGGAATCTGAAGTGTAGTTTTAATTGTGACTTTGAATTTAGCTCTTTACGTGAGATGGTTTAGGAGGTTTGGGTTGGCATTTTGGAAGCTACAGCTCAGCTTAACAGACAATCTGGGGGCTCTGAGTTTCCTTGTGGTCTTCATAGGAGCAAAACTCAAGGACAAGGTTAGTTTACAACCTATTTGCCAATGATAATTTTTAAAAGTAAGTATATAGGGTTTTTTAGACTCTGTGTGAGAGTGAATCACAGCCTGGAAAGGTTCATACTTTTATGAACTTCACCAAGGTCAACAGAGTAGTTCCTTGCTCTGAAAACTAAGATAAACACCACTGCTCATAGACTACAGCTGCAAACCCACATTTATAACAGGAGGAAATAGTGTTTTTTGATTTTTTTTTTGCCAGTTGTGGGGCTTGAACTCAGGGCCTGGGAATTGTTCCTGAGCTTTTCTGCTCAAGGTTAGTGTTCTACTACTTTGAGCTATAGCTCCAGTTTCATTTTTGTTTTTGTTTTTTCCTAATTGGCAGTAAGCATGTCATGAACTTTCTGCTTGGGCTGGCTTTGAATTGCAATCCTCAGATTTTGGCCTCCTGAGTAGTTAGGATTATAGGCAGGACATTAGTGACTGGCTTGTTCATTTTTTTATTTTATGCTTCTAAGCATATGAGAAACCATCAACTATAAAAATAACTTAGAAGCAGGAAGTCACCAATACATATATTTTAAAGAAAGAAAGGGAAGTTTAAGAAACACAAGCACAGCAATGTGGATGTAGGAGAGGAAATAGAGTAATTGGTTGAACCAACCTTTATCAGAGCCCCATAATGGTTTTAATACCTAAAAAAGGCCACATCTTCATTATTATTAGGAAACAGCTGAAATTGTTTTTAAAGATTCGGCTACAACAATTTTTGGGGCACTGCTGTGTAGAAGTGAATATTGTAACATGTTACAAAAGCCCAACTTAATGGCCTATTAATTTTATTTAGGTATATAAATGCAATAAAATAACAATAGCATTTCAAAGGATAAACAAACATACTTTGTACACAGGAAAACAACGTAGGAAATGCAGTTTGAATATGAATTTGTTGAAAAGCAGGCAACAAAATAATAAATAGCTGGGTATGTCCTGTTTATTTCTTTTTTAACAATCTTTGATAATCTACTTTCTTTTTTGATATTCTTCATTTTTTCTTTCAATATTCTGTAGATAATGATTATCATCTAATAGCTCCACAATAATTGTGGGTTGCTCTTGTATTTTGACTATGAAGAATACACGGTTCCTTTAGGTTTAGAAATAATTGAAAACTTACTTTTTAAAGAATTTCTACAATCTTTCAAATGGATTTGAACAGGATAAACTATGTATAATTCTGTAGCTTTTTAAAAATATGAAAATACTAGGCTAAAGGAATAATGGAAGTAAAAACGAATATAAAAGTATAGAAAATTTAACAGTGTTAAATTTTGAAGGTGATCATAATATTTCTCTGAGACTCCAGAAAACTATGTTCAAAATATCAGTGCTTGACTGTGAACTATCCGGGAAAGCACCTTGTTCATTGAAGCCTTCAAGAGGGTCTTCTTTTGTGACTTTCTTTAGCACAGGTTTAGATGAAGGAGAAGCAGCGCCATAACATCTTCACAGTATATTCTAGGATGGTTGTCACAGAAAGAGTTTGTAGACAGGACTACCTGTTGAACAGCTCCAGGGAGGTTGTTTATGTCATTGTCTGTGTGAAGGACTGCATTCTGCTGTCATACTTCGTGGCCCTATTGATGGCGTTCACTTAATCAAACCGAGGTCATCTAATTAATGTTGGGTAAAATAATTCTAAAGGGACCAGTGTTATTCAAATCTCCAGTGAAGTGAATTTGTCCAAGGTTAAGAAGATGAGTCACACATCTGTCAGGAAATTCTTCCTGAATATTATTCTTTATTACTAAACTTTTGATACATGTTGGAAAGTTGGAGATGTTTTTACGTCACTCATGAGGCCAAGTGAGATAGGTTTAAAGGAATACTCCTGGGCTCAATGTGTCCAACTCCAGATTGAAGATTAAGAAAAATATTCTATTGCTTTAAATGTGACTCATTTTGTGGAAAATGAGATATTTCAGGAAATTTGAGTCAGGCAAGTTTCCCTCTGTCTGCCTCATATTAAACATTTCCTAACTTAAAACATGTTCATTTCTTGACCTGGGTAAAGCCATTTTTTAAGTTCTAAAAGTTGAAAGTCAAAGATCTGGACTGAGAGTAGAGTATAAATAGAGTATGAAATGTTTATTTATTCATTTTGATTATCTTTTTTTTTTTGTGGTGCTAGAGATCAAACTCAAGACGCTGTACAGGCTAGTGAAGTACTCTACTACGAAGTTATATTTCCAGCCCCAAGTGTGTGAGATCTTTATATCACACTGGTGTGTGTGTGTGTGTGTGTGTGTGTGTGTGTGTGTGTGTGTGTGTGTGTGTGTGTATGAGTGTTTGTGTGTGTGTATGAGTGTTTGTGTGTGTGTGTGTGTATGAGTGTGTGTGTGTGTGTGTGTGTGTGTGTGTGTGTGTGTGTGTGTAAGAAAGAAAGAGAGAGAGAGGGAGATATCTTTACATCATACAGGCTGTATAATGGAAGTGGTGGTATAGTTCAAGAGGTAGAGTGCTAGCCTTGAGCTGAAGAGCTGAGAGACTGTGCTCAGGCCCAGAGTTCAAGCCCCATGACCAACAAAAAAAAAACAAAACATACTGGCTGTATACTGACCCAGTCTCTCACAACTCTAAGCCTCAGTTACCACAGCTGTAAAATGGATAATAATGTATAGTTTGGAGGATTATTATATTTATTTTGAGCATATACAAAGTTGCTGCCAAATTACAGTGTATAATAATTTATATACTAGCTTTGTGTTTTTAAGGAAAACAAGGTGGTGTGTATGAAAATAAGAAATAATGTGCCATTATTATTACAGAAACAATTCTGTACCCAGTGTCACTTGCCCTACCTGGTCTTGTTCCCTTATTAACTCATCACAGTGATAGTTATTGGTATGCATGCTGTGCTATGGCATGACACTAGGAAGGGTCTTAAAAGGTCATGAGCAAATGGGCTGGACAGATAATTGTCACAGCCTGTGCTCACATAGAGAAATGCCAACTCAGCACATTGGCAAAATACTCTATTGTCTCTGTATCCTTGAGCCTCCCCCCTGACCATATTTTCCTGGATTAAACTTGATTTTAAAAAATATCAAGACCTTTTTATGGGAATCTAATTGTTTATATAGAGCTATCCCAATGTAAAATGCTTCTTTTGAGACCAGAGCATCAAAAGCTCCTAAAATTATTTTTAACACATGAGGCGCTTAGTGCAATTTGGGATTCAGATTAGAATGAACTACCACAGCCTCTGAGGATGGCATGATTTCCCATGGTTCCTTGGGGGGGTCTCATCTGAAATAGAATTGGAGGGAAAGGCAATGTGATTGACAAGGACAGATGATGTGAGCTCAGGCATCCCGCTGAGAGGGCTCACTTAGGATTCCAAATGAAAGTCAGCCACAGCCTCATGCTGGTTTATGCTGCCCTGATAGAGACACTGAGTCAAGTCTGTGCTAAGTACATAACATGTACAGATTAGCAAATACAAAGGTTGAGGGGCTCAGTGCATCCTCTGTGGTTCAGAAACAAGCTCACGTAGTTGTGTTAAGGAGGAAATTGACTGAGAGCTTACATGAAGCTTCAAAATATATTTCCTAAGGTTTCCTACTAATTTCTAAGCTTTTTTCCTGCCGTTGTTACCAAATTCCTTGCATTGTAATGTATGATTGCATTCAGAGTGCACTTATTACCCTTGAAATCTCCTTTGAAGCCTTGAATAAGGTACACTTTTAGTTAGTGATGATTTTGTTTTCTTACATGCACTGAATTAAATGCTCTACTTTTTCTAGTAAATATTAATATATCAAATTCATAAAAACTGAGGTCTCTAAGATGTGAAATCCTCAAAACAAACATCGCAATAATAGATCCTTAATTGCTATGACTGATTCGTACACAGATGAGTAAGTTATAACTCCTGTTCTTGCAAAGTTCTAGCTGCTAATAGACTATTGATAGAAGATTACAACCCAAGATAGAATAGGATTTATTTTATATGAGTGTATAGTTTTATAGCTTTGCACATAATGCACATTCTTTATATTCTATAAAAGTTTAACATGTTAAGGAATAGAGAATATAAATGAAAAATATGGATGATCAATAAAATCATCTTTTATTGTGTCCAGAACTTTGGGCCTTGAGTACTCACTCAGATGTTTTTTGTTTTTGATTTTTTTGGTTCATGGATAATACTCTATCAAGTAAACCACACCTCCACTTCTTTTTTTTTTTTTTAATTGTATTTTATTTTATTTGAGAACATACTGTACAGAGGGGCTACAATTACATGGGCAGGATAATGCATACATTTCTTACCAAGCATTGCAGCCTCCTCCTTTGTTTACCCTTCACTTCCCTTCCCCGCCTCCCCCCTCCCCCCACCCAATTATACCCCCCTCCCCCCCCACACCGACATTGTAAAGCTGGTTTTGACATGACATTTTGTACTTCTCATTGTTGCAACAGGTCCACCTGAATCCTTAAATGACTTGTTTGTCCCCATCTCCTCCACATGTTATACTGACATCAAATATAGTGAAAGCGGGGGTTACACTGTGGGGGAGGGACATACAAAGCAACAAAGAAATAATCTTATAAATGCGTTAGAAACACATGCATGAAAGAAACGAAACATTAAAATACATATTTAAGGGTTCATTTTCCTAACATCACATTATCTGACCTTTTCCGCTTGACTCATACCTATACTAGATATTGTAAATAAGGGAAACCATGGGATCTATGCTTCTTTGGGCCTGGCTTACTTCACTTAATATAATTTTTTCCAAACCTTTCCATTTCCTAACAAATGGGGAAATGTCATTCTTTCTGATGGAGGCATAGAATTCCACACCTCCACTTCTGAGTTTTTGCTTATTAATTGCTGATGAGACCCTGAGATTAGTATGCCTGGGCTGGTTTCAAACCTCAACTCTTAGATCTCAAGACTCTGAGGAGCTAGGATTATAGGCATGAACCACTGGTGCTTGGCTTAAAACAGCTCTTAAGTATGAACTCTGAGCAAGTGCTCACATTATTGATATTGTGTTTTCATCCAAGAATATGACAATCTATCAAGTAAATATCATGGGACTGAGAAAAATCTATTTGCTACTTTCATAACTTTTTCAGTAACAATGGAGACAGATTGATTGGCTCCTAATGTTTTTAATCTATTACCCAATCATATATGCCTCTTCCATAAAGAAAAATGGTGCTATATAGGATGAAATCATGTGCAATGTTGTCGTAGCTTTTTTTCCCCTTGTTTACCTATGCTAAACATATGGGCCTCTTATCTCAAGTATATTCTTAAGTTGGGGTCATTGCTGAGCCAAAGTTGACATCAGTTTTTCTAATGAATAGAGTCAGATAATACTTCTCTCTACTCTCTGTCTTACCACCAATGCATCTATTTGCATTCATAAATTCACATTCATAAATTTACATGGAAGTCAAAGGCAAAAATAAGTTAGTAAGATACAGATAGGCCTGATTTATAATAGTTTGACTTACACTTTTAAAATTTGATGATACAAAGCATGATTGAGATGATGAAATGTGTTCAGTAGAACTGAATTTTGGATTTTGACCTTTTCTCAAGTCACCAATAGGTAGCATGGTATTACTTTTTGATGGTGGGCAGAGGCAATGAGCTGCAGCTACCACTTAGCCACACAGTCAGGAGGGGGCAACTACCAATACCCTACAGTGTGCTGTGCTGACAGCAAGCTATACTGTTGTGTATATTAGGAAATGCATTTTCAAGTTAGGACATTTTCAACTTATAATGAGTTTATTAGCATGAGACTCCATTTTAGGAAAGGAGCCTTACCACAGGGTAAAAGATAAGAATATAAAGCTGGAAAAGATTCATTTTAAGAGAGACAATGTGGCTCTGGGGAAAGAAGGCTCACTCATAAATCTAATAGAAGGCTGGGCTTCCTAAATTCCTACTTAAGTCAGGAAATAGTATGCTGATGAAATAGAGGATGGACCTGACACCAATTATATATAGACACTCAGAGCACTCACACAAATTGTGAAACACTTAAAAGAAGCACCCAACTATGGGCCTCTTTGTAGTTAATCTAACAAGAATGTGGGAACTTTTCTTATTCTTCCAACAAACGGTTTGTTGGGAACCCAAAACAACTAGGATGTTGGTGCCAGGAGTCATTGTAAGGACATCTTTTCAGACACTGAAGCTAAGGGCAGAATGGTTGCTGGGCTACCTTGACTGTGGCATGCGAGAGTCCTAGTTCTATCACTCCTTGGCTACCACAGGAAAGGGTAGCCAAGGAGGGAGATGACAAGGCAGGCTCACCATGGAGGTCTCAAGGTAGAAGACCCTAGGGCTGCTTGGATATATTTCTCACACCACCCACAAAATGCCGTGTGGACTTTTCAAGATTCTCTTAGTGAGTTAGGATGTTTTTGCTGTCTTCAATAATGTTTAACTTTCTCTCTGCATCAACATGGATAATTCTCAAAAACAAAATGTCGAGTGAAAAAAGCAGATTGCAAAAGGATAAGTACAATATGCCGCCACTTATATATATGTTTTAAAATACATGAAACATTGGAATACATTTTTGGAAGCATATATATATATATATATATATATATGTATAGTGACATTTAAAAAAATTTAAAAACATGGACAAGGAGGAATACAAATGACTGTATTCTCTCTAAGGAGACTACCTCTAAAAGAAAAATATCATGGCAGGATATTCTCCCCAGAATGTTTTGGAAGCAAATATAAAATAATTTTAATACTTGTTATATCTGGACAGCATTTTTCCTTGTAAACTGGGCATACTTGTTTATGTTGAGACATTTGCATACATAAGCTGATAAGACCAGGAACATTTAGTCAACACTTATAACTTGGTTATATGTAAGAGAAAAGGTTCAAATTATCCAAAGTATCTACTTTCCTTGATGTTAAGATACAAGTAAATTTCGGTACTATAGTTCATCTGGGTTTAAGTTATATACAAAAGTTATGTTTAATTGTTGTGAAGGTGATATTTTTCATTATCTATGCTTAGCTACAAGCAGCTGAGAACATTATGTTCAACTTCTGAAAGCTTTATCTTTGGGATAAGACCAAGTATGAAAGTCTTCCAACTCCAAAAATGATAATGCATAGAAACATTCTGATTGAGTAAAGAAGTAATGTAGGCAGAAACTTTATATGTAATTTTAAGGATAGTCTGCTCAACCATGAATGCTATAATCTGTTTCTCCATTTGTGCTAAGCTATTTGTCTCTATGCATGTTTGCTATCTCTTGAACACAAGTTTTTGATTTTAGATTCCTTTGTATCAACTAAATAGATCAGAGAAATAGAATCCAAAATACATGTTTCCATGACTTCAAAGAAAATCCAAATGTTTTAAATATTCTATTTTTAGTATTTGTCTTTCTTTCCTTCAAATAAAAAGTATTATGGAATAGAAATCAGTGACATTTTATTAAGTAATGGGAGAAAATTGTAAGAGTGGGAAGAAAAAATTCCATTTTGCTTTTATTCCAAAGAATGAGAGTAGAAGTCAAGTGAGCACTGTATGGATTTGAGGAGAAAACAGCATTTTACCTTGATAAGTATGTATATGTGTTTGGGGAGGACTTTGCAGGGAAACCTTAAAAATCAAACATTTGGTTTCTGCTAAGAGGATTGCTAAGCTATGGAACCAACCCAGATGCCCCTCAGTAGATGAATGGATCAAGAAAATGTGGCATATATGCACACAATGGAATTCTATGCCTCCAGCAGAAAGAATGAAATTGCCCCATTTGCTAAGAAATGGAAAGACTTGGAAAAAATTATATTAAGTGAGGTAATCCAGGCCCAAAGAAACATAGGTCCCATGGTTTCCCTTATTTGCAATAACTAGTATATGTCTGAGACAAGCAGAAAAGGTCAGATAAGTTGATGTTAGGTGAAATGAACCCCAAGATAAGTATTCAAGTGTTTTTCTTTCATACAATGGTTTCTAACCTATTTATAAGATGATTTCTTTGTTTCTTTGTATGTCCCTCCCCCATGGTATAACCCCTACTCTCACTGTATTTGATGTTGGTATAATTTGTGGAGGGGAAGGGCAAAAACAAATTGTTTAAATAGGGATACAGGTGGACCCATTGCAACAATGAGAATGTACAAGTCGTTATGTAGAAAAATTAATTTACAACTTTGGCTGGGAGTGGGGGATTGGGGGTAGGGGGAAGGAGGGGGGAGGGGAGATAGGAAGGGATTGGAAAGGATGGGAAGGGGAAAAACAAAGGAGGAGGCAACAATGCTTGATAAGAAATGTACTCATCTTTCCCATGTAATTGTAACCCCTCTGTAAGGTATTTTCATAATTAAAAAAAAAGAGGATATGAAAATCCCTCTAGTGGTCCTGAGGGAAGACACCCATTGTTCTATATCCAGTCTGTCCAAGTCTTTCCATTCGCCTACACGCCCTTTCTGTGTATCTTCACTCTACATACACCTGCTCTTACTTTCCCCTTTCACCTTTTTGGCTGACTACTATGCACTCTTGCATACAAACACATGGAGGGTCATGGTCATTGTACTCTCTCTGGTGTTGCTAATAAAATTTCATGAATATACTTTGTTCTTCCAAGGAGACTGTCAAGACCCTTGGTATGTTGGGTCTGTGGCTCCACGGAGTTTGCCACTGAGCAAATATCATGTATGCTCAGTATGCTAGAGTTTAGTGCTGTACCATGGATGCTTAAAAACCTTAGACTTTTCAACAAATTGAAAATTTCTCACTTTCTCACTTAAATGAAGCATGATAACATTTAATTTACTTTGGGGACATTATTTGCTTTTTGGGAGACCCACATTTTATACAATTAAGGTTAGGGAAACACTCAGAAGGTCACATATGACTTACGCAGTACTGATAATAACACAGGGCTGACTGAAAGCTTCTCAGTTATAATGAATATGAAGGAATTAAAAGGTTTTGCTTTTGATTTTTTTTGACTTAAATCATTGATTTCTCTTTTCCAGTTAGAACGATGGAGCTTACTGAGGAGACGAAAAAGAAGGTTCATACTGTGCCAGAAAACCTTAAGGAAAAGGAAAGGAATATCATTGAGCTGAAAATAAAGTCCTTGAGAAAGAAATGTGCCCAAAAGATATTTTGAAAAGCAAGGAGGAAGCTCATCTATTAAAAAAAAGTGAAGCACTATCACAAGAAGCATAATGAAATGCACAGAACTGAGATCCAAGTGGCTAGAATGGACAGAAAAGTGGGCTTCTATGTACTTGCAGAATCCAAGTTGGCATTTGTCATCAGAATCAGAGGTATCAATGGTGTAAGTCAGAAGGTCCATGAGGTGTTATAGCACCTTCACTTTTGCTAGATCTTCAATGTCACCTTTTCTAAGCTCTATGCGGCTTCAATCAATATGCTAAGGATTGTGGAACGATACCTATATTACATGAGATCCAAACCTGAAGTCAGTAAATGAGCTAATGTGCAAGCATAGTTATGGAGAAATTAATAAGAAGCTAATTGCCTTAACAGATAACCCTTTGATTGCTCAATCTCTTGGTAAATATGGCATCGTCTATATGGAGGATCTGATTCAGGAGATCTATACTGTATGTTTCAAGGAAGCAAATAACTTCCTACGGCCCTTTTAGAAGGTAGAGATGCTGGCAACAGGGAGGATCAGATCAATAGGCTTATTAGAATGAACTGAGATGTCTGCCTTGCTATTTTTGTAATCCAGTCTGCTAATAAACAGTGATGCTGGCAAAGAATAAATCATGTGTGATGATAAACAGCAATCTAAACATTCACACAGTGAAAACAAGGGGGAATATTCTTAGGAGAGGATTGCAAGGGCTTAATACCTATGTGCATAAGATCATATAAAATGATACTTATCGAAATGAACTCCAAGAAGTTGAAGAGGTTTTTTTCCTTCAAATTATACTATTAGTGGTTCTGTTTGGTTTTCTTTTCTTCTTTCCTTTTGTTCTTGTGTTTATTCCCATCTGTCACTGTTTTTGATTTCTGTACCCTTTGTCTTGTATGTAAGTTTACCTGTTTGTGGGAGGGGAAGAAGCACAGATATGATGGGATAAAAGGTGAACCAATTCAGCAGTGAAACCCACCAGACATTCTGCTGGAAATGAACTATATAACTTTAGAGGAAGGGAAGTTGGAAGGGGAAAACCTAAGAGAGAATGAGGATGGAGTGACACTGTTCAAAAGGAACTGTACTTATTATCTGACTTACATAACTATCACCCCTCTGTGCTTTGCCTTTACAATAAAAGTTAAAACACACGCACACACACATGCACACACACACACACACACACACACACACACACACACACACACACAAAGGAGGTGGTCTTACTGAATCTTCCTTGAATGAATGGGATGTACTAGGCTTTTAAAGTTTTTGTTTGCTTTTCAGTTTATACAGTAGTGCAAATCAGACACCTCAGAGACTTCCTCAGTTGTATAGAGGAAGTAGAAGCACAGAGGGTGGAATGTTTTGCTCAATGAGATTCAGTGAGGGAAAGTTGGAATGAGTGCAGGGCCTGAGATGTGGGAGCAAAAGCCCTGCTCTATTCTCAAACTGACTTAGTTAGGAGCCTGAAATCTTCCTCCTCAGGCTCTGTCTCCATATAATGCCATGTCCCATCCCTCATTCTTCATGGAACCTGTATTTCTCTTTTCCTTCTACCTTCTATGCCAAATGCTTTGGATACTTGTCACTATACCAAGCTATGATAGGAAACCATAAAATTTGGAGTCAGATAAACTTGACTGCTTTGGAAGAGTTGTGTAACCCAACCAAGCCTCCACTAACTCATCTCAAAACAGAAATGGTAGCATCTTCAAATAGTTTGGTAAGGATGAATTTAATTTGAATAATCACATATCCATTGCCTAGCATATACCAGATGCTCAGTAAACTTGATTTCCATCTTATCTCTGCCAGGCCTTCTATCTTGAAGTTGGAATCCATTGCATATATTCTAAGCTTCAGCACTTAAATCTTTGCCCAAAGTCAAATGATAAAACATGTCATAGACAAAACTGTCTTTCTATCTTGAGCTTCAAATATGTAATTCTCCACATACAATATCAAACACATTTGTATATTAAATTATATCTCAACCAGAACCTCAACTTTTCACAAATTTACAATTAGAGCTATTGACTATTTATCTTAAACATCAGTCAAATTAGTGAATATCCTTAAAGCTGTTCATTCCCATATACCCCCTCTTTTCTCACTAGTCCAATACTAAGATGTCCAGTGGCAAAATCTGTCCTTGGATCTATTTCCATGAAATTGGAGCTGAGAAGTTAGAATCCAGCTCCTACAATTCCTAGAAATTGTTCTTTCCATGCATCTTGTCTACACTAGACACAAATAACTAGATGCTTCTTCCTTTGTTGAAATATAGAAGATGGGCTAAAACAATGCAAATGAACTATGTGGTTGATGGGGAGTGCATAGTACAGGGGCCAGAAATATAAGGCTGAATTGGTAGATATCGAACAAACTCTAATCTAGTGAAAGTTTATAAGTAATAATATAACATATTTAAAATGGTAATATACAAGAGTGTATTCTTCTCATACAATTTCTATGTAGAGCTATTTACCAAGATAACCTATAGGTAGCACTGAATTTATCTATCTATCTGTGTGTATGTGTGTGTGTGGTATGTCCTGCAGCTTGAACTCAGGGCCTGCACACTGTCCCTGAGCTTTATCAATCATTTGAGCTCCAGCTCTACTCCCGGCTTTATTTTTGGTAGTTTATTGGTGACAAGAATCTCACAGGCTTTCCTGCCTGGGTTGACTTTGAACTGTGATCCTCAGATCTCAGCCTCTTGAATAGCTAGAATTATAGGTATGAGGAATAAGCATCTGGCTGTCTACCTTTTCATTTTTAATTTGACAAATACAAATTGAACACCAAATGAAACCCAACACCTTTTCTGTCCCTTGGTTTCATTTATCTTTCAGTCCTCTGACCACATGACCGTGGAGGGTATTCATGATTGGAGCTATAGTTTGTCATCTTTGGATCATACACAATTTTATCATTTTCTCTGGTGACCACTTAGCTCTGATCATCCCTCCATTATACTTGTGTAGCAAAAGCCACTTAGAACTAGAGTCTAAGCTTGACCTAACCAGACTCATTAGATGCTTCTTCCTCTTATCCTTTAACAACATTAAAGAAACATGGCACAAAATCTTGGTCTTCTGTGGCTTCCCTGAAGTACGGGGTTGCAAGTACAAGAAGTTCATTAAGCAGTTGCTTATTGCAGAACTTGGATCAGTGAATGCCTTAGTCTGTTTTCTTTTTGATATATCCCAGTACCTGAAGTGGATTTCTTTATAAGTAAAAAGATTTACATGGGTCATGATTGGTAGATTCAATAGCTCAGCACTGACCTCCTGGTGAGAGTCTCTTTGGTTGTATGGCAATATGACAGAAAAACAGAAAGGAAAATGGCTACATGTAGAAAACACCAAACTGAAGGAAGGTGTGGTCCCATTTTATAGTAACTTACTTCTAGAAAATAATATATTTTGTAATACAGCAATTTTTGTTACTCATCAAGATATATCATATGGGTTACTGTCAATCTCTCTGGGCTATGTTGATCTTAATATTTGGCTTACTATTCAAGGCAAGTCATTCGTGAGGTGAAATTCCAATGATTTAATCACCTTTCTATTAAAGCTTCCACCACTGTAACACCACGTCCTGGAGGCCAAGCTTCTAGCATGTGAATTTTTGCAGGGGGACAAAACATATGCCAACCATATCCACAAGAGCAAAGGGAATGTAAGTTCTTTTCATTTTCTCCTTCAAGGGGTGATTCCAAGGCCCAATGATCTGGACACATCTTTTATGGCCAAGACACTGCTCCTTGAGAAGCTGTATTCTAATTGGCAGTTAAGAGTCTTGGCTATGATCTTGTATTTGTCTTTTGCTTCCTCAGTTTTCTTTGTTTTATTCTCAATCTTACTGTCCTGAATTTGAACCTCCTAATTAAGAATTTACCTTTAATGGAAGCTGTAGCTCAATGTTAGAAGGCTAGTCTGGAGCACAAAAACTCAGGGATAGCACACAGGTCCTGAGTTCAAGCCTCAGGACCAGCACAAACAAAAAGAAAAAGAAAAAAATGATCCTTTTGCCAAAATGAGGGAATTCTCAACATCTCTGGCCACAGAAGAAATGCAAATAAAACTTTGAGATCCTATCTCACCACAGTTAGATTGACCATGAATTAGATTAATTAGATAGATCTAATTAAAAATTAATTAGATTAGATTCATCATGAATTTGGACCACAACAAATGCTGGTGAGGATGTGGGGATAAAAGAACCCTATTATATAGTTGTTGGGAATGTAAACTGATATAACCATTCTGGACAGCAAACTGGAGGTTCCTCAAAAAGCTAAACATACATCTTCCCTACAACTCAGCCAGACCACTCCTGGTCATCTACCCAGAACATTGTAATCAGGATACCATAAAGACACTTGTACATCCATGCTCATTGCTGCAGTGTTCACAATAACCAAGTTATGGAAACAGGTCAGAAGCCCTACAATAGGTGAGTAGATAAAAAAATGTGGTACTTACTTATATACACAAACATGTGGTACTTATACACCATGCCTCCTATATATATACATATATATATATATATAATTTTTTAGAAAAAATATTATGTCATTTGCAGGAAAATGGGTGGACCTAGAACAAATCATTTTAAGTGAGTTAAGCCAAGCTCAAGAGTTTTCTCTCATATGCAGAAAAGCTAGATCTAAAGTACACCAGAACATGATAAGTTATACAGGACTCTAAATAGTCACACATGCAGAGACCAAAGGAGGATACTCTTAGAGAAGGAACACAAAGGCACAATGCCTCTGTGCCTCTGATCACATAAAATAATATTTACTGATATGACAAAAAAGAATTAGTCTGTAAGAGTGTTTTGTTTTTCAGGGGTAGAAAAAGGTAGATTGATCTCAGGACCTCTGCTTGCTAGGCAGAAGATCCACTGATCTCTACCTTGCAAGAATCTACTGAGTCTGGCTTCACTTAAAGGCTGCAGTGAGCGTAGCTCTGTGGAACGCTGGGCAGAGAGGACAAGAAGCTAATGAGAGATGTCAAGCTGTGACCAATACAGTCATGGCCCTACCCGTATACAGCTTTTAACAGAGTAAGAGAGACAGACAATGAGATTGTGAAATAATGGTAAATAGAAGAAAATGAAATAAATAGACTTCTGAGAGGAAATAGTTGTGGAGTGAGTGAGTAGAAGGAGAAAAAAGATGAAAGCCACTTAAATATGGAGAAATGGGATGGTCTCCCAAAGGGGACTGTAGTAAAATTGAGACATGAAGCCATGAAAGGAGTCATCTACCCTATCAGCAGGGAAGAAATTTCTCAATCACCAGTGTGGACACACAATAACGCTGGAAAACAAGAACAGGATTTTAGTTGAGTGTTTAGTCATGTTATAGAAGTTGAGTGTTTAGGGATATTGTAGAAGACAAAGGTGGTTGGAATGTTGTGATCAAACCAAACAGTGACAGACTTGAGGCTGGAAGATTCAGGAGTCAGATTCTGAAGATTGTAGGTTACTGAGTGAGGCTGAGTTTTAAGTGCCTCTGGAAACCACTTAAATGTTTTGAGCAGAGAGGCTGCAATACAATTGAGTAGAATTGAATTCCAGTTTAAAATCTTCTTTAATTTATTTGTTACACCTTTTACTTAACACATTAATAATAAAAGAGCAAAAGAACCATGGAAACACATGCATAGAAGCAAATTTTATCATCGATTTTGATTTAACACAGGCACAAATACAACAAGTATACATGCCTGTTCCCATATCTTCCTATTCTCTAAGAAATTATAATCTGTTTAAATACTAACTTTATTTTCTCCTGCTGGTCTAGCAGTGTTTGTGATCTGATACTTTTTAAAATCCCTTTGTGCCATGTTCACCCATATAGTGTGATTATTTTATGGTATTAATTTCAGAAAGTCCATAGTATTTGTGGTTGCAATTTCCTAAAGTACAGAGACTCTTCTACCTCAATTAGAGTTTCTTCATTAACTGTAGTTGTATTGCTGTGACTGTCATTAGTGCACTCTGCTAATTCACAGATTCACAGAAGTGCAGAAATACATTTTGCTAATGTGTACTGCAGCTTGCCCTCTTCAAAATGCCTCCTATATAATGTCATTTACAAGATGCCTGAGGCAGCTGACAAAGAAAAATCTTTATAGACCAAACTGGATCATGGTGAAAGCAATGTATCGTCTAGGCCCAGAAACTTTCCTCTGTAATTCTTTAAGGGCTTTTCTTGGTGGTTACTACCTATCTTTGACTTTCAAATGTTCTTAAAGAGTTACAATCATGCCTATTAATAGATTGCAGATTTTTTAAAAGAATAATAAAGCAACAACTCTTATGAAAATTTAAGCCAAATATTATGGTCATTCCTGGCCCATGACACAGACAGGTGAAATAGAAAATAACCGATGTGACATGCTTTGAGGGGTAATAGAATTGCTATATTGCCAAATATATTGTTTTCTAGCCAGAAATTGTATCATAGATATCTTTTGTTTCTTGGTTAGAAAGCTTTTCAACTCAGAAGTAAGTTGGCAACATTCTAACGTGGATTGGTCTACAGTACTGATTTATAGAACACAATTGCCTGAGCTAGAGATGAGAGAAAGTCTGAGACAGATTCTGATAGAAGAAGATGGACATTGTCTGGAAAGGCAGCTCTATCAGGGAGGTATAGAATAGAATCCTGGGAGGATGCTGGCTCACAGGAGAGGTAGTTGAATCTAGCCTGAAAGCAGATGATTTCTGGCCAAATCTAACTTCAAAATTGTCTGAGGCAGCACTGTTAGCACTTCAAGTCCCATTAAAGGACCTTCACATTCTAGCAGATGGTGGCTTCAATGATAAAAAAGAAAAGAAAAGAAAAGAAAACAACAGTGGTGGAGAAAAAATTGCCAGATCAAGCTTCAAAGAGATGAAACACTCAAGGGAAAAGTTACTAATCACTGAAAGAAAAAGAGAAAAACCCTTATTAAATGGAAATGACACAATGGAAAGAAGTTGAGTCAGTATTATCAAGTTCATGATCACACTGGCTCTTTTCAGACTTTCTCCTTTCATGCAGACTGATGAAGAAATGGAGTTAAAATGTATCTAATTTGAAATAAAATGTGTTACCCTAGAATATATTTTTATATGGGGTGTGTTCAGTGTCCAGCCAGGATAATTTAAGTAGAGCTTGGGAAGGTCTCTGAGAATATTTAAGTTGATCAATTAAACTTTGAATAATCAACGTAATATTCTTCCTCTTATTAAAGAATTTTTATTTCATCCGGAAAAAAGTGCAATGACTTTGGCTTAGCTAGTTTCTAGAACTAAGCTGACATTTATATAACACATATAAGAAAATCTTACTTCTTTAGAAGAAATTGAATAGAATAAAATTACTTGTAACTTATGGTGGTTTGGATATCAAATGTCCTCCTTAAATGCTTAAATGGGAGAGGCTAGTTCCCTGCTTAATTATGCCATCATTAGATGGTACACACTTTAGGAGGAGGGGCCTAGCAGAAGTATATTGGCTATCAGGGGTATGCCCTGCTGAAGGGAATTTCGGGACCACAGCCTTTTCTTTGGGTTTTCACAGCCATGAGATGAGCAGTTCCCCGTTGTCTACCACGAGGTTCTGCCATGGATCCAACTAACAATGGATTAAAACCTCTGAAACCAGTGTTTATCTCTAGTATTTTGTTACAGCAGTGCCAAGATGACAAAAGCACTTACTTGTAGCTTGTGTATACCAAACGTTTAAATATATTTCTATCCTACATGGTCTGGAAATAAAGTATGAATTTTAAATATATGTACTTAACACATAGATGAAGCATACATGTTTTCATATCTGAATATGAAAATATATATGCATATTACACAATTGATGGTAACAAGGTGCTCTTATCACTGACCTAGTATTTTTATTTTATTTTGCTTTATCATAAAGGTGATGTACAGAGGGATTACAGTTACATAAGTAAGGTAATAAGTACATTTCTTATTGAACATTGTTACCCCTCCCTTGTTTTTCATCCACTTTCCCTCCCTGCCACAGACTTCCCTCTCCCCCCAAGTTGTAAAGTTAATTTCCAACATAGTGTCTTGTGAATATCACTGTTGCATTGGTTCATCCTTTTATGCACCATCTTATCTGCAAACCTAGCCAAGGTTAATCAACCAACATTTCAGATTTTTTTTTTTGCCATAAGCACCAGGTGTTGGCTGTTTTGACTCCTTCTTCTGGTTTTTGACCCTCTTTTGCCCAACTTTGCTTTCATACAGGGATTTCCTTACCTCTTATGTCATCCGCATCTGGCTCCTATTTTATTTGTGCTTTCTGGTCACTCCCAGCTCTTTATGTTGTTTGTCAAATATGTCCACACCTTTCTGATTCTGGTTGCTTACATTGTCTCCTCAGTCTGATACTAAGGACTATCCTGAGGTGAGCACATGGAACTTCTTTACCTTCAGGTTGGGTTAGTAGGGCTCCAAATGTTAACCAAATGTATATTTTTGCCAGACTAGTGGAATGTCTTTGTTCTTTTGTTTAATTCAGATATAGAGCTTTAATAATGTATCATGCATTTTTGACTTGATAAGATTTGTAATGGTTATTGCTATAGTTGCAAAGATGAATAAGGCATGGTGCCTAATGCTTTATCTCCAAATATATTAAGACATACATATAATTTCACAGTAAGACCGTAAGTACTGGGATACTGGTTAGCATAAATTAAGGGAAGAAGTTCAAAGAAAAGGGAATAATCAACTCTTCTTACAGGTAAGGGATGGCCCATTGCAGTAGCCTAGGGAAGTTTCTAGTTTATTACCCACATCTATTAAGACTGTAGTGTAGCACTGATTTCTTTCACTTTGCAACTTGTCCCAATTTAGATGAAAAATTACATAGTGACCCTATTTATATTTATCAGGCTTTCCCAGAATGACAGAGCCAGTAGGACATTTATATTGTTGTTCTAGATAAAGGTATATTAAGGAAATTGGTTCATGCAGTTTTAAAGGCTAAGAAATCCCAACACGATAAACTGTCTATAAGCTGGAAAACTTGTAAGTATGGGAACATGGGAAGTTGGTGGGCAGGTCACTGATGCAAGTCTCATTGTCCACAAATCAGAAGATTTGCAGCTCTGATATTATAAGGTAAAAGCAGTTGAAGTACCTACTCGAGAGGTGACTATAGAGGAATTGGGCTTCCTTCTGTTTTTCTGGCTTATCCAGGCCCTTAGATAAATGGGACAGTACTCATCCACATTGAGTGAAGGATATACGTTGTTTGTTTGTTTGTTTGTTTACCTAGTTTGCTGATTCAAATGCAAATCTCTCCCAGTATCACTCTCACAGACATCTCTGAAAATGCTTTACTAATTAATATGATAGTTCTTATGAAAGTTAAATCCACATCTAAAATTAACTGTCAAAATACTTACATTGGGAAGGTCAAACTAATTTTGTAAGAAGACTGAACAATGAGGTAAAAATGAGAAGGAATTTGCTAATCAAAGAAGAAGGAAATGTCAGTAACTGCCAGGATTTCCATTTCTGTGTGGCCTAAGTGAAATGTGAATCTGAAAAATGATACTTAATCCATTTTGTGTATAATATGTGATTAAACCACAGAGAACCATGATGAGATGCTATGGATTGAAAAGACCACTAATCTTGAGCTTTCTCTCTCATACCAAGAGCCTTAACTTTATCTTATAGACTGTGGACTTCCATCTATTAACCAAAAGAATGATTATCCTCCTCACTTTATTAGCACGCCATGAGATTATGGGTGACAAACGGAAAAATCTTTTAAAAGAAATTGTGTAAGAAACTCAGAATAAATTAGTTGTTATTAAATAATTATGATGAATGTTGGCACTAGGGCTTGAATCACAGGCATAACTTTTGTTAATATTGCATATATCTTATTTTTAATATGGTATCACTAAATTACAATTATATAAAAAGGATTTTTCTTAGACAGAATAAAAATATTCTCTCCCAATGCTCCATTTCGGAATGATTAATATATACAATTAAAGCTATTGGTAAAATTCCCAGTGATATTATATGAGTCAGCAGTAAGTTTTATTTATGGTAGGCAATATAGTACTCACACTACTTGTATTTGGACAAAAAGTAAAATGCCTTACTTACAGAATATCCTGTATTTGCAATAATCAGATGAAAGAATAGTTGAAGTACTCCTCTGAATTGGTTAGTGTAGCTCTTTGGAAATACAATTTTAAATATCAATAAACTATTAATTATCTTTCCATTACTATAACAAATACCAAAGATAATCAAGATATAGAAAAGGCTGACTTGGCACACATCTTCAGAAGCTTCAGTTCAGTTCATTGTCCAATTTACTTTTGGGTCTGTTATGAGGCAGCACAGCACGAATGGTTATCTACCACATGAATAACCATGAAGTGAGAGCAAAGAAGATGAGCGGTCTGTGATTTAAAAAATCTCCTTCAAGAGTAAGGCTGCAATGACAGGAAAACCTCCCCCTAGGCTCCACCTCTTAAAAGTTTTGCCACTTCCTGGTCACACCTGTTGTGTGCTGGGGACTTGGCCTTTTCCATATATCATATCGTGGACCACTGAAACAACCATAGCAAAACCTTCTGGCAATTTCAGATGAATCCTTTAGAGCAACATTTCCTGAACTGGTCTATTTTTAATAATGACTGAAAATATCAAAAGAAAAGAGAGAAACGATTGATATTTGAAACATTTACTTTTATAGTGTAATTGTGTATTTTTCTGTCTTTCCCACTAATGTATAATTTCTGGGCAGATAGGTTGGGTTTAGGTGATAGAAGGTACTGAAATTGTGGTGCATAACTATTTCAGTTTAAATATACAGCCATACCCAGATTTAGGTTTCCATAAACAGGTTCATTAATTAAGGTACTTTCTTTTTTTAAAGAGAGGACATCATTTATTTCTATAATGAACAATTAAATCTGATTGATCACACACTTTCCCTTTTGTGATTTTTTTATATACATATTTTTTTATTGTAAAGATACTATACAGAGGGTTACAGTTACATGAGTGAGGTAATGAGTACACTTCCTCTTGAACATTGTTACCCCCTCCATTGTTTTCCCCCTACCATCCCCTCCCTCCCTCCCTTCCCCAAGGTTCTTTTTTTTTTTTTTTTGATTGTGATTAAGTGATTACATAATTTCCGGAAATTCACAGTATTGTGGAATCATGATGCTCATTTAAAGTCACAAGTTCATTCTAACTTTCCTGGAGCAAATTGTCTATCACAGTCTGTAATATATAACGGTGCTCACATGTTATATACCATATATGGGATCAGCAGCATGGGGATATTTGGTAGTGGTTCAACCAGATGAGTGGGAGTTCTTTGTTTCTTAAGTCCTGTTAGTTTTGTCATATCACCTAACATTTTGGATTTAGCATCCACTTATCAGGGAGAGCATGTACTGTTTGTCTCTTCGTTCTTGGCTTACCTCGCTCAACATGATTCCTTCTAGCTCCATCCATTTCCCTGCAAATGCCATTATTTTGTCATTTCTAATGGCTGCATAATATTCCATTGTGTATAGATACCACAGTTTTTGGATCCATTCATCTGTAGTGGGGCATCTAGGTTGTTTCCATATCCTAGCTATTGCGAACAGTGCTGCAATAAACATGGAGGTGCACGTGTCCTTGTATATTGGTTCCTGTTGTTCAGGGTAGATGCCTAGAAGTGGTATGACTGGGTCGTAAGGGAGGTCAATCTTTAGCTTTCTAAGGACCCTCCAGACTGCTTTCCAAAGTGGTTGTATAAGTGTACATTCCCACCAGCAGTGTAATAGCATTCCTCGTTCTCCACATCCCCTCCAGCATTTGTTGTTGGCTGATTTGTGGATGTGGGACATTCTGACTGGGGTAAGGTGGTATCTCAGGGTTGTCTTTATTTGTATTTCCTTCACCACCAGGGATGATGAACATTTCCTCATGTGTTTCTTTGCCATTTTTATTTCTTCATTTGAGAAGTCCCTCTTTAGTTCCCTTGCCCATTTAGTAATTGGTTTGTTAGGTTTGGGAGGGATTAGTTTCTTGAGTTCCCTGTATATACAGGATGTTAACCCCTTGTCTGATATATTGCTGGTAAATATTTTTTCTCAATTAGTTGGTTGTCTTTCTAGCTTGGTTGTGATAGCTTTATCTGTGCAGAAGCTTTTTATTTTAAGGTAGTCCCATTTGTCGAGTCTCTCTCCAACTTGTTGTGACCCTAGGACTCTGTTCAGGAAGTTCCTTCCTGTGCCTATTAGTTCAAGTGTCTCTCCTACTCTGTCCTGCAGTAGTTTCAGAGATTCAGGTTTAATGTTAAGGTCTTTAATCCATTTTGAGTTGATGTTGGTGCATGGTGATAGGCTGGGGTCCACTTTTAGTTTTCTGCATGTGGCTGCCCAGTTTTCCCAGCACCAGCGGTTGAAGAGGCTGTGTTTCTTCCATTGTATGTCTTTGGCTCCTTTGTCGAATATCAGCTGGCTGTAGGCCTGTGGATTTATTTCTGGATCTTCTATTCTGTTCCATTGGTCTTCCGGTCTGTTTTTGTGTCAGTACCATGCTGTCTTTGTTATTATAGCTCTGTAGTAGAGTTTGAAGTTCGGCATGGATAGCCCTCCCATATTGTCTTTATCCCCTAGAATTGTTTTGGCTATTCTAGGTCTTTTGTTGTTCCATATGAATTTTTGGACTGTTTTCTGTATTTCAGTGATGTACGTCATTGGGATTTTAATAGGAATTGCATTGAATTTGTATATTAGTTTTGGAAGTATTACCATCTTTACTATATTAAGTTGGCCTATCCAGGAGCATGGGAGGTCTTTCCATTTCCTAGTGTCTTCTGCAATTTCTTTCTTTAACTTTTTATAGTTCTCATTAAATAGTTCTTTTACATCTTTGGTTAGGTTAATTCCTAAATATTTTATTTTTTGGGAGGTTATTGTGAATGGGGTTGCTCCCTTTATTTCCCTCTCTTCCTGTACATTATCAGTGCCTTTTGTGATTTTGTAACCACCTCACTAACAAAAATATCAAAATCACAAAATCATGCATATTGGCTAGCAATTGATCAATAAGACCTGAGTAAGAAGAGCTTTGCTAAAGCCTCTGCCATTGATAGTTGTTTAATGTTACTAAAAAATCTATAATGGCTTCGGAAAAATCCGAGCCTAAAATCATCTAAAAAGGTACAACAAATTTGAGCCAAGATTTATAATCTCAGAGAACACAGTTGGTGAATTAATTAAGGTTCTTTCAGGTAGTGATACCTAATTAGGGGAAATACTTTGCTTCTTCTGAGAAGAGTTTCGGAAGTTCTATTTGAAGGTATTTTTAAAGTTATCAAAGTAAAATCCTCTTCAACAGCCCTAGTTTACACCTCTGTAAAGTTTCACTCTTTTAAATTATATAGATTAGGAATGTTTGCTAATTCAGAGCATTTAAATAAATTCATATATAATAAAAACTTTAAAACATTTGATTTACTTTTTAATTTTCAAGGTCATTTATTTGCCAAAGTCATTTATTTACCAAGAAAATGGAATCAGTTTAGGAGCAGTACAATTTAAGTTTCTATTTTCTTTAAATCAAAAGATTAAGTAATAAATTGGTCCAAATATTTACAATTTCTGTTATTAGTTAATGGATAACCACAGATGTTCTTAAATTAATTTTAAGAACACCTCTATCTTATCTTCAGGTATGTAAGATTAATATGCTTTGCTATGTGTCTTACATATATTTGGCAGAATCCATTTATATCTTGATAAAACATACCAAGCAAAATTGTTTTCAAAAATCAGTCTGCAATACAGTAGTTAAAGAAAATTACCTCCCTCCTTCCTATCCTATTTTCTAGCTAATAAAATCCTCCCCAATCACATAATCTTTGGCCAGTGGCTTTCATTTTTCTAGAATGGATACTTCAGGTTGCTACCCAGATCTTCTTCTAGAACTAGTGTGCACATTAATCCAGTTTCTGAGTCTGATGGCTGCCAAGGCTGACAGCTCTGTTGCAAAGCTGGTCCTGGGGCAGAAAAACCAAGTTGAGTCTCCTTGTTTAAATTGGACTTCCCAGCTTCCATGCTCTCTGTGGGAACAACTGATCACTTCATTGACGCTGCATCGTAGGTGTAGTCTTGCTTCCGTAACTTCCGACAGGTAGAGATATCAACAGCATTCTTCAATATATCACCTGGGTCTAAGTCTCACATCTCAAGGTTGGGCTTCTTGGAGAAAAAGAAGCACTTGATAAAATGGAGTTTTGTAGCAGAATCTTGTCATTGGTAGTAGAAAAGTGATGAGAAATGAGTTGTGTCCTCTCTCTTCACAAATTTGTGTGTTGAAACTATAACTTCAGTGTGATGGTATTTGTAAATACTGCTTTCAGGAGGCAATTAAGGTTGCTGAGGTGATAAAGGTAAGTTCTAAACTGATAGGATTTGTGGATTTTTGTGAAAAAGAAGAACTCAGACAACTCTTTCTAAGAGATCTTGATGTATTAGAGAACAATTAAACTGAAGATCAATTAACCATTAATTTGATGTTAAACTTGAAAGTGAAATGTCTTCTTGATAGCATCTAAAGAGATGCTTATGCATCTAAAAAGAGCTGGAGATCCAGAGATCCAGGTTAGATTCTCAACCCCACTATGTCTGCTACTCAAGGTCAAAGCCCTGGCTAACAAAGAAGGAGATTCTAAGATTTAAGAGAAGAATCTGCATTAGTGAACTGGAAAACCCTAAATTTCTATATTATCCTGGATTTCCTCCAAAGTGGCACATTCTTCTCTGTAATTATTTATCTTTCTTCCTTTGTTTTAAAGTTGATATAGAGGTCTCAGTCTTGCAAAATAATATATGGTTCCCTCAGTATTTACCCTTATTTTTCCACTGGCACCACATCAAAAGTTACTTTATCTCACAACAATACTCAACCATAACAGTGCTAATAATGCCTAATGGCAGAAATAAATGAGGTCACAGTATAAGTGTGGGATTGAGTCAACAGGTGGTTGAGGAAGTGACTAAGTCACAAAGGTACTGATCAAAGCCTAAGGACTTAAATTTGTACAATGGAGAGCTTATTAATACTAGAGTAATTGTCTGTGATAGTGTTTTTACAAGGATCCTGCTGTATATTTAGGTAAAGCAAAGGATTACACAGAATGAAATAAAGCTACTAGAACTGCTTTAGGTCAGGCCAAGAAGAGATATAAGAGGCTGATAGAGAGTGGATGTGTTGAGTCAATTCAGTACATAAGGTCTTCAAATACTGCATCTTACTGTTCCATAAGACATCCCTACTGAAAATGAGGACTCTCATATGTATTCTAAGGGCTTGGGATGACTGTAAAGATGCTGATCTAGAGCTAGGCTTCCTGACAGCAGGGTAGGTAATAGAATCTGAAGATGATGGAGGCCAAGTGGTGTATAAAACAGGTGCAATGACAGTGACAACTTGGTCAAGGTGGCAGCATAGGGTCCCCTCATTACATAAAACTGTAGAGATGTTTAATAGAACCTCTGGGAAAGATGGATGGAAAGTTGCCAAAGATTGTTCAAACTATATCATCCAAATATCAAGAGGCTACAGAAGGGCTGTGTATGGTGAAGGAGATGCTAAGTGCCTGGGGAGTAGGAGGGAGGGAATTTACAGCTCCCTGGTGTATTAGAATTCTTGTTTCTCCCTAAATATTTTATCTATACGTGTGGTTAGAAAGGGCAAAAGAATATCCAGACATTTCATCATTCCAGATGCAGAATCTGATTTGACACTGAGAACACAAGTCTTACAATGACCCTCTTGTGAAAATGAGCATTTGGTAACCAAGTAATAGACAGACGCTGAACCAAGCAAGCTCTGGCTTACAGTGTATTACTGCTTTTGTGGATTCATATGGGGACCATTTTCTTGTGCTAAGAATGCATAATTAGACACACATCAGTTTGGAGGATGTCTCACACTGATTTCTTTACTTACTGATTGGAACCATCATAGTGGCAAAAGCCAAACGGAAGTTTCTGAAAATATCTCTCCATTCTTCCATGGAATGGAAATAAGGTTGTATGCTGGACTGGCAGAGATTAGTGCTACATGTCATGTACAGCACATAGAAGTGACACTTTTCATCCTATTGTCATGTCATTCATCAGTTTTTCCACTAGAACATTGGAGAATAATGGGCCAGTTAACACTAAAACACATTGGTACTCCAATTGTATCTGCTTTGTCGAATGAGATGTCCATTTATATTCATAATAACACAGCTTTAGGAATGTGGTATGTATCCATTGAACCATAAACACATTCATTTTAATTGTATTTAAAAAAAGTTTATCTTCCCTTGAAACAGACAAAAGTATTCATATACCATCTTGCCTGTGAACTGGGTTAACTTTAAATATAGTCTAAAGGAACAGGTACTGTCTGGGTATTCTGCAAACATCATATGGACCCACTATATCAAAGACATAGGTTTATTAATCAAACTACATGACCAAGAAGCAGCAAATGTCAGCCATCTTAGGAAATTCTCTAGGATCAGGTAACCAGTCCTCTAAATATTCAGAGGCTAGACAGGATCAGTAAAGTTTTAAACATCAGCTGTACTTGCCTCGGAAGTGAAGGACAAATTGATGCCTCTTGGTACCTCTTACAATAAAGAGGGAAATATAATGCCTTAGACCTATTTTCATTTAGGAAGCATACATTCCTATATTTGAAACTGGGGAAATGGTTCCAACTGATTAGTCCACTGGCCTGGGAGAGTGAAACCCTAGCAAGTGAGCTTTGCAGCAGGCCAAGTCAAAATGCAAGTGGCCCTGATGCTTTGACCATAAGACCTGGCAGACCCAGGGAGAATTATACAGAATATATAATGTTATTAAAGACATCATTGTGGTAGGAAAAGATGCTATGCAAAGTTTATGGTGAGCCACAGTAAGAGAACCACAGTGTAGAGTCATATGTTTCTGGAACAAACTTATGCCATTTGTACCAGAAAATTATGCCCTAGTCTTTGGCATGCTATTGCCCTGGTAGAATGATGATAGTACATAAACTGACCTTGTGACTAGAGCTTCCTCTCATGGTTTGCATTCTGTCAGTTACACTAATCAAAAGGAGACAAACCCAACAGTAATCTCTTATGAGATGGAAGTGGTACATCTAAGATTCAGTGTCAGTTACCAGACCCTAATATTTGTTCAATTAACTCCTGACCAGAGTACCTATGGCGACAGGGAAAAAAATCAAGGTTCCCATCACCAAAACTAATTTAACCACTACTGTTGCTGAATTTCTAATCTGCCAGTGACAAATCAACTCTGAGCTCCCAATGTGACAACATTCCTAAGGAGGCCACTTGGCTATTTCTGCCAAGTTGACTATAATATATCTTGACTAAATTCAACATATTGTAACTATAGGGATGCTGTGTTCATTCCTAGGGTCGCAGTCTACATCATTAGATTAGGGACATTTGCTTCACCAACACAGGACCACACCTACTATCACATTGGACCAATGGATTCCCTTGAGAGCACAGGATGGGCCACCAGAGTATACCACCAGGAATCCATTAATTATATAACTTTTTATTGATCCACTGAAAACTGTTGGCCCAAGGGACCAAAGGAACGAATATTTTCAAAGAAAGCTTAGGTGCCCTCTTGAAGAGGATATGGCAAGAGAGGATTCCACCCAGAACAGGATATATACTTACAGAATACACACAATTCTACGATTATTACATTCTAGAAGGTGGACTATCTAGAACCCAAAACTGAGAGTGGTCTTCAGTTTGGCCTTTATTTTTTCCATAGATCGATTTGGATATTTCTTCTTTCTGCCTCTGCAACTTTCAGAGTTGAAGACCTAGAGCTCCTAAACCGAGAGTGACTATTTCTGCCAGACGACGGACATGGCAAGAGCAACATCATGTAAGAGTTATAACAGGAAATGTTTCTCTTTTTCTGTTTCTCCCAACCTTAATCCTGTTACACTAAAATAAATCCTTGCTAAAACTTCAAAATGAATTATAGCTGTCTTATGATGAATTTGTACTTCTTGGATGTGGACTGTCCTCTTGATGAAGTGTATGACTTAAATTTCACTGTGTCTTGGAATAACTTCCCAATAAGTCTGGTTGGTGTCTGCCTGAGAAAAATGGTAGGAAGTTAGTGACACCAACGACGGTTCTCATCACTATAGCTGGTAAGAAGACAATGGATACTCATTATTTCATTCTCACACAGCCACACCACCACTTGTTTTCCTCTGCCTGTTCTCTTCTGATCTCAAACCCCAGTATTTATGTACATCACAGCTTCATTCACAGAGTTTCTGCTCTTCAACATTGCAGTTTCCCCTTTCTTCAGAAAGACATTGAAGAATTTGTGGTAAAGAGTTTGTAACTACCTTCCAGAAGGTTTACTGACTTGCAAATAAAGTAAGGATCTTTTCCTATGTAACATATATTTTTAACTTTTAAGTTGTATCTCTGTTTGAATGCCTGGAAATCTAGGGAAGAGGGTGAACTATCTTATGAATTTTAATTTGAGGGGGTCTCATGCACAAAAATAGTTTCTGTGTGAATTAGCTTTCTAAGGTTTCCCCAATAATATTACAATCTGAATACCTTAAACAAAAGAACTTTCTTCTCTCGATACAGCTGGAGATGGAGCCTGAGGTCAAGATGTTGGGAAGTTTTGGCCCCTTCTGAAGGCTGAGAGGGGAATCTGTTCTAGCTCCTTTAGCTTTGGCTGATTGCCTAGTGACTTTTGTTGAGCCTTGACTTCTGCTGTCTTACCCCACCTCAGCCTTCATCTTCATATGACATTTTCCCTAATGACATTCTCTGGTCTCAATTTTCCCTTTGAATAAGGATATCAATCACACTGGATTAGGGTCCATCTGCTACAACCTCATTTTAGTTTATTGATAAGATCATATTCTTAGGTATTGAGAATTGAGAATTCAGTGTATGAACTTTAGAATCATAATTAAACCCATATTATTGGACTTTTGGGAGGAGCGTTATATTTCTTAGGAAAGTTTAATGGTATAAAGTGGCTATAGAATTGATAAGGATATGTGTGTGTGTGTGTGTGTGTGTGTGCTTGTGAGCATGCACCAGTACTGGACTTGAAATTAGGGCCTTTTCACTTTGACTTTGCTTTTTCACTCAAGGTAGTCCCTTTACCACTTGAGTCATGGCTCTACTTTGAGCTTTTTTGCTGGTTAATTAGTGATGAATCTCACAGAGTCTTCTGCCCAGTCTGATTCCAAGTTTTGATCCTTAGAACTCAGCCTCCTGAGTAGCTAGTATTACAAGCCTGAGCCATCAGAGCTCAGTGAGACTGGAAATTTTAAATAAGATACTTTGATAGTGATCCCCAAGGAACATGACCTTCTCTCTAGTTCTCTCTCAGTGATTTCCCTCCAGTGGCTTCATTTCACAATAAATAGCAGAAAGCCCTAAGAACTACACGTGCCTATGTCTTTGCTCTACCTGAAAAAGTTATGATACCATAGTGAAGAATAAGGACCAAGTGTCCTCTTTGCACAGGTCCCAGGAACTAGTCATGGATAATCTTTTGAAGAAAGAGAATTCAATCTAGCAATTACAATTATGGGCACAAGTTCTGGAAGAGGAAAACCCTCATCATCCTGTTTGGTTCACTGACTCTGAAAGGCCCGCAGGCCATGTCTCATTGCCAAATGGAACATCTGCATTTTAGTTGGTGCATGCCTTTGGTGTTGGCATTGGCCCTATGACCACAGTGCTTTCTATTGCGGCTATTTTAGTGGCTTGGCTCTTTTGTATTCCCTTAGATCTTATGGTGGAGCAAGAGGACACCCACAGTGGAAGCCAAGAGAGTCATCGTAATGAATGGCATACTACAGATCTTGTGAATGTGATTTGCATTGTTTCATAGCATAGCTGGCTAAATTCCTGTTACTGAAGGATCAAGTTAAATCAGGCATAAAATGATGTGGAGTCTTTGCTTTCAGGAAGTCTGTCATAAAAACACTGTTGTCCCAACCCATGGTCCCTTTTATATAAGTTCATTAAGGCACGATAAATATTATACATGAGTATGGAGCAGGTCTTGTGTTGCAGGACTCTAGGGCTGAAGTTAGAGACAGTAAGAGGTATAGGTGCTTCCAGTGCCCTTCTTTGTACCATTTACATGTGGCAACCCCTGCACCCCCACCCTGAATATACACACCAGGTCTGTGCTTCCCTCAGGCAGCTATCTCATTAGACACAGGATCCAGGAACCTGGTGGAACTTTGCCACAAATGTAAAAAACATATTTCAGTTCCAACATGTCAGAGTGAAGGTGGAGGGAAATGAGGCAAACACTAACGCAAATGAAAACATCTTTTAAAATGTCGCTTGCGTTGCTTTGCCAAATGTGGGCTCTGAAGGAGTGCCACCGGGAGCAACTTCCACATGGCCAGGCCTTCCACGGAGAAGACTGGCTGGCAGGCCGGGAGGAGTCAGTAATTAACACTGCCAAAGCTCTGAAGGCTCCATCTCAGCAGCTCGTCTGGAAGCCGTTGCCTCTCTAGTCACCCTTCAGCCACACAGCTGGGCTGTGGAGTCCCTCAGCAGTGGGCCCATGTGTGGTCTCCAACACTTTGCTGTGAAGTATAAGAAAATCTGGAGGGTTTCTCTGGGTGGGGGGAGGGCTTTAGCCCTGTGGGGATTAGAACAGAAGGTCTATGTTTCAATACTGAATTAAATGAGGGACTCTAAGAATGCTCAGTAACCAGTTCCTAGAAGTTACGAGAGCAGAGCCTGGAAGCCAGGCATGGCTGCCTCCGTCTGGGCAGATGGAATTGGCTAGGTTATTGTGGCTGAAAGGAGGGCTGTGGAAACAGTGGGACAGATGGGTGAAGTTATATGCCATTAAGTAGATTCTGAAACAGAATAAAGGAGAATGACAGACATCTCCTGAGTAGAAGTGGATAGGCAACTGCGTGCTAATGGAAGAAACATCTTGGTACAGGTTTGTGAACTCAATTCCTAGGACCGCCAATTTCCACTGCTGTGACATTAGGACAGTTACCTAAAATCACACACATAATTTCATATATATAATGTATATGTTAATATATTAATTTGTTATTATATAATATATATTACATATAGCAGATATTTTATGTGTGTGTACATGTACACACAATTCACCATAAGAAATCCCCAATAAGAAAAAGCCTTGACTTTGCCTTGAAATAGGAAACTTACTAAAATCAAGATGTCAGCAGAGCTGAGTCCATCAGGAGGCTCAAGGGGTAAGCATGTTCCTTGGAGTGTGCCATATTTCTGGGTGTACAGCCATACCACCCTCTGGTTTTGTCATTATTTTTCTTCCCTCCCTGATTCCCATTGTGATAAGGTCTTCTCTGGCTTAGATTCTCCTGCTTTTGCTTGTAAGGACCCTGTGAGTACATTGGGCCTATGTGGTTGAGCCAGGATAATCATTCCATCTCAGTCATTAACCATATCTGAATGATGGTATAAGGCCAGGATCAGCATCTTGAGCCAGAGTAAAATGGGGAAAGTGAGGGTCTCCTCTGGTGACTGATTAGCTCAGTCATAGATCATGCAGGATGCTGACAACAGCAACCTTCTGCCTTCCCTATTATCTGAACCATAAGAGCCTTGCCCCATGGGATTGCTCACTGAGGCCACCTCTCATTCTCCAATGGGGCTTAGTGATTTGCTAAGGGATGAAAATTTCCAGTGCTGAGAGCTCAGGTACTATGTATTCCTGGTTGTGCCCCTTAGTGGACAGTTATAGGCCATAGTGTCTTGTTGGCTTTTCCTGCTGGCTACCTCTGTAAGGTTCTACCCCCTGCTTTTTTTTTTTTTTTTTTTGCTTATGTGGTGCTGAGGAATAGAACCCAGGGCCTCAGGCATGCAAGGCTAGCGCTCTACCACTGAGCCACCTTCCCAGCCCTACCCCCTGCTTTTTGAAAGAGACAGGGTCTCACTATTTGGTGCAGACTGCACATATGCATATACGTGTATGTGTGTATTAAATATGTTATATATCTAATATATGCCTATAATCTCATATACATTTGAAATTATCTCATATAGACAATTACTAGCTAGTAGATAACATACAATATATAAATATCTATATCTTTGTATTCTTCTGTATATCTGTCAATTATTGAGCCCCTATTATTCAACCAGTGTTTACTGAGGACTTCCCATGAGTAGTAGGCACAGCTTGATATTTGGCAAGGAAGTCTTGGTGCTCCTGGACTCACATTCCACTGAGTGAGTAAGGTAAAACAGCACATAAACCAAATAGAAATGAATAAGATATTTTTAAGTGGTACAGATATCTAGGATCATGTGACAGGGAATTAAAACTGGTTACATTAAATAGGATGGTTTGTTACAGAATAGTAAAACACTGGTTCCACTTGATTTTGCAGGGATCCCTGCTGTGGTAGGCTCTATTCCCATTTGCCAATAAAACAAAACAAAACAAACAAAAGAAAAAACTGAAGGTTAGCTCTGGTGGGGAAGATTTAAAACTATGTATAAAACTAGAACTGGGTGAACTATCCTCAAATGGAAGGGTAGAGTAGTCATCAAGGGATGTTTTCAGTTCACATTGAGCTGGTTTCCTTTTCTTCTCTTCTTTCAGCAAGATCATTTGTCAGAACCTGCATGTATTACAGTATTTTGAATCAAGCCATCCAGGGTTAAAATACACTTGCTTAAAATTTTGGCATATGTTACCTATTGCTGCTGAACACTGAGAAAGACACTATGGGCTAGAATAGCCCCAGAGCGAGGTGACAGACTTCTGTAAACATGTCTAGCACTCTTTGCACGAGGAATCTATTACACAAAAATGATAACTTTCATATTAGAAAGTTAAGATTTTTGGGTAGAATTTCTTTGAACCAAAACCCTTTAACTGGAAAAAAGAAGGTCACAGCTTCAGATTTATTCTTATTTCCTATTAAAACTGTTATTCCTTGCCATGGTACAAATGTTTTAAGTAAAGAGCAGAAATTAAACTTATATTATGGGAAATATACTCTAGCAGAGAGAAAGATAAGTAAAATGAATACATCATTGCCAAAACGTTTTGTGATACATATGAAGCATCTCATTGTCTCCTTTCATTACACTAAATTTTAAAATTATGGGAAACATGTCACCCTTGGGCCCACTGAGAGGGCAGGCTGAAGAAAGCTGCTTCCAGGCACAGTGAGGCTGAAGATCATGTTTATTCACAGGCTGGCCGTGGACGCAGCAGCAGCAGCAGCAGCAGCAGCAGCAGCAGCAACAGCAGCAGCAGCAGCAGCAGCAGGAGTAGCAGGAACAGCAGCAGCATAGAGTATAATAGTACAATCGGACCCAATATATAATACTCAAACTCTGTACCCCATTCATAGGTTCACATTTTGTTCACCAGCATTCCATAGCTCATAACTCTATAATTTCCAACTCTCTTATCAGTAGTGATGTCTTTTCATATATTCCTATCAGACAAAAGTGGCATTTGGCCAAGGATGGCTACACATGGATCCAGTCGCTAGGCTACATTGAGGATAACCCATAGTAACACATGCATCCATGAGTCAAGGTTGCATGGATATGCTGAGCCAGATAAATCATCGTCCTTGGGAAGTGCAGACCAAAAGCTGTCTGAAGTTATAATGAAAAAAGTCTGACTTACTTGAGTATAGTACTTCAGTGTGGCTAATAAGAACTCTAAAATCATATAGATGAGAGCCAGAGTCATGTTCACATCCCCATAATAATTTTCTTTCCCATTTACTCTCTTTCTTTTTGCACGGGGAATCATGAATTGTGCCACACATGGCATCAGGCACATGTTAGGCAATAGTAAATGCTTATTAAATTAATACAGTTGAGGAAATGAATAAATGAATGGCAGATGGACCAAGCAAGTCCATCTGGTACTCAGTCATGTTTTAACATCTTCCTAGTATTCTAGTGAAGTTCTTGGGTCTCAGGTGCTCTCAGTCATTGTCCTCCATGCCATACTTTTGCTAGCTTTACATGTTTTCCCTTTCTTGGTGGTACTTCTTTCAGCTAAACTCCTTTCTCATCAGGCTCCTTCATCTCTTCATGATTGTGAATTTCAGCTTCAAAATCCTTCCAGACAGTAAATACTTGGTTGCCTGAGACTTAACACAATTTCTCAGACACCACCTAATTTCAAGAAGAATTATTTTTCACCATATATTTTTTTCTTAACTTTCAAAACATCCCATGTATGATATAGTTCCCATTTTTTGCTAGAGGAAAGTGAATCCCAGATTGTTTACATATTTCTCCAAAAGTGGTAGAGTTAGGGATAATTTTGAAACCTCTGATATAGTCTTGCTGGCCAGCAGCACCATGTTGGACCATTATTGACGGTGTTCACACTTCCTTCATCAAAAGGGTGGCAATATGTAGCAGAAACACAAAAGCTGTCCAAGGTCCTTCTGAATCAGCCCATGTAGAACCAAGTAGCTGAAGGCTAGGCAGTGGGACAAAAATCTTCGGAAGCAGCATTTTGGCAAAACTTTACTGGTCAGCTTTGTCACACACTACTGTTCCAAAGGCTGCTCTATGGAGCAGCTAATTAATCCTCTTGGGGCAATTACCTAGGCACCAGAAATGGTCTGCTGCAGGTCCATGCCCCTAGGCACAGACTATATTAAATAAGCAGCAGAAGACCTTGAAGTGGCAGGTTTGTAACCACTCCCTCCTGAGGTCAGCACTTCAGGCACTTGCATGTTCTGGGCCGAGCAGCACAGCATCTTGCACAGGTGGGTGTTCTGTAAGTGCTTTTTAATGATGGTGGTGGTGATGATGTATGAAGGTCTGTTTATACTTGCAGAGAGGCTTGAGTATTTTAACAAGAAGGACTTTTGATTGGCATTTCAAAGAGTCCAGTGTTGTTGGAAAATGTCAGCACCCTGCATAGGAGGGCACTTCATAAGTGTTAAGGGATTGGGTCTGCTAAGGGGATTAGGATAATTGTTTTGGAGTGAATGGACAGGCTCAGTGGAGGTGACCTGAAGTCATTTTAATGGGCCTAGTGGAACTCATGGTGACAACTCAAGCTAGTGGATTAAGATGCTCTGATGAGAATCACCAATCATTGCTTAGCATTGGTTCCATTGGGATACTGGCTGCCTATTGTATGGCTATGCCTGGTAGGGTGACTCAGTTTCTGGACTTGAGCAAAAAAATTCTGATCAAAGGAACTGCCACCCCTCCATGTAACACAGAGCTTCTTTTCCTCCAAAGATGAAAGATGCCTATTTCTATGGCATTTCTCATTTGGGGAGAATCTTTTAATTCATGCCAGTTCAAGATCAATCAGGGATGAAGCCAAACACTGTCAGAATTGAAAGTTCTATGCATGAGAGAAAAGAAGGAAAACTTCTCTTTCTCCTGAGTAGGCAAGATGTAAGGTTGCTGAAAGTTAATAATGCATCAAGTTTTCAAGCTTTAGGAATAGAGATGATTCACAATGAATGTATATGTGGACTCAAAGGTTAAAAAGAATAGTGGTTTATATTATATTCTATAATCTGCAGCATTTTTCCACAATAGAAAGAAATACTGGGTGAACAGCTTAAGTGTTAAATACTAATTGACTCAGTCAGTAATGATTGCATCAGTCATTTGGGGCCAAAGTTTGGTTTATTACCCAGCCTTTCAGTTTTGGAAACTTTTGATTTAATCCAATTTGAATTTCTTTGTGCAAGAAATAATCCAGTAGCCATTAATAGTATTTCAACATAAAAAAGAACCAAAAGAGCGCATTCGGAAAACAAACACTAACTTTTTCCATAGATTTATTTTAACATGATTACATGAGGATACTTAACTACTACTTGATGGGGGCATTAAGTAGTAAGGTTCTGAATGGTTATACTTTACCAGAATCAGGTACTTTTCAAGGAAATGACTAGATTTGAAGAGGAAGGTGGTATAGGGCAGGACAGTATATCAATCAGCCTGAGTGCAATGGAATCTACCAGTTTGGGGCAGTTTGAGACTTACACTCTGGGCTTCTCTAGAATGCAAATGAAGGAACCCTATATAAAATGGCTTTCTGCCTGGAAATTCCATGTCTTCCTACATTGGTTTTGTAAACAGAATCTTAACACCCACATTTCATATCTGACGTCGGCTGCCTCCAATCATTTCAGTTCTTTTGGTGACTGGACAATAAATACTTAGAAGCTGGATGCTTTTCTTTTTTAGTTTAATGCTTATGTGTGCTTTATTTATGGAATGTAACTGTTCCAAGAGAGCTCTTCTTTAAATTAAAAAGGATCTGTAATAAAATTTACAGTTTCTCTATGCAAGATTCTCTTTCCGTAGACACATCCATCTCTAGAACCCTTCTGTCAGAATTTTCAAAGGGCCAAGAAGAGTAATGAAGAGTTTGATGAAATAAACCACAACTTTGAAATATTCTTCCTCTACAACAAATCATTGTGAGTAGTTGCTAAAAATGGAGATTCCTGTAATTCTACATAAGTCTACTGAATCAAAATCCCTGTGCTGGTTCAAACAAGCCTATGTAAGTTCTTTTATGAGAGAGCCTCTTCCCTATGCTAACAGTTTGTTTCCATGGACAGTCACTAGACCTGTGCCTCTTCCCTGTGCTAACGGCTTGTTTCCATGGACAATCACTAGACCTGTTTCCTTGGGTAATTCTCCTGCTTCTATCGAAATTCACCAATGTTTTCAACTCCTGTATCTTTTTTCAAAATTAAACTTTATTGTCAAGGTGATATACAGAGGGGTTAGAGTTACATAAGTAATGATTACATTTCTTGTTTAACTTGTTACCCCTTCCCTCATTTTTCTCCCTTTTTCCCTCCTCCCCAACCCCTCCAAATTGTACAGATCATTTCCAATATATTGTCTGGTGAGTATCACTGTTGCATAGGTTCCCCTTTGTCCTTTGTCTCACCATTTTGTTGCTCTCATTCCCTTCACTAGTTCAGATAAACATATATAAAACACGCAGGGTACCAAAATTGAACACAGTGACAACAGGGGATAAAGTATAGGGGGAAAAACACAAATGAGCCCCTGTTGTCACTGTACTTGATTTTGGTATTCTGAATCTTGTATATACATTTGTTTAATCTGGAGAATAATAAAATGCTGAAACAAGGAAACAGGATGACCCATTGCAACAATGATACCCACAAGAGAGTGTATTGGAAAGAACTTCACAACTTCTGGTGGGTGAGGGATGGAATAGGGAGGAGGGATGTGGGGGGGGAGGGAAGGGATAGTGGGATAATAACAAGGGAAGGGGTAACAAGGATCTATAAGTAATGTACTCAATGCCTTACTCATATAACTGTAACCTCTCTGTATGGCATATCATTACAATAAAATAGAATTTAAAACAATACTTAAAAAATAAAAAAAAAGAAATCACATAGTGCATTGAGAACAACAACATGTCTTAGAGTTCATTTCGCTTAGCATCATCTTATATGGTAATATGTATATAGCTATTGAGCTATTCTGCTGTATCTTTATCTGATGCTATGGAACTGGATCTAACTGAAACAGAAATAAGGATTAAGAAAAAAAAATTCCTTTGGATCTTTCTTCTTCCTCCCCATCCCTCTCTTTCTCTGCTTTCTTCTTTGAAACTTTCCTGGCCTCAGCTACAAACATATGTGGCATACTGAGGAATTCAGAGGGTAAAATGCCAGATAACAATAAAATGTCAAGGTGAGCCAACCTCATTTGGGGGATGCATGTAGAATGTCTGAGAGGGAGAAATGAATTTACAGGTGGTTTCTCCAGGGGAAGAATGGCACACATCAAGACTCTTAAAGAGATCATAGGAGAGATGGGAAGATAAATGTTGTAGAATGAAACAAAGACATGATTTATGAAGGAGGGAAAGTGGTGTGAAGTAAAGATCTTGAGGTATGCAAAGTTGACACACAACCCAACCTAATGTAACTATATTGAAGGCTGTTCTGTGAGGAAGCAAAGAGCTTCAGGGAAGTTCTTTGTCTTCTTAATGAGCCAAAGCAGTGGCTGTTTGCCTGCTTATATCAAGAAAAATTTAAGCCTATAGACTTCCATTCGGAATACTCTCAAATCCTAAAAGTGCCAGGAAGCACACCTGGATCAGTGTCTCCTTCATGTTGTACGTTTTACAATTAAGTTTGCTTTCATGAGGTAGTTACACATGACTAAATGTGTCTACCAGGTATCAAATGTTTTACTCTAATCTACTTTAAGTAGATTTTAGTAGATTTCTGGTCTCTTATGAGACCAGAAAGCTTCTTATCTTCTGCTAACCTACCTCCTCACCCCTCAACTCTCCCAGCTTCTGATCAATTTTATCAACAGAAAACAAGAAAAAGAGAGAAACTATTCCTTTGGATTAAGACCTTATGCTTAAAGATGCATTAAGATGGTACACAAAAATTATTTCACTAAGTACTGAAAGGAAGTACATAGTTGTTGACTAGAAAACCACAGCCCAGAGAATCTGAACTAGAATGAGAAGAATGCACAGGTGTGGGCTATGAGTTGTTTGAGTTGTGCAAGGCTCACATGAATGCTACATTGTGGGTTGGGGAGAGGACACTATGTGTCAAGGACATTCTGAGACAATGAAGAAAACTTAGCTATACCAAGTGAGGAAATACCAAAGACATTTTCTTGCTTCATGATAATTCCTCTAGATGGTTCTAATTTGGAGATTGGTAGTATGAATACAGTGGCTGCAGAAGCTGAGGTGGAGACAAAATGGGCACAGGACTGGTGCATAGAAGATGCCAGTAACACAGGGAACATACCACATTTGGGCAGCTGTTCAGTCTTTAGGTGATTATTATTTCCTCTACATTAAACCAACACTGATGGGATAGTTTGATGGGAAGGATAATTTGTCTAGCGCTAAATAAAAAATAAATAAATAAATGACCTTGCTCTTCTGTCACTAGAACACAGTTCATGCACTCTCTGTTTGGCAGGATTTGTTCTAATGATTCATATCCAGGGAAACTGAATTTCCTGGAGAAGTGAATCAGGAAAGGGGAAGTTACTGTAGGGTTTCAGACTTTGATCATAGACTCTTTCCCCAAGTGGAAAAATAGATTGAATCACATATTATGATCATCCTCTCCTCTGTCCTGTCCTTCCAGCTTCTGGTTCCTGGTGGTGCACCAAGGCCTTTAGGTCTGTGAGAACAACATGGTTATAAAATATTTAGTTCTAGGAATGGCAGATTTGGCTCCTGTGATCCTGCTAATTGGGTGGGTGCCTGCCATCTCCCTCACTGATCCACCCCCGAGGGCGTCAGCAGGCACACAGTGCCATGCTCAAGGATTGATTTTAAAGTAAATTCACAGGCTTGTGAGGAAATCAGCCTCATTATTTTAGATGCATGGGAGTGTGAGATTGGGGAGTAAATGGAACCTTTGGCATATAAGAAAGAGCATATCGTGTCCAGATGGATTAAAATTTCTATTAAAAAACACACTCTGTGCAGTCCAACAAACAAAAACAAATAAACCTTCAAATGTAAGACTGCAGGTCAGATTTAGTCTTTGAGGCAACAATTTATGTTTCTTGCCTTCAAGTCACATTTTATTTTTATCAATGTCATTCCAAAATTAACTTGCAAGCCAAATTTGGATTGGAGAATAATTTGGTTCATCTACCTTCTTTGTAATACTCTACTATTCAATTTCTAATTAGAAGACAAACCAATAGAGGCTCTGCAGTGTTTAAATTTTGAAAATGTAGTATCCACAGAACTAAAAAAAATCATTGAAGTACATTTGCTAGTTTGGTGCTTTCATTTATTTGTCACTGTTCTTTAATGTAATATTCTGATAATATTCCAGCAAAGGCAAATGATTTTTAAATATATTCTGAGAGACACAAGAACGAAAATCAAAATGGTACCACACCTTTGGGAAGCAAGGTCTATGTGAGATCATTGTTACTGTTGAACTATTATTATTTCCTGAGCCAAAGTAAAGAGCTGGTTTGTAGTAAGGATCAATTATGTCTGCTGCTCTATTGTATTCCATCTTTTGAAAGTATCCTGTATTTCAAACAATGTCCTGCGTAATCAATAACCATTATTCCAGGATAATAGTGTGAAAAAACTCAGTGTTTTACATGAAAAGTAAAGGAGAATAACACTTCTCCTTAGTAGCATCAATAGAAAAAAATCTCAGTGATTTTGTAATTTGAAGTCATGCATTGTAGGATTGAAGCATGTCCTAAGAAACAACCATGCAGTAAATCCAAACCAGTTAAACCTTAATAGTGTAAATGAAACCTTTAAATTGTGTGAACTATGAGCAGCCTTGCAACTTTTTACATGTGCAAAGAATTGAATGAGGACATATGGTCACCATCAAGTTGGTTATTTAATTCTGAGATGACACACGTATTAATCTAACTGAAAGGAGAAGCTACTATATAGCTGGTTGTAATTAGCCAACCACAAATTTCTATAACCACTTCAGTCTAAACCAAAAGCCAAAATGGCATTTCATGATTACACCATCCCACCCAGATTTGCATTTCTTGATGAATTCCCAAGGTTAGGCTATGAGCCATACTGTAAAACCAACCCTCAATTACACCTTTTTAGAGAGGAAGATTAGTGGCAGGTGGTGCCTGCTATAAAAGCCTCATTAAAACACCTTCTGGTGGAGTTTCACAAAAGGAAGCCACCAGATGGAGACCCATCTCCACATGGTAGTCTTACCTCAAATGAGAGTTTCACCTGACACTTTGGGGACAGACAATTTTTTTCTCACCTAACAAGCCACTGAGGTTCAAAAGACGATCTATTAGGATTAATCGTACTTGATCACTAATCCATTGTAATGCCATATGCTGAGAGCGTTGTTCACTGTTAAGCCTGGAGCCAGGTAGAGCCCCTCTGGTAATGTAAACCGTCCCATTTTCCTACAGCTAATCTAATTTCACCTCCTCCCAGACCCCACATGCCAGGAACGATGCTTAACTCTTCCTTACACTGTCTCTGATGCATTTTTGAATGGTAGCAAATCTGATCTCAAAGGTAATGATGCTGAAACCTGCTGACTAATTGGAAAATGATTTTCCTAGTGTAGCTTGCTTAGTGGGGCGAATGGATAAAAGGTATTTATTCCATTGTGCACAAATTCAAAGACATAGCCCTGGCCTTCTTATCGACACAGCTTGGTAATGCTCATCTGCCTCTCTTTTCTGAATGTTTGTTGAATCTGTGATTTACTGGGTTGGAACAATTGGCCAGCTGGGCAGTGAGAGTAAAATTTATGTTTGATAGAGGAGATTCTGTTACCTAATGCAGCCCTTGAAGTAGCAAGTGCTAAACTATATAATAATATATTCTCTCCTTGCATATGATATATATATATATATATATATATATATATTTATATAGTTTTCTTGTGTGTTTGCTGTTAAGTACTTACAAAGTACCACCCACTAAGTCACTCTCTGAAGGAAAGATGGCAATGGCCTTTCTTACCCAAGACTCCATGTTTTTATGAGTTGATCACAAAATGATAATCATGAACCCCACTCATTGTGCTCAAGCTCTAGTCCCCAAGATGAGGAGTTAGATGAAAGGATTTAATACTTTTCTAAAATATTATGGTCATTTTGTTCCAGCTGTATCCACTGGTCGATGGGCCAGAGTAGATAACCCACCTGCAATATATAGGAATCAATATCATGAATATGACAGTAGCTATTCTGAAGTTATATTATGCATTTACAAATATGGCTTACCTTCATGACATACTATATGCTATGTTTTGTTCCTCCCTAATGAACTTCTCCCACAATACTGGGACAGTTATGATGCTGTGATAGAATCAGATTTAAAAAGGCAATCGATACATTGCATAATCACTGGGTTAAAGAGAAGTGTTTTGAAATGAGATTCTCAGGCCTCAACATAGAAGTCTACTGACTCAGAATCTTGGGAGGTTGAACTTATGCCAAGTTTTCCAGGTACTTCTGATTCATCCTGAATTCTAAGGAAAAGAATACAGGATCTGACTGGCCCAAACAGACTACTACCCCATTGTTTTCTCATCCTGAGTGCCACGTGACACTGTGGCCAGTCAGGAGTGGCATGGAAAAAATACGCACTTGCTCTACGAATCAAATATGTAACCATTCAAGGTTGTTTATGAGTGTTTTGAGTTACTCATATAGTATATCTAGTATGTCCCATACTGCACATATTTATGAACCCTTAAAAAATCTTAAGTTTCTAATGACACACATAAATCACTCTAGTCTTGTTCTTATAGTTTATGTAGTCACCAGACACCAGAGATAAAAATACAGCCCCCGCATTCTTCAGCTGGAAGAGTTTATTTTATCACACATGAGGGCTGCTAGCTTTGGTCAGGCAAGAGGGAGTTTTCTAGGATAGGTTTTACTGTCCTCCCCACAACCCCACAAAAGGCAAGAGAGCTCAGTAGCCAACCAGTTGTATTTTGAAATGAGGAGTTTGAAGTTCCCTACAATTACATATGAAGACTATTTCTTCCTTGCTTGATGCATGTGCATTTCTGAGAGAGCAAATTCCGGTTTTATTAGTCTATCTCTTGTTCACAGTAATGACTTCTACTTTGCTATACTGTGTTAAGTCACAGAGAGTGTATATGTTTTCTTATAAGTTCTGGTTATCAGATATCTGAGTGGTAAGTCCTGACTCACTCTCAGATAATGGAAACTAAACTTGTCTTCCTCGATCCCACATTTAACCCAGCTTTATCCTGAGCTTCCACTGGCTTGAGTGCTCTGCTAATGGAAGAAGGAGACAAAGTGGAAAGACAGTTATGTCCTGACCCTAGGTTCAGAAGGGACGTTAAGACGCACAAACAAACCTGAATCTTTTTTCCTTTATTTTTCATTCATGTTGTTTCATTGGTACTAGCAATGACTGCAAAGGAACCAGACCTCCTATAAACATCGGAGAACAGTTCAAAGATTTTAGTATAAAATAGTGTTCTGCTTTGATAAGGAAATAATTAAAGTAAGTTCTTACAAGGCAGTAGTTCTGTTTGTCTTTCCCTTATCTACTGTTTGTGTAACGTTGACTCAACTCTGAATTTTCCTTACCACATTTCTCTCAAACATTCTTTCCTTGGTCATTTTTGTCTCTATTTTATTTTGCTTTCTGCTTCCCAGAGTCTCCCTAGGGAAATCTGGAGGGTGCTGAGTATTGTTCCATTTAGCTCAACTGTGCTATTTGCATGTCTTTATGGAGGTCACTGTGTTTTCCCATCCACCAATAATTTTTTCCACAATTGAAAGTCAAGATTTCTATGCTTTCTAAGAATATAAAACAGCTAGATTTTACTATCTCTAGCTACTTGTTGTCCAATGGACTATAGATTAGGGAAAGGTGAGCCCATACATTTCTTTGCCTTCAGTGTTGCTTGTGGCAATAGATGGAGAAAACACAGTGTGGCCAAGAGCACCCCTCCATTTTCCCACACTCCTTAGTCAATTTGGTTACCAAAATAAGACAACCTTCTTTTTTCTTCTGTATAACATTTACTTGTAGGGCTGTTAGCTTCTCTGGCTACTTTAGGTTTTCCCCCCAAGATGAAATCTATGCCCAATTAGAGGGAGTGAAGGAAGGGAGGGGCAGAATTAGGTGCCAATGTCCCCAGCAACTGCTCTCCTGCAAGCAGACCAGAAGATTCTCAACCAACCTAATTTCTTCCCATTGAACTAATAGAAGGCTAGGGAGTGACCTTTGCAGGCCAGTGGGCAGGAGCTGAGAAACACTCCCCCAAATGTATATCTGTTTACTGCACAGCATGCCAGCCTCCAGCTAATGACATTAATCCCCCTACTGTGTTTCATTAGGTGACAGACAGGGAGCCACACTTTGGAGAGAACCGCCTGCTTGGCTCAGCAGCCAGCTGCGGAGAGCAGTCGCTCCAGGACCTGCGCCGCCTCCCCTCATTTGCTTTTCTTCTTCTATTATCCCTGACATGTTCACTGAACTACAGGCTGCATATGTTTAAAAATAATTAAACGTGCTCCAAACAAATAGGCAATGTTTCCACGATCCCTGCAATGAGCATTCTGCATGTTTTGACAGATTTTTCTCTTTGTTGGATTCATCAAGCAGCCTGGCTCTTTGCTGTCACTCTTAAGAACCTGCAGATAAACCTCCAGGGCAAGTTCACCAGCCCAGCACCTTCTCCTGCTTCGACCTTGGGCCTACAAAGCTTTCCAGTCTGAAGGTCTCTAGACATTGGGAGAATTCTTGTCTGGAATTCCAGGAACAGTGGTTTGCAAATGGAGACATTAGATGAAAGACAAAAGAAAAGCAAAATAAAATTGGAGAGGGTTTTTTTTTGAGTGGCATTGTTGTATTGCACTGAGAAAAGACATTCAATGACGTTTATATGTGAATATAGAAAGAATACCACATAGCATTTGGACCATCCTCACTCCCATGAATTGAAATCTCCCTTCATACTAACCACCCTTCATCTTTTTTTTTTTCATAAAAGTAAGATCCTTCTATTAAAAAAGATGAAGAAAAAGAGGATGTGAAGGCACAGCTTCAAAAGTTTCATAGAATAAAATATAATAAAACAAGCCATGCATAAAGATGGTTGGTCAAAGCGAAAACAGACTTGATGAATTTGCACACCAAACTAAGATGCTAATAATAGAAGAAGCCCAGTCGTCTCTAGGAGACAAAAAATCCTTTTTGTATGAGGAACACATTATGATGTTACCCACAATTTCTCGGACGGTATTCATTCAGGAACAGATTGATAGATAAATGGGAAATTCCTTATTGCTCATTGTTGGCCTACTGTATCTTGAAGAAGCACAACCATGTGGATGAATCTGAGTCATGAATATATGGATGTGTAGGTCTGGACTTGGACAGAAGGAGGGTGAGGAGGAGGAAGATGCATGGCCAATATATTGGGTCCTAAAACAGCACTGACTGTATGGTTTAAAGAGAAACCACAAGAATGAATGCTCTTTAATTTAGGCAATATACTTAATTCTGATTTGAATCAATATTGACAGTGGTTAATGTGCAGTGACACTAATTTACCCATTGACTGCTCTGATACTCAATGGTGCTCAAGGTAGTCTGGATAGCATGTGAATTTTAAAGAGCTAACAAAAACCTGCAGCCAAAGTCAGTTTTACCTTGAAGAGGAATGTTCTAGTAGATGAAAAATGGGTTTTTGAAACACTGATTTGTACACCAGGAAGTGTCAAACTGTGTCAAAACCCTTCCGGCTGCCTGGTTTTATATGGTTTATGAACTAAGGCTTTGACATTTTTGGAATGACTAAAAAAAATAAGAGGAATATTTTATTTTAAGTTCCATTTTGGTTTTCATCATTAAGGTTTTTATTAGAACCCAGCCAGGCTTATTCATTTCCATATTACCCATACTGCTTTTATACTACAGGGTTGCAGCAAGAGGAGTCTATCTTGCTCACAAAACTCAATCTATTTACTGGCTGGCCCTTTAAAGGAAGCTCAGTGATATGGTCAACTGCTCTGGTCCATGAACTACAGAGCATGTCTGCATACCATCAATGATTTCTTTTCTAATTAAAATTATTAAAGCTGGACTAAGAATTGTCCACATTATTTTAGAGTTGTTCTGGGTTTCAGAGATTTTTGTGATGGTCTTTCTTAGGATAGTACATTTACAACTACAATGAACATACACTGAAAGTATATGCTCAAAAGCAGAATGCGTTCAAAGTAGTCGAGAGATGTTTAACTATATGATATATCAACACAGGCATGTTTGCCCTTTGAGTTATAAAATTCACCTCTAAGAAATTTGCTCAATACCGTAGACCTTTGGCATCCACAGGTATATGGTTCCAAGGAGACCACAATTGAATGAAAAGGTTGAATGCTTGAGGATTCAGGGAGTTCAGTACGGTAGATAATTGATATGTTTTTCTCATAACATCACTCAACTTCTGCTAAGGACATGCCACCTTTCAACAAACAGAAAATTTTCACCTTATCACATTCATTTTTACCTTGATTTTTGGATACCATTTTCTTTTGGGGAGTCATATTGTCATAAACTAAGAGAAAAAACATATCACAAAATGATTTAAACATAACAATATGGAACTGACTAAGCTGTGTACTGTAAGGCAAGAATTAAAATTTTTGCTTTTAAAATTTATTTTGATCTTCCTTCCTTTTTTCTTTCCTTCCTTCCTTCCTTTCTCTCCCCACCCCACAATTATTATACCACACATTGTCAAAACCTCATGAAATAAATTTGCAAGTATGACAGTGGAAAGTGGAAAAATGTATCAAACAATATCAACAATATCAAAATAATCAAGTTTGGATATATCTATACTACAGAATGCCTAACAGTAATTATAAGGATATTAGGTTATTATATTAATGAAGTATTATCAGCCATTTTTAGGAAGAAGCATCCTTTGTTTTTTGGAAAATGACCAGAATAAAGCTTCCAGCATGCTGATGGGAATGACTATGGAATTACATGGAGCCAAAGAATTACATGGAGCATGTACATACTGCTTTTGGAAGAGAGAACTAACCTGGAAAACTCCGGAGAAAGAAAACTGTAGAAGAAAAACTTGAGAGAAGAACTGAGTATTCATTTTTTAGGACTGTTAAAGTAGTACAGACTGAGTAGCATACTACCACAGAACTTTATTGTCTTGTAGTTTAGGAGGCTCAAAGACCAAAATCAATAAAGAGTGCTCCCTCTGAAGGCACTGGCAAAGGATTTGTACCAGGTTCTCCTCTAAATCTACCTGGTTCTGGTAATTCATTATAGATAGATCTCTTCTCCAGGGTGTGTTGATACCCTCCTCTCTCTCTCTCTCTCTCTCTCTCTCTCTCTCTCTCTCTCTCGCTCTCTCTCGCGCTCTCTCTCTCTCTCTCTCTCTCTCTCTCTCTCTCTCTCTCTCTCTCTCTCTCTCTCTCTCTCTCTCTCTCTCTCTCTCTCTCTCTCTCTCTCTCTCTCTGCCTCTGTGTTCAGTTTCAGTCATACTGGATGAGGGATGACCCTGATAACCTTGTTCTAACCTAATGTGCTGTATAATGACTGGGTTCCCAGGAAAGCTACACTGTGAGGTACTAAGGGTTAGATCTCCAAAATAACTTTCTTTGTATTTCTATTGAGCCCCTCCCTTGCCCTCTCTTTCACTTTTTCTTTTCTTCTCTCTTCTAATTCTTAAGAGGGATTATAATAGTTATATAAAGCCAAAGATTGGGAAAAGTGATATAATGGAAAATAAAATTTCTGCCACGATTAATGCCTATAAGGCGCTTGTATAATTCCTCAGAGATACCACTATTGGTCATTTTTTTTGTGAATTGTTCAAAACACATTCTGTGCACACACAAGTATATGTTATATATGTAGGTGTGACACAATGATTACTCATTACACATATTATATTATCTTTCTTTCTCATATATGATTGGAATCATTCCATATCTATTCATATGGAGCTGTCATATTCCTTTGAATAACCACATTATAATATATTCCCTAATTTATTTGACTAGTCTTCATTGATACAACTTTTATATATGAAAGCATATGGATTTTAAATTTCGATAAATATGGCAAGTATTCTCCCTAAATTTTGCTGTCATTTCCCATGCACAACATTTAATAGATCTGATTCCATCTCCTATAGCACAATATTTTAAACATTTTGATTTTCAAGAGTCTGCAACATAAAAATTATTTTAGTTTTGATTTTACAGTTATGGACAGGTTTGTGCATTTCTTTCAGTTTTTCTTTTCTTTCTTATGTTTAACAACTCCTTTTTTCTCATGATTAACATGTATGTACTACTACGCTGGACTAATTTGGAATAATTTTTAAATTCTAAGAAAATTCGAGCATTTCTGTGACAGAGCTTGCAAATATTTTTAATAATCGTATTAATTTGGGGTTTTGGGTTATATTTTTTCCCCTAGAGAAATGCCTTAACTTTATGTAGTCAGGTACTCCTTTCATGACATATATCGTGTATATAGAGAAAGGACTCCTCTATTCTGAAATCCCCAATTGTTCATATTTCATCTCTTCAAGTCTTTTTGTGTTTTCATTTTCACATATATTATCATTGTATAATCTGCATTGGTTTTGGTATTTAGAGTAAAAATTCAAATTGTTCTTTGATCATTTTTAATGTATACTAAGCTTGGTTTGATTCCACACACAGGGGTAGTTTTCTTCTGTTTACATGTATATATTTTCATGTTGAATTGTATTCATCATGAGATATATAACAATGAGACAATAGTCTGTGTATTGATATAGGCAAAAATTCATATTTTTGTTTTGATATCCAATTCCTATTTTGAGGCCTTTTCTACATGATCACAGAAAATGTTGTTTTGGACTAATTCTGATAATGTTAATTATTTAGGACAAATGCAGTCAAACTTATTTTATTGTGTGATAACCACAATTCTCTTCCACCTTAAGAACAGTTGGTGTCACACATATGTACTTTCAGATACCCATAACAAACATTTGCTTTATCCTTAGAACATTGGGAAACTCTGGCGTTTAATAAGGAACTCTCAGCCTTAGTGTTATCTCAGTTTATCTGTTCTCCCATGGTACTTAGGGCTCTACATATAACATGTGCCATTTTTCAGAACAACCATCATGAAACCAGGGCACATATTTCCTCTATTCTTCAACTTCCACCTTTTTTAAGTTACTACCACACTTCCCTTGGAAGTTCTCTTGGAACTAATTTTGTGGGTGACAGGAAAGCTTTAGTTTTTTCATTGCTCTCTTCTATAACAGGTCTTGAACAATTAGTCCAATAATTTTTTTTATCTACACTTTGAAAATGAGGTAAAAAATAAATGTATGTAGTTCAGCAAGTAGTTTAAAAACAATCACTGATAGCCTTTTGATATTTACAAGTCAAAATTTGTTATCTGTTTTCCATGTTGTCATTATTAAAACTACAGTGGCTGTAAAGATAATTTGTTTAGCTTTCTGGACTTAGTGGAAGGATAGTTGATCATGGAAAAAAAATTGCGGAGGCATAGAGGGCAAAAAATAAATTGGTTTATATTTCCCAGTTACTAAGGAGAAAAGTCAAATAACAAAACATTGTAAATGTTATGCATCCATTTTCTTAAAAATGAATAACTTAAAATATAAAAGAACAAAATTTTAAAAGTAATGTAATTACCATCCATGGTGAAGAGATTATGGATAAATTTGATTTCTTTCTTTAAATTTAGGTATTTTGTAAAGTAATGCAATTTTTTACTTATAAGATAAAAATGAAAAAGCAATATGGCAATACATAATCATTTTGGAAAAATTTGAAAATCCATAGAAGCACTACAAAGAAAATAAAATTATGCAAAGCTTCAGGTCTAAGATATTACCAGTGCCAATATTTTGGCTTGCATATTTCCATTTTCATTTAATATCCAGTTGGATATTTTATAAAATTGAGATTACTTTTATATAGTTTTGTATAATACTTTAAGTACTAATAAGCACATTATGAATATTTTCTCATGTCACTGAATATTCCTTACATTAGCTTTAATAAGTATTTAGTTCTAAATATACAATAAACATTTGAAAATCTCTTGTAGTTTATTTAGATTGTCTTTAATTTTTTAGTACTCACAAAAAAAATCGTTGTCAATAAATCTTCCTGTTACAACATACACATAATATGCAGAGATAAGTATAGAACAAGTACAAGTGTACAAAGAAGAGTACAATATGATTTTTCTCTGAGGGGACAGTAATAGAAGATCTGCAGGCCATGAATGTTGGAAGATTTGGGAGGACAAATAGTGTTTTTCTCTGGGTCTTGATCTATAAAAGAAGTTTGTCAGTTTGACAAAGGGTAGACTGCTCAGAAATTTCCAGGATGAAGCCACAGCTTGAGCAAAGCACAAAAGTATTCATTTAAACCTCACAATGTCCCTGTGAGGTTGATTTAATTATGTCCATTGTAGAAAAGAGAAAACAGAAACTCTGAGCTTTCAGAAAGAGTTAGTTATATGGCTAAGAGAAGAAGTGCCAGCATTTTAATCCACTGTGGCTGACTCCAAAACATTTCCTTTCTCTACTATATTAAGCTGTTCACAGAATGAAGCCAGAGGTAAAGCCATATTTATTATGGTTGTAGAAAACCACTATTTTACTACTGAAGATCTAAACCTCTTTTATAGGTCCTGATTCATCACTTAGCTGTAAAGATAGTAAACTTAAGACTTCAGACACAGATTGAATCACCACTGGGTATTTAGTATTATATAAATAGTTTTGCACAAAATCCCAGAAGATGTGACCTGAAATGCCTACAGAGTAGGAGACAAGGTAGAGGTAAGGGAGACAAAATGGACTTTATCCCTCATGCCCTGTGGAGAGGATCAGCTGCTACCCAGCAGATGCCAACCATTGCCATGCACAATTATAGGCCCATGGTGGCCAGATCTGATTTTGTTTTTCAGAAAATCTATGAGAAATATAGATTTTCCTTGACATCTCCCTATTTTTAATACTATGAGTTATTATGGATATTATGAATTATTAAGAATGAATTATTATGAATATTAAATAATTATATCTTAAAATTAAACACCCTAAAGACCAAACAAAATGTTTCTGGGAGCTGTGGCTCTGAAGAGTCTATTGAACCTATTCTTGCTATTTGAACTGCATTAGTAGGTTGTGGAGTGTAGGATGAAGGGGGCTAGGCTGGACATGAACTGGGGTTTCAATGTAAGTGTTCAATAACATCTGTTGACTTGACTAGTATTTTATGGGTCTTTTGAGATCTCTGCAACTTTCTGTTCTTGTCTCTTGTTGCACTAAATCATCTATCTTGGCACTTAAAAGAGAGTCCTATGCTTCCTGCCTGGTCTTTAGGGGCCCCTTTCATCTCCTGGTGTTTTTGGTGGAAGCTTGGGTCCTCTGTATTTGGCAAGAGCTCGGGTGACAAATAGGAATGTGCTGATAAGATTCTGCTGTGGTCTTTGCCAAACAGCAGAAGCCCTGGGAGCCATTCTGGAGTGACTGTGGCAGTGACCTGATCCGTCCTTAGGAAAAGACTTGGTTGTGGCTGTCCTTGTGATAGGATATGTCTACTTCTGGCTTCAATTCTGCCTTCAAAAATATTATGAATTACAGCGATTATGGATAAACATGCAATCTTTAGTGACCAAACAATACCTACAAAGGTGACTCCTGGGAGACACACTGGGAACTTACATTACTTGGTCTGGGAGCTTTCAACTAAATAAAGGAAAATGGTGAAGAATGAGCAGAGGTTATGTAATGCATGTTATATGCTATTCAGGATAACTGTATAACCTAAACAAGGCAGGGAGGTAAAGGCTTCAGGAAATCATTGTGAATAATTTGGACTTTGTGAATGGTTTATAGTTGAAATCAGTCACAATTAGATTTTATTTAACATCATCAACAACAAAATAACATGTACACAGGAGTAGTACTTACATAGCACTTCTATTTGCCTCTTACTACCTTATCAGATTTACTTACTTATTCTACATGAAAGTAAACTAGAGACTAATGATATCACTATGTTTATGGACTGGGGAAAGAAAGTATAAGTGACTTGTTCACATGTATATAGCTTGTAATAAAGCTAGGATTTATATTAACTAGGATTTAGTAGTGTGGTTTTTCTGAGCTATTCTGTACTTATGAATGTACTTTAGTACATAATTTAATTATACTTTAGTGGAATAAACCTCTCTCACAGATATGACAATGTGATAACTTTTAAGTTCAAAATAGACTAAACATTTAAGAATGAATAAAATTACCTTTTATATCAGAGATTTGAAAGTTTTGATATTTGTTTTGGTTCACCAAACAACTAAGGCTTCTGTATTGAGGCTGCTTTTGTTGAAAACCAGCTGTTATAGAAACAAGTTTTGAATGAAAAATAAAAATATTTAGTTTCGATGAAAAATAAAAATATTACCTGGGTAGCAGTGGCTCATGTCTTTAAACCTGCTGCTCAGGAGGCTGACATCTGAGGATCATGGTTCAAAGCCAGCTGGGCAAGAAAGTCTGTAAGACTCTTATCTTCAATAAAATACTCAGAAAATATGGGACATGGTGTTGTGGCTCAAGTGGTAGAGTGTTAGCTTTGAGAAAAGAAGCTCAGGGGAGTGCTCAGGCCCTGAGTTCAAGCCCCAGTATCAGTAAAAAAAAATGCTCATGAACAGCAACCAGGCCCTGAATTCAAGCCCTAATACTCGTGTGTGTGTGTGTGTGTGTGTGTGTGTATGTGTGTGTGCGCGCGCACGCGCGCATGTACACACGCGTGCGCACACACACAATTAAAGTACTGATTATAAGTTGTAAGTGTTCACTTACTATTTGTACAACTCTTAGAAGACCAACACATAACAGATACTCAATGAATATTATCTATTAATCATCTAATCACTTGTTTAGTCATGAACTATATAAAGGTTACTCCTCTCTTGAACATGCCATTGGACTTTGATGTAAATATGAGGAAACTGCAGCTTCTGCCTTGACAGAGTATATATTCTCATGGAAGAGATAGATGCATAGGGGAAAACTGTTTCATGAAATACCATGTAGAGATAAGTCTGAGGAAATATGAAACAGGGTAGACAGAGATATCTGTTTCACTGAGTAAGTTGAGAGAATGACCACATAAAATGCAAACTAGGTCTTGATAGTTTGAAAACAGCTTTCCAGAACTAAAAGCCCAAACCGTGCCCTGAAATCATGCAATTGCTCAATATCGCAGAAGGAATAATAGGTAGATACTAAAAGAAGCTGTAGATAAGGCACCAACCAGCCACTCCAAACATCTACATTAACACTGAACTATATTTGATATTTGTTATTGTCTTAGACTAGTTTTAAGTCTATAGAAAAATAGCTCAGAGGGTTCCGATACCCTCTTTTTCAGCCTATATCCATTTGGCAACTGCCTGTTCTCCAGAGGAGAAAAAAAGTGTAATCTCTTTGGCAGGGCTTCTGAGGCATGCTGCTTATCCTTCTTGACCTTGATAGACTTCTTGCTTATCTAGCCCATTGTCTTTTATCCTCTGGAATCTTTATTCTTAAAGTTAGCCAAGAATGTTTAATCTAGGCTGTAAATCAGGATATTTTTTAAAAATTCACATCTTAGAAAGCAAGCTGGTGGATGTGTAAAGAATGAGTGATAATTTGTGGCAAGGCCTCAAAGGTGAGTTAGCAGAATGTTGAAAACCTAAGGCAAGAGATGATCATAGTGGAAGATGGAGGTATAGAGGCCATGTTTGGCTGATAGAAGGGAATGGTAATGTAGGGCATTGAAAAAGACTGAAACTATTTAGCATGATGGATTAAGAGAGAAACTGATTAAACTCAACCTCATTATAAAGAGTAGCTGTCCTAAGTCTAATTCTAAAAGACCTGTTTGCTCTGATAACTACCTCCAGTACATGCTGATGATCACATTTCCAAGGGGGAGCTCATCTGAATGGCTTACTTGATCCAGTCAAACCAAGCCTGGTCAGTCAACCTATGACTTGTTTAATCTTGGCCTAGAAATCCTCCCTCCCTGCATTCACCTCTAGCTGAATTTGAAAGGGAAGCTGTTGAATGGTATGGAACATAGGTGACTTGACAGAAGGGATGATGGGAGAAAAGACATTACAATTATATCTGCTAAAATAGCCAATACAATTCAGTGGTTTATACAAATAATCCCAGCTGTTGAAGAGGAATAAATAGAAGAATCGTGGTTCAATCCAGCCTCGGCAAAGCAGTTAGTGAGATTCTACCTCAAACCAATGGAATAGAATTGAAGACCAGACATGATCCCACAGACCTATGGCTGCCTAATCTTTGATAAGCGAACCCAAATTATCAGATGGAAGAAAGACAGCCTCTTCAAAAAATGGTGCTTGACAGAAATGGCTATACACATGTAGAAAACTGAAGTTAGATTCTTATGTATCACCCTGCACCAGAATCAACTCCAATGGATCAAAGATCTTGAGGTAAGAGCAGAGACCCTGAAAATATTACAGGAAATAATAATAATAATGATCCAGAAACACAACAAATCAAAGAAAGGCTGGATAAATGGGATTGTATTAAGCTGAAAGATAAATAGAAAGGCCACAGATTGGGAGAAGATCTTCACTAGCTATACAACAGACAAGGGCCTCAAATCAAAAATATATTTGGAGCTGAAAACATTAAATCTCCCCAACAACAAATCTTCAAAGAAACAACAACCCATCAATAAGTGGGCTAAAGAATTAAAGAGACTTCTCTCGAGAGGAAATAAGAATGACCAATAGACACATGAAGAAATGTTCAACATCCCTGGCCATAAAAGAAATGCAAATTGAAACCACATTGAGATTCCATCTCACCCCAGTTAGAATGGCCATTATCAAGAAAACAAATAATAACAGATGCTGGTGGGGATACGGAAAAAAGGGAATGCTACTACACTGTTGGTGGGTATGTAAGCTGGTTCAACAACTCTGGAAAGCAGTGTGGAAGTTCCTCAAAGACTAAACATAGAACTCCTTTATGACCCAGAAATCCCACTCCTGGACATTTATCCAAATGATCACAAGCAAAGCCACATTAAAGCTACCAACACAACCATGTTCACTGCAGCATTATTTACCATAGATAAGATATGGAATCAACCAAGATGACCCTCAGTGGATGAATGGATGAAGAAAATGTGGTATACATACATACACAACAGAATTCTATGCTTTCATCAGAAAGAATGATATTTCCCCCATTCTTACAGAAATAGGGACTTCAAAAATTATATTAAATGGACTAAGCCAGACCTAAAGAAATATAGGCTACATGATTTCTCTCATCTGTAATAATTAGTATGTATCTAGGATAGTCCTAGCCAAGGGTCACAATAGCTCAACAGCTCTGTACATATGACCATACAATGATGCTAATTGAAATGAACTCCAAGATATGGAAACAAGAAGTCTTTTTTTTTTTGTTGTTTTTGACCTTGTTGTCATCAATGTACTGTATCAAGTTCTTTATTTTTATTTTATTTTATTCATTTTTCTTTTTCTGTTTGAAAAAGATTGATTCTGGTACCCTAGGTCTTGTATGTATGTTTAACTGATTTGGGGAAGAGAAGGGGAATTATAAAATGGTGAAACAGGACAAAGGGTAACCCAATGCAACAATGATACTCACAAGACATTATGTTGGAAATGAACTTTACAACTTTGGGAGGGGGAGGAGTTGGGGAGAGGGATAGTGGGAGAAAAACGAAGGAGTGGGTAACAATGTTTGACAAGCAATGTGCTCATTACCTTACTTATGTAACTGTAACCCCTCAGTATAACACCATTACAACAAAATAAAATAAAAATATAATAAAAATGTAAAAAACTATAATTAGAAAGTAAAAAAATAAGTTGGATAATGCATTGCTTGTGAACCCAGCTCTGACTTATATAGGAGGCATAGGTAAGAATATAACAGTCCAAGGTTGGCAACAAGTAAAAAAATACAAGATGTTATCTGAGAAAGAAGCTAAAGACAAAAAAAAGTGACATGGAAGGCTGGGAGTGTGGCTTATGCAAATGCAAGGCCTTGACTTGAAAACCACACACACACACACATATGATATATCATTTATATCATATATATGTATGTGTATGTACAATATATACATATGTAAATACATATATGCACATATGTATGTCCTATATCATGTATCTCATGTATATACATTAGAATAGGAGGGACCTGTTGAAGTAATCACCATGGAGGTCCAGAAAATGAAGTGGTCAAATCTGATTGAATTGTTCTTCTTTAAAAGTTTTTCAATGCTTGAAACATATGAGGATGAGTATGTAGTTTCACTTTTTTTTGGGGGGGGGGGTCTGCTCATGGGCCTGAACTCTGGGCCTGGGTGCTGTCCCTCAGCTCTTCACCTCAAGACTCTACCTCTACCACTTGAGCCACAGCACCACTTCCAGCCTTTTTTTTCCCTCCTTATTTGGTGCTGAGGAATTGAACCCAGGGCCTCATGCATGCAAGGCAAGCACTCTACCACTGAGCCACCTTCCCAGCCCAAGTATAGTTTCTTATTGCCGTTATAAGGTATCAGTACAAATGCATTAGTCCAAAACAAAAAAAAGCAACTTATTTTCTTCAGTCCCAAGAGAAGATGTGTCTCGGGAGACAACCCACTTTCTCTTTCCAAGATTTAAAGGCCATCACAGATTCAAACTCTTATGTCATTACTTTTACCTCCTTTTCTTTCTCCCCTTTTATGTTTAAGGGTCTCTTAGTTATAGATCTAACGGAGTATCCTGCTTTTTGATCAACTGATTAATAATAGTAATTGTATCTGCTATTCCATTCCTTCCTTTCAGTAATAATCAGTTCATAGGATCTGGACATTGGAGTGTGAGCATCTTGAAGGGGAAACACTATTCTAGGGCATTTCAGTTACACTTGAGCAGAAAGTAGAGGGCCCAGGGAGCGAGGGCTCCCCAGTAGATGAATAATCAATCTTAGTAGTAGCAGAAGAGCAGACTGAAATTATGGCTATCACTGTGCTTTTAATTTGTATGTCCCTGATGACTAGTGATACTACTACATATTTGTGTACAGTATGGTCATTTGTGAAATCTTTTTAAATGTTGTGGTCATTTGGGAGCATATATTTGGAGGATATTGAACACTGTGCTTCTGGGCACTGGTTTTGTTTAGTAAGCCAATAGTGATAGAAACCATTAACAGTTTAGAGAAAAGGAATAGGATAATATGACCTGCTCAAGGAAATTAATTTCATATATAAAATGAATTCTGGAATAAAAATGAGATGAAACTTTAGTCACAGATAAGGCTGTAGGGGGTCACCTGCAAGAAAATAGAATAGTTATGTGAAGAGGCTATGGACTAGTGGTTAAACTAATATGTAGTCAACTTTGTTGACTGAGATTTATTGCAGATATAACCATTTGGAAGTAGAGATTAGAAGGTGTTGGTCTCTGTAACTATGGCTTCTTCTATGAAGGTGACCACCTCATTCTGCATACAGTGGTTGCTACTTCCTGGAGAAGAGGGTGACAATTTCATCCCACTGTCCTCAGATCTGGTTGCAAGAACACTAGTTATGGTGGTGCATGCCTGGAATCTCAGCACTGGGGAGCTGACACAAGAGGCCTATAGAGTGACAACCTGTCTCAAAGAAAAAAAAAGAACTGTATATCAAGAAGTGAGTGGGATCTAAGTTTAATGATCAAAATTAAGAAACAAAAGTCAAACTATGAAGCTGTGTTGAAGTGGATATTTGAATAACAGAGTTCCAAGTGACCTTCTAAAACCTAGTGTATAAAACCAAAAAATTATCAAAAGAAAGGCAATAAGCATTGTACAAAATGAAGGGACAGAAGTTGGGCACTTCCGGAGACAGCTTGGATAATACCTGTGGCTTGTCCCCAATGTGTAGTTTTCTGGGCCTTAAATGGAGAACAGAACAATCATACCATAAGTGTAGATTGTCTAGCAAGATATGTGAGGTTTTATTTCATGCCAGAATAAGCAACCGAGTCTACTCTCTAAATGATGCAAAAGCAAGAAGATTCTATTATATTAATTTCTCTGAATTAAGCAGTGGCTATCTGTCTGTAAAATAAAAGTTTGTGCCCCTCATTCCCTGTTGCTGGGTTGGAAAACTTTTTCCTAACCCATGATACTTGTAGGGAGGAGTGTAGTCATTTAGTTTCGGCATACTTTCTGAAGGGCACTGTCACTTTTTTCTGCAGAGAAGCCACCACAAAGATGAGGTTCCAGGCCTTGCCCAGGGTCACACTGTGCGACAAGGTTAGAATACAGCTAGCATGGCTGTGTGTGCCCACTCTCAGTTTGGTCTGCTAGTTCACTCTGCTGGTAATTTTGGCAGCCCAGGGGAACAGAATCAAGAACATGCAATGCCAGACAGTAGCCAGAGGATTCTGCAGAGACTAATGATCTGTTCTCAGTGTGTCTCTTAGAAGCAGCATCATGCAATAGAGTTGGGCCTACCTGTCTTCTGCACCTGGGCCTACCTGTCTTCTGCACCAAACACTGCAATTAATAAACTTCAGACACATAGTCTTCTCTATTTCCATTCCCTTTGGTTGAGCGTGTAGTATGTATTGCACAGGGTTTCCTGTCACAGTTTCTGCTGTAGGGAAATGGACATCCTCTCACCCTACAGCTGAGTGTGAAATGAGTCCAAATGGAGAGCAATTCAGCAATATTATTCAAAAGCCCTTAACATGGAACGTGATCCAAGAATCACACTTTAGAAATAGACTTTAAATAAGCAAGATGAACATAAAGTTGTATGTACAAAGATGTGCATCCAAGCATCTTTTGTAATGGAATGGACAAGCAAATGTGTGGCAATATTGGGATGGTTAAAATTGCAGAATGGAACTCTATGTAGCCATTAAAAATGATGATGCATAACAGGAGTTGACAAACCTAGCCCACGGGCCAAATTAGACCCCTGTCTTCAATTGTAAATGAAATTTTATGTGCTCACAGTTATGGCCACTCATTGGCATATTGTCTGTGGTTGCTTTTTGAGCTACAACTGCAGAGGTGACAGAGAATATAGGATTGTTTAACATATTTCTTACTACTGTCCTGCCACATTTATTCAAGATCCAAGATCTTTCCATGTTCCTGGTATATTGTGGCATTTTGGGTCACTATTAGGATGAAGCTTGTAGTGATGTTAGGTTATAATAACTTACATTTATTCTAAAAATAGCTCATCTTATATATTAACTAATATTTCAGTATAAGACATAAAACATTCCCCATCTATCATTCAACTGCACAGCTATAAGCTGCCACTGTAGAGATGTCTATAAGCAATGTTGGGAGGTACAGAATATCATTTTTACTTCCACTCTTCCTAATTTCTTGTTCCTTTTGCCAATCATAAAGAGGATGACAAGAGGGTATAGATGGCGATCAAGGTGAATAAGGACATCTTCTGACTTAAAAAACACACCTATTATTAAGGAACCTTTTATTTCTTTTTCTATTATTGTGGCACTATGGATTGCACTTACTAAGCAAATACTCTACCACAGGACTTTTATTCCCAGCCCCTATTGGGAACTTTTGTGTTTCATTTTGTTCAGAGCCCATGATGTAGCAGTCCATTTTCTTCCAGCTTCTGATGCCCTGGTTTTCCTTGTGGTCCTCCAATAGTCCAGCCTGTTGGTCCCATAACACTTTCTACAGTGTCCACGTAGGCCAGATTTACAATGCTTCTATTCCCTCCCACTCCTATTTCCCACAGGAAATATTCATGCAACTTTCAGCTTGGCACATTTTAGGTGTGCAGCTGACCCCAAGGTAGCAACAATGGTTTTCTGCTTCGCCAGCCAAACAGCTGGGTGACTCATCTCAGCCTTTGGATTTTCCAGTTGGATGTTGGACACGGACATAGTGCACTTGCCAAACCCCTGCATACTAGCAAGACCTGAAGGTTCCTTGAAAACCTCTCCCCTCTTATATAAGTAGAGAGGCAACTCCTCCCTGCCTCCATTTGTGGCAGGCAATGAGATGGTGGAAGCAAAGAGTTCACTCCAAACAAGACCTCCATGTAAAGCCTCAACTGCCCATACTGAGAAGGTGAGTCAATTAAACTGGTTTCCTTCTTTGTGGTTCTCTCTGATTTATGACTGAATGGGTGATTTTACTGCCTCTGAATCATATAGTTCTAGGTATATGTTATGTATATGATTTTTAAAGTATGGAAAAGATTGTGCTTTTATTTTAAAATGTCATATTCAAATATTTTACTGGTTTTCTTCATAGCATTCACATCTATAAAATGGACTAGAAAACATAACATTATTGCTCAAGGTGAAATCATTACTGGTTTATTGAGCTGAGAATAACAAAAGGCCTGTTTTCAAGAGGAAGTTTCATTCAGAAACATGAAATCTTTTATTTCCAACATATTTTATATAACAGATTTTTTTATGGTCAAAGAAATATCAGCCTCAAGTGAGGTAAAAACACATACTCCTTTGACTTACTGACTGTTTGCTTCCAACAGAAGCTAATTACTCAAACAGAACCTTTAGTGGAGAAAAGCTGACACAAGAAACTGGACAAGGTCTGTGTCTCCAGTGCTCTGAGGAGAGAGCAGTAAGTAAGGTGCTCTGCACAGCTCAATAATTTGCACCGCAGGAAAGCCATACTTCCAAGGGCAGGCAATATGTCTGCAGTATCCTCCTGGAGGAAGGAGGGCCAGGAGCTCATCTTTATGGCTTGAGGCTTGAAAGCTGCTTAACTGGGCGGAACGCCACCTCCTTGCCATCAAAGCTGTCCACCTGGCAGTGAATCTCAATGAGACAGCTGACTGGCTCAGCAGACAAGTTGCCTTGCCAAGGGGATGAGAACTTAACCAGAAGGTCTTTCAGGAAATCTGTTTAGGATGTGGGGGATGAAGAGGAAGAGAAGGATCAATTCATTCCCTGAATGAGGCAAATGAGAAGGACTAGCTGTTTCCTTTGGTTGCACAAACCATTTCAAGCTTTTTAGTGTCCTTCACTCATTCAGCTCTAAATTCTATAAGACTTTGATTTGAGAACCCAATATTGGCATAAATTCATTGAAAGTCCTTTGAAAACAGAGAATAGAGTTAAACTAAGAAAAGACCTTACAAATATTTTCATTTGAAAATAACCAACCTGAGCAAGAAGGGAACACATGAAGCTATTCTTCTTTTTTAATATAGTTATAAATATCTAGGATTACTACCTTTCCCCAAAGGTTTGGAATTGTAAATCAAGTAATTATGACAACTCTTATTTACCCAGTAGTTGCTATGTGCCAGGTACTATATTCAGCACTTTTTACAGATGTGCTTTCATGTAATGACCTGACAGTATTATAACTGAGGTGTGTGTGTGTGTGTGTGTGTGTGTGTGTGTGTGTGTGTGTGTTTTACTTTTGTTTTACATGTAAGATATCAAGACCTACGTAAGTTTAGTAAACTGTCTAAAGATGTACAAAAAAGTAAGAGACACCACAGAAACGTAATCTCTAGTTTCTCCTACTCTACACTTCAAAATCTACTCCTCCGGCTTTGCAAATTTGCTATACGAGTGTCTTATCAGGCAATACATGAACAAGACTGCAGAGAGAGGATTGGGTGAGCATTGTGGGTGTGAACATAGTCCACCACTCATAATTCTCCACCATTTGTATCCCTGGGCATCACAGGATGTCTAGTTCTCCCATGATTCAGAGGAACCTCCTTGTTCCTAGAGATGGGCTCTTTCTAGGTGGATTAAACCAACAGCACATCTGTCAGTGCCCTTTCCCAGGCTCCTGGTGGAAAAACCAAGGGGAGTTAGGCAAGAGATGACTAAAACTTGCTCATTCATAATTTTTAGAAACTCTTCTCCCCTCATCTGGTTTTGAATTATGACTACATGATTCCTCCCTCTGTCCTTGGTAACGATGAAAAATATGAATTTTGTTCAAATTACAGATAGATGGACGGATAGCCAGGTAGAGATAGAATATGGTAAATATTATGTAGCTAGTGTTGTTTTATTTTATTTATTTTTTGGTGGTGACTCTAATTCTTTTGAAATTCCTACAGTGTTTGAAGTACTGGGTGCATAAAGTAACTATACACTGAGAGAATGATTTAGAATAAGAAGGTGGTATGTGTGAATGTGTTGTTACCAGTAATATCATTGCATTCCTTGGGTATTAGTATAACATGGTTGCTGTAACATACAACTATTTCCACATATTGCTTCTTTCTGATTTTTTTCTTTCCTAAAATTCATAAAAATGTTAAGCATTGCCCACTTAAGTACAGAATATCATCTCCCCATCTAAGGACTTTGCCAAACAAGCAATTTTATTTATTTATTTTTTTGTTTGCCAAAAAGTGAATGCTATTATTTAAAGAGAAAAGGAGGTGTTTAAACACAGTTTAGAAGTCAAATACGAGTCATTTCTGGTGATGTCCACAAAATTCACAAAAACTTCTAGATGTTGTTCTCCTGTGGGAAGAATCACCATAACAAAAGTAGTGAAAATGCTTTTCTGATGAGTATGACATTAAATGGTATTTAGTCTTTGTGATGCTGAAAGGTGGAGGAATTTTTTTGTGCATTCTGTATTGTAGACTCACCATTTGCAGCCCAGATCTCTGGGCTTTGGTGAGGGCCTGAGAAAGCCTCCCCAGGCTGTGGATGGGAGAGAGGCAGGGTCAGTGCTGCGAAGAGAGGGAGGGCAGTGAAGTGAGCCAAAGCTCTGTATCAGCTCCTTTCAGGCACAACAGTTATGCAAACGGAGAACCCAACGTTTTGCTTCTTGGATGCCAAAAATCTTGTCCCACACTACAACAAATGTTTGAATCTGCAATGAGCCTATGTAGAATAAAATCAATATGCTGTTGTTGGAATACATATCTTTGGATAAAGCTGGTGTTCGGGAATGCCTTGGACAGTTACTGTGAAAGAGCCTTATCTAATAGGAAATTGGATATGCATTTTCTCTCTATTAGAAATGGAATTTTTGAAAGTATTCTTTTGGGCTCCCCCCCTCAAATATTTGGTTGGGAAGGGATATGAAGGGAGAGGGAATGAATAGATTCATCCTAGGCAGTTTCCTTATATAAAATGATTATTGATTCTTTCTGTTTTAGAGATAAGAAAACAAACTAAGAAGTTAAAGAGTTTCCCTAGAAAGTGAGATATGTTTCTGAATTCAAAGTCATATGCTAGCCAAGAGCCTGCTCCTTCTACAAATCAATTACTCCTTGGAAAAGTGAGTAGAACTCCTGGTTTAGTTAGCATACTGATTCTGATTTTGTTAGTTTATTAATATGAGGAAATCACGCTATCCATGATAGGTTCTTTTTTTTTCTTTAAATTTTATTGTAAGGGTGATATACAGAGGGGTTACAGTTACATTAATAAGGCAATGAATACATTTCTTTTTGAACAGTGTTACCTTCCTTCTCATTTTCTCTCCTTCTTGCCCCCAAACCCCTTTCCCCCTAAGTTGTAAAGTTCATTTTCTATATAGTGTCTAGAGAGTACCACTGTGGAATTGGTTCAACCTTTGTCCCACCGTTTCTGTGATTCCCTTCCCTTCTTCAAATCAGATAAACTTATATGCAAGACAAAAGGTACAGAAATCAAAAACAGTGACAACAGGGAATAAACCAAAGGATAAAAAATTAGGAAATAACTGCAAACGTTACAATTAAAAGAAAATAAAAACTCTTGTTTCCATTTCTTGGAGTTCATTTCAATAAGCACTTTATACGGCCATATGCATATAGCTATTGAGCCATTGTGATCCTCTCCTAAGAATATCCTCACTTGTTCTCATGGTGTGATATTTAGAGTATTGTTTAATAATTATATCCAAGTGTAATTATTTGTCTTTTACTATCCATTGGATTAACTTGTAGATTTAGGGATATATTCTAGTCATTACAAATGAGGGAAACTAATCAAAGAAAACCTGGATAAATGAAATTGCATTGAACTGAAAAGTTTCTGTATGGCAAATGATATAGCTAGCAGGATAAATAGAATACCCACAGAGTGGAAGAAGATTTTTACTAGCAATACATTAGACAATGGCCTCCTATCTAAAATATACTTAGAGTTCAGAAAATTAACCCCCCCCCCAAAAGGCCTCCAAGAAACAACAACCCCGTCAATAAGTGGACTAAAGACTTCTCCAAAGATGAAATAAGAATGACCAATAGACACATGAAGAAATGTTCAAAATCACTGACCATTAAAAACATGCAAATCCATCCGGGTGCTGGTGGCTCACACCTGTAATCCTAGCTACTCAGGAGGCTGAGATCTGAGGATCATGGTTCAAAGCCAGCCCGGGCAGGAAAGACCGTCAGACTCCTATCTCCAATAAACCACCCATACCGGAAGTGGCATTGTAGCTCAAAGGGTAGAGTGCTCGCCTTGAGCTGAAGAGCTGAGGGACACTGCCCAGGCCCAGAGTTCAAACCCCATGACCGACAAAAAAAATGCAAATCCAAACAACATTCAAATTCCACCTCACCCCAGTTAGAATGGCCATTATCAAGAATACTAATAACAGATACTGGCAGGGATATGGACAAAAGGGAACACTACTACACTGTTGGTGGGAATGTAAACTTGTACAACCACTCTGGAAAGCAGTATGGAGGTTCCTTTAAAGAATAAACATAGAGCTCCCCTATGACCCAGCAATCCTACTCCTAGGCATTTATCCAAATAACCACAAACCAGCCTGCACTAATGCCACTAGCACAACCATGTTCACTGCAGCATTATTTACAATAGTAAGATATGGAATCAACCCAGATGCTCCTCAGTGAATGAATGGATAAAGAAAATGTATATATCCACAATGGAATTCTTTGTTTCCATCAAAAATAATGATATTTCCCCATTCTTTAGGAAATGGAAAGACTTCAAAAATTTATATTAAATGAAGTAAGCCAGAGCCAAAGAAAGATAATATGTTCTTAAAATAAAAATCATTTCACTGCAGGCGAGATGAACAGTAGTCAAACATTTGTTTGGTTCGATAGTTAAGGTGTTCTTATTGTTTCGAAAGTCCATTTATTCCAGTAAGAGAATAACAAATCACTCTCCTTCTTTAGTCAGCTTCGTATTTCCCAGCCCCAGAAATGGTCATATCTAAAGTCACCAGAAGATTCCTATAAAACTTTAGGGACTTTCAACCTTAACTTTTTTTAAACATTAGGTGACAGTTCCATTTCCCCTCTTTTTCTCTTCTGCATAATTAAGCAACCAACTCCCTGCTCTCTTTCAATATTACCTAACTTCATTACTTTCATTCTCTCATCAATGGGAAGTTTATTATTGTGCAAACTTTAATCATCTTTTCAGTACTGATGATTTTAAAAATAATTACACAATAGAAGCCTAATATTACAATTCCTCTAATTGGTTCACATATATTATTCAGTCAGATTCTACTTGTGGAATTAGGACACAAGTAATACAGCCATGCAGACACATCTGGAGAGCAAATTCCTTCTAAGGATATTGCATCACATCTCATCTGGAAAAGAGTCAAAGACAGAGAAAGGATGAGCAGGTGTTAGGTGGTGAAGAGAGAATAAAAAGAGTCAAATTTAATTTAAAGAATGCAGTCCCCAGAAAGCTGGTGAGAACTGAGGACAGAGACAGACAGGCAGATGCAAGTTGAAGATGTCTGATATTAGTAAAATTGAAGTTAATACACATCTAATACATTGACTTTGGGAATTTGGATTTTGTTTGGAGTTTATGAAAGGATCAACTTCATTTTCTTTTAAGAGAAACAATACTTTTTCATAATTTGAGTCTGAGCTCAGGGTTTTGCACTTGCTAAGTAAGTACTCTACCACTTGAACCATATACCACGTTCCTTTTGATTTGGTTTACTTTTCAGCTAGGACCTTTCACCTTTCCTCCAAGGCTGGCCTTGGAATATAATTTTCCTACCTTCACCTGACCAGGCTTGTAGGTATTAACCAATATGCCTGGTCCAAAGACGCAATATTCTTAAAGCTATTGATTAAAAATGATTAGAAATAATGATTAAGCTAATGATTAAATAATTTCTTTCTACAAAAGGGAAATGCCACTCATGTGATAAATTATACATTCAATTCATTGTCCCGACATTCTTCTCATTGACATATATGCCAAAATCATTCTTTAAAAAAATCACATTAAGGCTGGGAAAGTGGCTCAGTGGTAGAGTGCTTACCTTGCATGCATGAGGCCCTGGGTTCAATTCCTCAGCACCACATAAGCAAAAAGAAAAAAGCCAGAAGTGGTGCTGTGGCTCAAGTGGTAGAGCGCTAACCTTGAGCTGAAGAGCTGAGGAACAGTGCCCAGGCCCACGACTGTACCCCCCCAAAAAAAGAAAAAAGAAAATATCACATTAGCATAATTAATCTATTGTTATTAAAATAACAATTATTGAATATAAATATTGACCCTGATATTGCATAGATGGTGGAAATAGGAAATGTGAAAAGATTTCCTTCTTGGAGCTGGTAACTCACTCCTGTAATCCTAGCTACTCAGGAGGCTGAGATCTGAGGATCTAGGTTGAAAGCAAGCCCTGGCGGGAAAGTCTTTAAGATTAATCTCCAATTAACCATCTGAAAATCTTAAGTGGCACTGTGGCTGAATGTGGTAGAGTACTAACCTTGAGCAAAAGAGCACAGGGATGGAATCCAGGTCCTGAGTTCAAGCCTCACACTGACCAAAAAGAAAGAAGGAAGAAGAAAGAGGAGGAGGAAGAGGAGGTGAAGAAGGAGAAAGGATTCATCTAATAAATCTTAAATTCTAAATTTTAGTGTCTGGTATGGAAAGGATGCCTTTCCATTATTCTTATTTATCATAAATTTCTTGACAATTATTATATACTTATTTTCCAAATGAGCCTTCAAACGTTGTTTCTAGTCCTTAAAAAACAAATTAGGATTTTGAATGAAATTCATTAAATTTCTATGTCAATATAAGAAAAAAAACTTGATTATAAAGGATTTATTGGATCCTAGGACAATAATATGTTCTTAAATTTATTCAGTAGGTAGACAATGACATTTTCACAACTCATGTTTAGATCATTTCAGTTTCTTAAGTTATCAGATAAACAATTATATCATATGAATATATTTTGTCCCTTTTTCCCACTACTAATACTATTTACTTTATTTGATTATTTCATTATCTTAGACTTCTTTTTTTATTAATAAGCTTTTTTTTGTCGGTTGTGGGACTTGAACTCTGGGCTTGGGCGCTGTCCTTGTTCTCTTCAACTCAAGGCGAGTGCTCTACCGCTTGAACCACAGCGCCACTTCCAAATAAGCTTTTTTTTAATGTGAAAATACCATGCAGAGGAGTTACAACTACATGAGCAAGGTAATGAGTACATTTCTTATTAAGCATTGTTGGCTCCTCCTTTGTTTCTTCTTACCATCTCTGCCCTCCCATCTCCCCCCACACCTCGCCCAAAGTTGTAAAATTCCTTCATTTTTCAACATAATGTCTTGTACATCTCATTGTTGCAATGGGTCCACCTGTATCCCTATTTAAACAATTTGTTTTTTCCCTTCCCCTCCCTAAATTATACCAACATCAAATACAGTGAAAACAGGGGTTATACCATGGGAGAGGGACTTACAAAGAAACAAAAAGAATCATCTTACAAATATGTTAGAAAAAATAGCAAGAAAGAAAAACCATTTGAGTATCTTAGACTTCTTAAATAACATTATTTAAAGTATTGTTGTCTCCTTTTCAAAGGTTTTATTATTTCCTTTCAATATGGAATTTGTTAATGGTATTAAATAGCCTGAAATTCTATTACATTTTCTAAAACCTGGACTTTGGATTTTTAAGTTAGACATATCAGCTATATTTATTAGTATTTAATTTAGATATATGTTGTGCTTTTTCATTCAACTGATCAATATGAAGAGTTATATTGTATTTTCCAATGTTGAACTATCCCCAATTTCCTACCATACATTCTGCTTGATCATGGCTGGTAATTCTTTTAGTTGATACCTGGGTTTAATTTGCTGATTTTAACATACATCTTACATACTGCATTTTATCTATATTCTTCAGTAAAATTTGTATAATTTCCTTTTATTTTGTCTTCATCAGGTTTAGGAAGTAAGGTTATGCTAGCTTTGAAATTGAATTGGGAAGCATGCCATCTTTTGCTATGGTCAGAAATGTTTTGAATAACATAAGGATTATCTGTTCACTGAAAGTTAGATAGAATTCAGCTGTAAAACCATCTGGGCCTGGCACATATTTTTGTGAGTAGATAATTTTTTAAAATGTGGTACAGTGGGAAGAAGATGGTCTTTCTAGTCAGAGAATAATATTTGAATCTCTGCCCAATCTAATGCTGACTGTGTGGAGTGGATGAGTGACTGTTTTATTCTTCTGTGAAGAAATGATTGTCCTTCCTGCCTGCCTTTGTATATACCTATCAATTAAGGAAGACTACTTCTCAGGGACATTTATGAAATGAGAAATTTAAGTGAAGAGCTGACTAATACGGCATCAAGTTGACACTCAATAAGTACCTACTAATTCAGCTTCTTTAAGTTACTTATATCACAGTTTTCCTCTCCAGCTGTGTGAATTCTCAGTCTATCTCAGCAATAAGTATATTTTCTTGTAAATAATTGAGATCAATTTTCCAACTGCTGAGGGTCCCTGTGTACTTGAGCCTACCCTACAATTGCTGAAGTGTGACATGTCACTGGGGAAACTGCTACCTAGGAGTTTTTCATGGTTTTACTCTATTTGATTTTGAACAAAGCTCAGAAAAATGATGAGGAGGCAGATTCTGATTTCCAAGCTTTTAGTAATTCAACTTATTTTCTTCCCATATTCATCCAAAGAACTTTGTTATAGACTTGGTCTGGGGATTTTTCCTCTGTGACAGAGGATCATCTGCCAATCTGATAGGTGGCCTTTGAAGCAGACATAAAGTCAATTTTATTCAAAGGCATGCATTAATTCTCTGGTCATTTATTTAATTAGTAGGTGATTAATCCATTCATTCATGAGTAATACTTAATCTTGAGATATTTTAATTATTTTTTCAGTGCAAGTAATATGGAAATACTCGAGGTGGTTACATGAGCAGTTTCTAATTGAAATGAAAGGGAAAACAGTATTTCAAAATTCTAATGGGGAAGAAAAATCTACTGACACTCTCTTGATTGATGCTGTTAACTCTTGGACAATTAAAATGGAAAAAAAAACTATAAGTAAGAGATTATATCTAGGTAGTTGAAAAATAGGTATAAATGTTCACATTCATGTAGGCATTATAATTTTTCTGAAAAATGCTTTAGAAAGTTTCTAATTTAATTTTTTTGGGGGCTCCAGTCTTGGGGCCTGAACTCTGGGCCTAGACGCTGTCCCTTAGCTCTTCAGCTAAAGGCTAGTGCTCTACCACTTGAGCCACAGCACCACTTCTGCCTTTTTTTTCTTTTTGATTATGTAGTGCTGGGGAATCGAACCCAGGGCCTCATGCATGCAAGGCAAGCGCTCTACCACTGAGCTACCTTCCCAGCCCCTAATTTAATATTTATTAAGAGGAAGTTAGGAGCAAAGTAGGTTAAAGATTTATATTTTGTTTTAATATTTTATCCTGAATTTGAAATAATTTATTCTATTCAGTATAATATATACTGACCTTCTTTCTCCCATTAAATTAATTATTATTTATTTTGAATTAGAGAATCAAAGACCTTAGTTGCACATTTATTTGAATTCTCTTATTCTTTTACTTGGGTACCAAATCTGTCTTAGTTCCATTTGTCCTTCATCTTGCATCAGCCCTCCAAGAAAAATTTACTACAAGTTTGGCCCAGAGAACATTCTGGAACTTAATCTTTGTTTGGGGGTGTTTTTGAAAAGGAAATTTGCCATCATCAAATACAGTTTCTCGAGCCCACACAGAATGTGTGGCATGGGTCCAATAGTTCCTTTCTGGTTCCTTTGAGATTTGTTTATTACTTTGAAAATCAGAATTTCCATAAAACAGCATAAGCCTTCCCTGCCTCATAGCTGAATAGCTAGCTGAGTAAAGAGATTTAACTTAATTTAGATGGCTGGTTTTGCTACATGTATTAACAATGATAAAAGCAACTACACAGAGCAAAACAACCATGACGGAATGAGAACATGACACAGGAAACCGAGCTTCATTTCACTTCTTATGTAACCTTTAGGGTCAACGTGTTGTTGCTGGGTTTTACTGAACTGACTCAGACCTGTTCCATTGCTTATGCACAGAGTTAAGGTTGAAATAATCATCCTTGAGGGGATAGATTAAGACGGGTTTTAAAGCATGACTTCATTGACAGCTAAAGCAAATTGTCTTTTAGTTCAAGTGCAAGAGACTTTGCTACTGGGGAAGGCTTTGAGTTTCAGTGCCCTTTCTTTGGCTATGGCTCTTAGCATCTAGATCCTTACAGTTGTTTACCCTTGGTCACATGGATTGGAATCTGTAGTAAGCCCTCTTCCTTTTGGCTCTCTAATGACAATTTGCACATTTGCATAAGAAAGTTCTCAAATTCCAATGAATTTTATTTAAACTCTATACAAGGTTATCGTTCCTCCCTCCTTCCCTGTCTTCCTCTGTTTTGGTTGTTATCAAATACTGGCTTATCTGTAAGAATGTGGCCATGTTTTTACCAGTCCATAAGAAAACAAGAGCAATGCCTTCTATGGCTAGGGTACTCACCTGTACAGTTTGTTACATATGCGTTGCTTGTCAGCTATTTCCAACTTACCTGGTACCTGGTAAGTTGGACCTTCGCGGCTTTCTTGTGGTTGAATATGGTCCTATGAAACATGAGAGAAGTTATGTGTGTTACTTCTGAGCTGGAATACTCATTGCTATTTCAAAACATGCAGGATTCTTTATTTCCCTCGGGTGCGAAGGCTACTTTGTTAGTCACAGTACTAACAGCCTACCATTCTACATCAAACACATTCTACATCAAAACATTCTACATCAAACACATGTTTGTTTCAAGCTGTTGATATTGGGATGGATAGTGACCCTTTTTATAATCCAGCCTGTCCCTACACACAGATAAGGTGTGTTGGATACAAATGCAACTCTACTTTCTTAAACAGAATTATAATGTAGTGTGGTATTTTTCTCTCTAAAAATACTTAAATGTCTTTAATGTCCTTATTTGATATTAAAAGATGGCAACCCATGTATGAAATACCTAAATCTGGAAGGTATTATTTTTAGTCATCCTCCATGACTCAGTAAAATAGTGTAAAGACAAGTATGGAGTCTATTGTAACAGACTTTTCTCCATTACATCCAGATTTGCTTATGGGGCCAAGTGTGATGGCATATGCATGTAAATCCAAGCTACTACAGATGTGAAGGTAGCATGATCATGGTGTTAACTAGGCCCCAGCCAAAGAGAATGAATGGCCTTGTTAGAAAAATAAATTCAAAGAAAAGATCTGACCATGATTCAAGTGGTAGAATGCTTGATCATGAAGCTTTAACATCAAACCCTAGTACTGGCATATCTATATCTCTATCAGCTATCTATCCTCTCTCTTACTATCTTTCTCTCTCTGTCTGTCTCTCTCTCTCTCTCTCTGTCTACACATGTATCTTAAATCATAGTTAAAACTGTAAGCACTCATGACACCTAAATTTAATGCATTCTATTTACCAGCTCTAGTTACATTTTTGTCATCCTCTTCCTTTGAGGCTTCCTGTACTTCATTTCTCACCACCTGCAAGAGTTCATTCAGTGGTCTCTGCCACTCATGCTGAAGCAGTTGGCAGGTAAAGGCACCTGCTCAGGAACAGCAGAGTTTCAAATCCTGGAGTCATATTTCAGATACAAAAGCTTTCTTTAGGAATGTAAGGCCTAGCAAGGTGACCACCTGTGTGTTTACTCACACGGACTTGAGATGCCTGAGAATAGGGGAATTTTTCTGTTTTGTTTACTGGAAACTTTGGGCTTGGGAGAATAGATGACACATAGGAGGAACTGAGAAATGCCTGTTAAGTACACTAATGAAATACATGCGTTTGATAGGTTCATGATATGCTTCTCAATTAAAAAAAAGAAAATGTGCCTGATTGCTTTCTAACTTTTGAATAATGTTACGTTTATGCTTTAGAGTTCTTCAATCCTACAATCAAATGTACAGTTATTACAGCTCTCCAGGAAGAGCTTAACTTCCCACCGAGAGAACAGGCTTTTCTTTTATCTCATTCACCCAGTCAGACAGGATTGTCCTCTCTAGTATCTTAAGGCTATTTTAAAACCACAGGTATGTATGCGGTTTTGACAGCCTGAAAGCCCAAAGCCACATATACCTTTAAAAAGTATGACTATTTTCCTTTCTATTGTTAAAAGTTGAAACTATTCACATATTTCCCCTGGGCACAGTCATGCATGACGGAAGTATGTGCTCTGAACATTCTTTCCTTGTCTCTCACACTGTCACCCCTATTGCCTGGGCTCAAATACAGGTCTTTGTTCACACACTGAAGGACTTATTCACTCTCAAGACACAAAGCACTCACATTTGCTAGGGTTTATGTTTTATGTGTACACACACGCCTTAGCTGGATTTATCCGCAACTCTTCCTGCAACACAGTCTCACACATTTGCAACTTTCTCTGTAGCTGACACTTGGCTTAGAAATCATTGTTTTGTACATAGTATCCCTATCTGCATAAAACTTTGCAGCCAAGATTTGTATACTGATTGTATTCAAGTAATAAAATTTGCAAGCAATTCCTTTACCTTCTACTTTCAGTTTGCTTGGTCTCTAGTCAGCCTGTCAACAAAATGTGTGCAGAATGTATTGTGCTCACAGCTCTATGGCCAGAACTGGAAATACAAAGGATAGGAAGACAGTGAGGGCTTCTGCTCTGAGGATTCTCACAGCTCTTCTCAAATAGGCCATAAGAATGCACATCGTTTTATAATGGAGATGAGTAATTAACTCATTTGAAAAGTATTACGCATACTTATAGTCCCTTATCCAGAATTCAGCTGAGTTCTAACCTGAAAACCAAGTCTCCAGCCCTTTCTGGTTCTCCCCTGTGACATATTAAATAACGAAGTTTAGCAATGCAAATTTTTTCCGAATGAATTATATTCCCATGTGCCGAGCATAAAGACTATGTGTCTGCCTCGTGGAACGTGTGTACGCACAGCTGTAGCTGCATACCCTCCCAGAAAACACTGCTAATGAGGACTTCCCAGTTCTTGTTCTTTAGGTGACTCTTAAAAAATCCTGAGGGTGTTTAGACTCCTGAACAATGTGCTTGACTCCAGACTTGTGCCTGGCCGGCTCCAGAGTTTATCTGCTTGTTGTTTGTTTTCTGTGCTCCTATTAGGTTGTTGTTAGTTACATTCTGATGTTTGTAGTTTGGGGAAATCTGTATCTTTGTTATTTATGTTATCAATAATGTGACCTGGGCCTTCCTTAGCAATGTTCCAACTGTTCCCAGGTCCTCAATCACTAATTATGCAGATGAACAGATTGTGGGAACTCTTTCCTTATGGCTGCATTCTGGAGGAGTTGTTTTTATTAAATTGCCGATGTCTTGAATTATAATTAGGTACTGGCCCACATTTATAGCATATCTCCTCTCTGTTTCTGTCTCCCCTCACCCGACACCCCACCACCCCCGCCTACTACCCCTCACTGCTTTCCCCCTTCAAGCCCTCTCCTTTTCACTTACTATGGGCTGGAAACTTTATCACAAGAGAAAGAGTCAGAAAAGCTTCAAGTCATTAGCTGCAGAAGTAATCTTGCCTAATAGCAGATGACAGGGCAGCCGTGTTAGATATCAGGAGGTTCTGTTTCTTGCAAAAAGTCATTAGGATGTGGTGCAGCCTGCCAGACAAAGTAGTAGAAGCTCTAGAGCTTAACAAGTTCAAGGGCAAGGAAGGGATTCATTTACAGACTTGCAACACAGCCCTACAACATGGCCCTGATCCATCCAGGAAAGGAGATTTAGCAGCAGCTTCAGAGAAAGTAGAGGAAGAAATACAGGAGCCGTGGGGACCTACAGTTTTCTGTAGCTGGCCAAATCCCCTCATGGTTCATCTACTTGCTTTTTGTGTGAATTACACTGCTCTTATTATCTGAAGTCATTAAGCATTCACGGAAGGTAGGCAACCTAACTTCCTGGCAGCTCTTAGGAGTAGCTTTCCTGCAGGGACTTTCAGGCCTTTGAGTCGAATGAAACATGGAAGATGCAAGCTAATTACAATTTTGCTTTAAAAATATATACATGTATACTTGTTGAGTGATAAGCTGTGGGAGAGGAATAAATATTGAAGCTGAAATTCAGGACATTTATTCTGTCCCAGATACGGAAACAAAAACCAAACAAAATGAGACAAAACTCCTCTTGCTGTTTTGGATAGCTTAGTTCAAGTTTTTCATTTGTGGTTCCAAAAGATAAGTGATTTTCTTTCCATTTTCCTAAGCTGGCTTTCAGTCTTGACCAAAAGAATGTTTCATTCAAGGCAAAGTGTAGACAAGTCCTGAGTTATAATTGTGAGGGCCAGAGATTTTTTTAAAAAAGAGGAAGCATACAGGTTCTTCCATCCTACTGGTGTATCAATACTTTGGGAGGCGTGCAGAGTTCAGGAAAACTTGGTGGGAGTATTAATTTTACTTTTCCAGTACCTGGATGAAGACTAATAGCTAAGGAGCTATCATTATAAATGGAAAGCCATGTATGCTGAGTTAAGTCTGTTTTCCTTGTATTGTGGGTGAAAGAAAAAGATTTGCTATTCTTCCATGATGCTATTGTCACATGGACAAGCTCATTCAACCCAAATCTGAAAGAAATTGAGGCTTGAAAAAATATTAGTAAGAATGGGAATTATGTTTATTCACCTACAAATGATATCTAACATGACTAAATAAATTATAGAATCATTAAAAATTGGTGTCAAAGGGGATCCTAGCTTTTGTGTTCCAAGTTATCCATCTTGAGAGTAATAACTCTAAACAATCCCTGGAGAAAAGCAATTTATCATTTAAGTCTTTCTGAGAAGAAAGCCCTCATGATTTGGTGTTAAGTTGTTCTAGTGAGTCATACTGTCAAGTTCATAATCCCCAAATAAGGATGTGGTGTTTACATTCCCAACAAAGTAGCCTCTTGTCTCCTCCCTTCCCCTGCTTTTTCCCTTTCTCCTTTTTCCCTCTCCCCTTACTTTCTTCTGTCCTTAACTTTTTCCTCTTTTTCTTCTTCTTCTTGTCTTTTCTTGTTTATTTGTTTGGTACTAGGATTTGAACTCAGTGCCTCTAATCATTCTACAATTTGAGACATGACCTCAACTCCTTTTTTGGTTTATTTTTCAAAAATTTAATTATGCTGCATTTTTGCCTGAGCCATCCCCAGCCCTTGAGCCTCTTACCGATGCTTCCTGAATAGCTGGGATTATAGGATGTACTATTATACCTAGTTTGGTGAAATCAAATCTGGCTACCATTTACTTGGAGGTGACTTGACAGGCCTCAATTCAGGGTCCATTTGAGTAGCTAAGATTATAGACACAAACCACTGTGGCTGGATTTTTTTTTATTAATTTTAATTTCAAAGAATTTGAAGAACTACATAAAAATTAACATACGGAAGGTCCCATTTACTCTATACTCAATTTAATCTATCATTAATATTTCACAACCAGTATCATATATTTTCACAAACCAGAGAACTAATACTAATCAGTTTATTTTAAACTAAAGTTCATACATTAATCAGATTCTTTTAGAGTTTATCCAGCATTCCTTTTCTGGCCCCTGGTCCTAACTAGGACTCTGCATTCCAATTAAGATTTATGTGTCCTGTTAATAGTTGTTTCATTTCCTCTTAGAATATCTTCCCAGGTTTTCCTTATTGTGGTAATCTTGTGTGCGTGTGTGTGTGTGTGTGTGTGTGTGTGCGTGTGTGTGTGTGTGTGTGTGTGTGTGTGTGTGTGAATTTTCTTTATTGTTATTATAGAGGTGATATACAGAGGGATTACAATTACATGAGTCAGATAATGAATGCATTTCCTTTTGTACAGTGTCATCCATTCCCAGTCCTTCCCTCCTGTCTCCACCCATGAGTTGTATAGTTCACTTACATCAGTGTCAGTAAGCTGTACTGCTGCACATTTTTCCCATGAGGTGTTTTTTTTTTAAATTTTATTTGTGAACATACTGTACAGAGGGGTTACAATTACATGGGCAGGATAATGCGTACATTTCTTACCAAGCATTGCCGCCTCCTCCTTTTGTTTACCCTTCACGTCCCTTCCCAGCCTCCCCCCTCCCCCCCAATCCCAATCCTTCTCCTTCCCCCCCATTTCCCCCCCCCCCCGCACCGACGTTGTAAAGCTCGTTTTGGACATGACAACTTGTACTTCTCATTGTTGCAACAGGTCCACCTGTATCCTTAAACAACTGGTTTTTCCCCATCTCCTCCTCAAGTTATACTGACATCAAATATAGTGAAAGCAGGGGTTATACTGTGGGGGAGGGACATACAAAGCAACAAAGAGATAATCTTATAAATGCGTTAGAAACACATGTATGAAAGAAAAAAACATTAAAATACACGTCTAAGGGTTCATTTTCCTGACATCACATTATCTGACCTTTTCTGCTTGACTCATGCATATACTAGATATTGCAAATAAGGGAAACCATGGGACCTATGTTTCTTTGGGCCTGGCTTACTTCACTTAATATAATTTTTTCCAAGTTTTTCCATTTCCTAACAAATGGGGCAATGTCATTCTTTCTGATGGAGGCATAGAATTCCATTGTGTATATATACCACATTTTCTTGATCCATTCATCTACTGAGGGGCATCTGGGTTGGTTCCATATCTTAGCTATGGTAAATAATGTTGCAATAAACATTGTTGTGCTGGTAGCTTTAGTGTGGTCTTGTTTGTAAACATTTGGGGAGCACTTTCAGCACATTCCCTCACTCAGGATATGCTGATAGTTTTCTTATATTTAAAATTTGGTTACAGGTATTGGAGGGAAGAGTAGTGTTGTTGTCATCTCAACACTTATGCTACAATAACACTGTTCATATGACTTTCCCTGTTGACCCTGACCTAGATCACTTACACAAGGCAGTGTCTGTCAGTGTCTTTACTGTGACATTGTCTCTTTGCCTCTTCCTTTACTGAACTATTTATAATGAACTACCTAAGCATATCCTACACTTAGTGAGCACTAAGTATGATCCATCTCCTTAGGAGTAGAAGTTAAAGAGAAATATGGAATGCTGCTGTGTTAAGAAGTATCTTCTTTCTAGTGGTTTTATTTTGTCACATGAATTTAATTCACTGAAATGGCTTACTTACTTCTTGAAATTTTATTGTAGAATTTTTCATTACAATTTTGAAATATAGAAATGATAAAAAGGTATTAAAAGAACCAAGACAATCCTTAAATTCAGTCAACTAAATAAATGTAGTTATTTAAATTTTGTTTTTTTTTTTTCCTTTCTTAAGATAGCTTGCATCTCTCTCAACTCTGCCCTTGGGCATTTCTAAGATATCTGATCTTATCTGTTCCAATGTATATTCAGCTGCTGTTTAGAATGCAGATACAATACCTCTCAAAGGAGCCACATGCTCCTCATCCCTCCCTCCCCACCTCTCCCTTATTTCCTGCAGCCCTATCTTCTACCATACTTTTATCTCCCATTCCCAAGCAGATCTACCAATATCAATCCACATATTAACCTAAACCTAAACTGAGTCATTGAGGGTGTCAAGAGTATTTTATTACTTGTGTTTTAAAACTTCTAAATTAAAAATGGAAAAAAGTTTTTAATTTAGGTGCTTACTAGTTATTAATACACAGAGATGTATTAAGAAGGAGTTCAAGGACCTGTCTGATCTCATAAGGGGAAGAATTACATGGAAGATAAGCTATGGATATGGAAGAGAGAAAATGTGAAAGCTATCTCTGAATGAGTCTCTTGTGTTATTAGACTTTATGACCTTATCAAATAAATCACAAGTTAATCCAAATTTCTAAAGACTTCTTCATGTCTGACTTGATTCTTTTATACTACCAGTTTATCAAGCTCCTGAAAAATAAATTTGAATCATCATTTTAATCTTATAGCCTAACAATGTTAGAGGAAATTTTGGTTACAGAGACAAGGACAGTAATTGAGGTAGACACAAAGACTTCTCTTCCAAGAGTGAGGTCATAATTTTACATATGAATTTCCCATTGACGTGAAAGTTCAGAAAGGAAATACAGTAGGGAAGGGTCTGATGTTCAGGGCAAGAAGTCACCTTCAGAACATAAGAAACACAAAAGATCATTTTTGATGTCTGTTTTTCTCCACTGTTCCTATGACCCTTGTTTGCATCAGCTCTGGCTATATGTATTAATGAGAACTCTTCACATTTTAAAGTCATATATCACAAGAGGAACTAATTCATAAGTATAGGGTTAAAACTAGTACTCAATGGACCAGTTCCAGCAGAAGTGTAAATGAAATTTACAAGATAACATCGTGGATTAGAGGAGTGGGGCAGGTTCTCACCCAATCACAGTTGCTCTCTCATCATGGTGCCCTAAATTCTTACAGTGTTGAGTTATACCTTTAGAGAATCCATTACATTGCAGGGTTTGGGTTTGTTTTAACTAAATTTACTTACTAAGAGTATTCACTGTAGTATGTGATAAACACTTTTGTCCAGAAAAGAAAGAATTTGAGCCAGGTACCAGTGACTCACACCTATAAATCCTAGATACTGAAGAGGCTGAGATCTGAGAATTGCAATTGGAAGCCAGACCAGTCAGGAAAGTCCATGAGACTCTTATCTCCAATAATCTACTCAGAAAAAGCTGGATGTGGCACTGTGGCTCAAGTGGTAGAGCACTAGCCTTGAGCACAAAGAGATTCAGGGACAGTACCTAGGTGGAGGAGAAGAAAGAAGAAGAGGAAGAAGAGGAAGAGGAGGAGGAGGAGGAGGAGGAGGAGGAGGAGGAGGAGGAGGAGGAGGAGGAGGAGGAGGAGGAGGAGGAGGAGGAATTCAAGTTGGCTTTAAAATACCATGGGCATGAGGTGGAAATTGCAAGGAAATAGCAGAAAACTGAGGAGAAAGGATTGTTAACAGATACATTAAATTAAATAAAGCTTTTCTAGCTACTGATGGCGATAAGGGCTCTGGTATTTCCCACATTCCTTCTAGGGCAAGAGGTGAACAAGCTAGTATAATATTTTATACTTTTTTATATCTATTTTTACTGTAAAGATACTGTACAAAAGGGTTACAGTTACATGAGTAAGGTAATGAGTACATTTCCTATCGAGCATTGTTACCCCCTCCTTTATTTTTCCCCTACCATCCCTTCTCTCCCCACCTCCTCAACTTCTCCATCTCCCCCCATGAAGCTGTAACGTCGTTTTCAACCTAGTGTCTTGTACATCTCATTGTTACAATGAGTCAAGCATCTAACAATTTAATAAGAGAATGAAGAACTTGACTTAAAAGTTTACAGGTAATGGAAATTGAAATAAAGAGATTTGCCAATGTGAGGGAATTCAAAATTAAGATTCAAAACAAAACCATCTATCACATTGGATGTTAAATATGAATAAAATTAGAAGAAATTTGATAGTTACTAATGGAGCATAATTTTACTGGGGAAAATAGAACAATGTGATGCATATATTTACCCAAAGACAAGTACAGTAACTGGGCATTGAGTCCACTCCTAGTAAATAAAAAAAAGTGTATTCAGTCATCCATCTGCAACGAAATGTATAAATAAATTAGGATGTATCCACATAGACCACTGTACATAAAATGCCAACTAGCACTATAATATTCTATAACAATATAGACAAATCTGAAAAACATGAAAAAAATAGTCATACTATTCAATTTCATCTTAAGGTTCTAGAAACTGGCAAAATAGATGTAACACATAAGTAGTTCCAAGAGCAGGAGTACATTTGAGTAGGACACAAGGTATGAAAATCACTAGAGTTGTATGAGGTGACTCAGAGGGTCTGGAATGCTCTGGTTCTTAAGGTGCAAGTTAGTTACACAGTAATGTTTACCTTGTAAAAATTCAGAGTGATAAACTTATGACTTGTTGGCTTTTCATTTTACATATTATATTAAAATTTGAAAAGTAAGATATATAGCTAAAGGTACAGACATAGATCTAGATAGATGGATATAGACATCAGAAAGGCTTCACATGGTTACAATCAAAGGATTAGAGGTCTTTGATTATATTTGCAATTCAGCTGTTTTAAGAACCATTCATTGTTCCATTCTGCAAATCAGTATCCTTTAATGTTACTTGAATTATCTGTTTTAACTTTGGGTTTTCTGATATAAGGTGAACTCTGCTTCAGCATCTTCATTGCTATCATTCAAAATATTTTATTTCATTTAATTCTAATGTTTTGTCTCTGAAAAACCAGAAAATTTATGAAGAGGGGGACTTGAAATCTTGATGGCCTTGATTTAGCAATAAGGTCTCTCAAATGGAAACAGTTCCTTCAGCTGATGTGAGTGATTATTTCATAAAATAAGGGATGAAATGACCACTTTGTTATTTTAGTTCTTGTAAGAACAGTACATAGCATAAATTTTGTGTTCTAGCCTGAAATCCATTGACCATTAATTGTGTTCAATGGAGAATGAGAAATTACTATCAAATGATAAAGCCTATACTAGGTAAGAAAAATACATGACTGGATTTTGTTTATGTTGTTGTTGTTTTTGCTTTTGTCAGTCATGGGGCTTGAACTCTGGGCCTGTGGGCTATCTCTCAGTTCTTCAGCTCAAGTCTAACTCTCTACCACTTGAGCTACAGTACCACTTCCGGTTTTCTGGTGGTTTATTGGAGATAAGAGTTTCACGGCCTTTCCTGCTCAGGCAGGGTCTGAACGGCAATCCTCAGATCTCAGCCACCTGAGTAGCTAGGATTACAGGCATGAGCCACCAGCTAACTGGACTTTGTTTATGATGGTAAAAATACAAATTACAGTTACAAAGAGGTACAGAGAACTCTGGGATAATTTTATTGGTTTCACATCTAATATGGTCAGTTGAAACTGAAGGAGGATACATACAAGTAGATAAGATTAGCATAGCTTTGGCTGATTTTCCTGAACTTTTTCACTCTAGAAGATACAATGATAGGTGTGCACAGACAGTTGGAAGGAGATCCAAGTGAGTACTGAGTTTTGAACTCCATGCGAAATTCCTAACTAGGAAATCTGCGTGTGTGTTGAGTGGGAGTGGCATATGGAACTGCATATAGTCTTGTAAAGTGAAGATAAGGGTGGACTTTTGTTCCTAGGCTCTGCTTCTTCTTTCTAGCTGGGTGTCCTAAAGAACTTACTTAGCTTGGAGCTTTCCTTTACTCATCTGTAAGAGAAAGGAATAATGATTTCAAAGGGTTGTTGTAGGATTTAAGTAAGTAGATGCTTCTAAAATATTTGGACAAATACCTGGTGCTTTTAGAACCACCCCAGACAGGTAAATAAGAAACTTATTTTAGGGCAGCAAGAAGATATTTAGATTCTACTGACTAGGGAGGAAAAGACCTCTACCACAATACTCAGATTTGGTAAATTGGTTCAGAGTAGGCCTGAGCTTAACGAGTAAATATTTTTAGAATCTGCCTCTGTCACATAACTTGTTCCAAAGCTTTCCATTTCCCCCTACATGTAGATAAGTATGTGTTTGGTATGGTCTCTAAATAGACTATTCCATTTAAAATTCTGGCTGCTTTGATCATTTCCCCCCAATATTTAAGTCATGTACTTATATAGAATTTCTTTCTAGAATCTCACTGAAGATGTTGAATTATCTACTTTAGCTCATAAAAAGCTTTATAAACTATTTTATGACTTATTTCCTTCTCTGAAAATCTTCAGCATCTTTTGCTATTTCCAAAGAGTACTCTACCTCCAAACTCTTCACTCATTTTCTGGAACTAACAATTGTATACTCTTCTGCACACCTTCATCCCCATTTCCTTAACCCTGTAATTACATATTATTATATTCCTTTAGAAATTTAACTAGGCCCCAGTGGCTTATGCCTGTAACCTTAGCCACTCAGGAGGCTGAGATTTGAGGATTATGGTTCAAAGCCAGTTTAGTCAAGAAAGTCCCTGAGACTCTTATTTCCCATTATCTACCAAAAAAAAAGTCAGAAATGGATCTGTGGCTCAAGTGTTAGAGTGTTAGCCTTGAGCAAAACAGCTCAGGGGCAATGCTCAGGCCCTGAGTGGTAAAGTCTGGAAGCTTTGAACAAAAAAGCTCAGGGATGGTGCTCAGGCCCAGAGGTCAAATTGAAGAAAAGAAGAGAAAGAAACAAAGAGAAAAGAAAATTAGTGCTCCTCCGAGTCCAATAACAGACCAATAATCGTAAGGTCATCCACTGGGGCATTGTAAACTTGTGAACAGACTTCCCTTCATGATTTGCATAATCTTCATGAGTCAAAATCTTCTTTTGTGTGGGAGTAACCTCTCAACAGTTATTCTCTTCTCCTGTGCTTACTCTTTGGGAAAGAATGGGTATCTTCACTGTTGGCAATCTTCTAAAGGTTTAACCAGCTCTGGTTTTAGTCTTTCTGATTGGAACAAGCAGTCACTGGCTGTGCATCAACTATTCTGCCTTATAAGAAAACAGTGTCTTGTAGGAGATGCTTTGGATTTCCTTTCCATGTGGGCTCAAGAATTTATGTTCCTTGGCATATAAAGGGGAAATAATCTGATTCATTATTTCCCCAACGATAAAGCCATTGTCGAGAAGCTTGAAATGGGCCAAGTTGCCTTCTCCCTAAGTGAAGGGAAGTTTACCCCCCAGGTTATTTACAAGGAGTTATAAAATCCAATCTTTGGCCTCTTCCCCCTATTAAATCATCACTTGCATATTTTGGGCTATTCTGCATACATTTGCATAATGAAGTTGGATATTTCTACAGAATCATTCAAAAATTCTTAACTTCAGGGAGGTGAAACAATTAATGAGACAATTGTGTTCAATTGGTACAACCAAGCGACCTTGCAACCATGGGCCAATTCTCCTAGGCTAGGTTTTCTTATTCCTCTCATAGATAGGCTTGGATTAAAGAGTCTTTAAAATGAACAATAGTAACTTGTACTTGTGCTTGTTTTTTCAATAGATTGTTTATGCAAAAATTCTAACACTCAACTTTTAATTTTATCACGTATTGCCTTATTGACTTCATTTCTAATTCTATATTCAAAAAAAAATTCACAACTGAGGCTGCTACATTTTAGATCTGACATTGGTAAATAAGTAAAATTCTGAGTTTGAATATTCTTATATATAAGTTGAAGATAAGACCACTTGAAGGGAAGTATCCAACAGGAGTACGTGCTCAAATATTGCTCATTTTCTGTCTTTTCTACCTCTTACTGCACTGCACTCAGCTTCTAATTACGAAGCACCAACTTTTTATCTGTTCATACTCCACAGTTCAAAAACATCTGGCTAAAGAGAGAAAATGAATGCAGTCATCCAGGTGTTTGGCCTACATGATGACACATATCAAACGTTTAGAGCCATCTGGGTGATTGATTGATTGATTGTGTGTGTGTGTGTGTGTGTGTGTGTGTGTGTGTGTGTGTGTGTGTGTGCTTGCTTTGGTTTTTGTTTTTCTTCTTTAATTCAAATGTATGTGGATTCAGAGACTTTGTCAGAGGGAAAAAAATCATCAGGGTTTTCTAAAATTTTAAATTAATAGTTTTTAAAATGCTATTATTTGAATAAAATTTATTTGATTCCTTTGAGATATTTCTTGGCCAAACCACTTTCAAAAATAAGAGTTATTTAATTTCTTTTCTTGGAATCTACAATTTTACAAAAAAAAAAGGAAATTAATTCCTGTGTTTAAACCCCCATGTTGCTATTCAAGAGAATTATGGCCAAGCCAAGCTAATTGAGGATTCTTACATAAAGTAAGAAAGGCACAGAGCTGAGAAAGAATAAACTTCTTTATCTTATAATTCAGACTCCCACTTCACCTGCTGCCTATTTTCTTTGCATCTAGGTCACATGTTCTATTCATATGTGCACAGAAGCACATACCTAATTTGGATACAGATAGAATTTGGATACTGTTCTCTTGGTTATGATGGTACTCAGACTTGATCATTACCCAGATATTTTTCAAATTTGCTAGGAGAGAAAATAAGGCAGGTTTCAGTGCCCTCCCTCACATACATATCCATCCAGTATCCACACTCCAATATCTGCCATGCAGGGCATTGCTTAAGTAGATGTCATGTTGTGATCTGGTATTGGTATCCTGTGAGCAGCTGATGCAATTTTCCTCAGTCACGGGGATGAGACTTGGATAACATTTCTGGCTCTGAGAATCCCCAAGTTACAAAGAAATGATTCTATTGAACAAGCGGCTTTGCACTCCCAATACAACATGTTCTGGAGCAGCATCCCAAGGGGGGAAATAACGTGAGAGTTTTTAAGAGTGCCGAAAGCTTCCCCTCTAATCATCTTGTGTGGATTTTGCTAACATTCCAAGCTGTCCCAGACAATCCTAAGAAAACTTTAGGGACTTAGTTTTTTTTTTTTCCCTAAACATTATTTCTGCCTGGAAACACTGAAGATAAACAGCTCTACATAACAACATTGTTACTTGAGCATGAACACAATTTATCAACCACCACTTGGTTCCAAAACAACTGTACAGCTCAGAGAAGTCTTCCGTGATGTAGTCCCCAAAGGACATTGCTTTTATTACCCCTTTATTTTACAAGAAGGAATGTCAGAAGGCTGTCATAGTTTGAGTGTCTATTTAAAAAAAATTTATATTCTACTTAATTCATGTCTAAAAACAGAAATTGGTAGTTGGCATTAGGAGACCTAAGGACATTTCTGATGACTAGAGTTGTTAGGAATATGACCAGCTGAAAAATAATCAGGAATAGAGAAGTTGCTAACAGCCAGAGCTTACAGGGAGTGATTAGACTCTATTAGTGGGATCCTCAGCCACCACAAGAGGAAAGTGAATACCAGTCTTGGCTTTTCTGAAAACATTCTAACTTTGTTTTCCAACAAGTCATACTCTGCTCCAAAGCCAGTTTGTATTATCTTGGAAAAGCCAGTTGCCAATTTTAAGGAATTTTGCAAATCCAAAATTTTTAACGACCTTAGTTGCTAAATTTTAACTTTTTAGCTACCTTGGTAGCTAGAAGTTGACCATCATGGGAGTCTTTATACCACAGATACTGGCAAGTGCTACAAATCAGGACTTTGTTTCTGAGAAAGCCTTTTGTTTCTGGTTGTTGATCTTGGACTAGAACTTCACTATGCCAAACCAACCTAACTTAAAAACTCACCATTACTTGAAGAGGCAACAGTACCCTCAGATTTGGGACTGTGGTCTTTGAATTAGGATTGGCAATGATATCCAAAATATTGTCTGAAGACTGATTAAGGTATTGTGTTTAATCCAAAGCTAGTCCTCCTCAGATGTATTATTATTGACAATGAGTAATTATAAAGCATTTTTATGTGAGGTGCTATAGCCAGTGCTGGAGATGTAGGAAATACTTGACAGGTAAGCAAAGACCTCCCAGTGATGCATAGAACAAACAGATCAAATACTAATTAAATATAGTATTGATGGGCTATATAGTAGGGGATGTGAATGGCCAATGTTAATCAAATCTTCCTTTTAAAAAGGTACTATCCATGAAAAAAACTGCAACTGATTCTGAATGTGCCATCTCAGATTTACCAGATTTGGAAAGAATTGAAAATGCTATGTATAAAGGAAATCAGAGAACTGCTTTAGACTTGAGGAGATACGTATTTGTGGGCTTGTAATATATATATATATATATATATATATATATATATATATATATATATATATATATATATATATTACAATATAGACACAGGAGCTCACTGCTTCCAAAGTTTAGTCTTCACCACACATCACGTTGCCATTTGAGTTTATTCCTTTTGAGGCTAAAAGTTGTTGTTCATTGAAATGGCTCTCTAAAAGACAATTGTTTTCTCAGAAGTTCACATTCTAGTGCATTATTACTGAAAATATGTGCTGTTAGAGAAGGGGACAGAAGCACTGTTCCTTTCAGAGTTAGCTATGAGTGAGGCATTTACATCGTATCTTATTTTATCATAATGACACCACTGTGAAAGAATTGCTATCACTGTTTTGTGGAAGAGGAAAGTCATGTTCAGAGAGCCTAATTTATGAACCCGAACTGGAACTGAGATCCAAATTTGGGTCAGTTGAGATGAAAGAACATGATTTAATGGATTACAATCTTATGATGTTGCATATGAACTTCACTTAATAAATGAGGAAACAGGATTAGAGAAGCTTCATGATTTGCTGATTAGCAAGTGGAAAGATGGGTTCAAATCCATACCCTTTCTGATCAACACCATAACTGCATATTTATTAAGAACTTTAGCAGGAATCTGTAAGCAGTGTTTACAATAATAACAGTGTGGGTCTTTTTTAAGGAAAAAATAGATAAAGATGGACTTTAATAAGTAATAAACATGACCTATAATTTTATTACATACAATAAATTTCCTTTTCCTTTTCCTTTCCTATTTTGTACTGGGGCTTAAACTTAGAAACTTGCTCTGTCTCAGCTTATTTATTTTTCTTTTCTGCTCACAAATGAAATTCTGCCAATTAAGCCATGCCTCCAGCCCCAGCTTTTTGCTGTATAATTGGAGACAAAAGATTCATGGATTTTTCTGAGTACTTCAAACCTCGGATTACAATTTCTTGAGTAGGTAGGATTATGGACAATAACCACTAATGTCTGGTTAATAATATTCTTTTTTCTTCTTTTGTATGTGCTTCCCCCATGGTATAAGCCATGTTTTCACTTTATTTGATTCCAGTGCCCTGACTCTTATATATACATTTTTTCTAATTTGGGAAGGGAAATAACAAAATGCTGAAATAAGGATACAGGTTGATCCATTGTAGCAATGAGACCTACAAGACACTATGTTGAAAATGAAGTTTACAACTTTGGGGAGGGAGAAGGAGATGGGGAGGTGGGGAGGGAAGGGATGGTAGAGGAGAAGCAAAGGAGCGGGTAACAGTGCTAGACAGGAAATGGACTCATTACCTTGCTCATGTAACCGTACAGTATCTTTACAATAAAATATTCAAAAATAATATCCTTTATAATGTTCTAAAATTTATTTTCAGAATTTGTTAGAAAATATTTACAATAAAAATAATTACATTATTAAAAAAATAATTACAAGAATGTGTACAAGAGTAACCATACAATATGATGGGACACTTTCAAAAAGAAGATTTACTAAGAAGTAAATATTGGAGGCTGGAAGAAAAGAAAGGGCTATGAGTTCCAAGTCATCAGAAGTGACTTATTTCTGTCCAAGCATTTGTTAAAGGGTGGTAAATAAGCACTGGTAATTATCATTTCCTGTGAAAATCTATGGAGCCATGTGAGGCTCAAAAAATGTTAAAGCAAAAGTTTCAGTAAGGGACAAACCATTTACAGCAATAAGTAGCATAAGAGTATCAGTTTGCCTGCATGACATCTAGCATGATTATAAAGTTATGGGGAAATTAAAAAATAGTTTTTGTTTAGTTTCTGTAATGTTACAGAATTACATTAAATCATATAGCTACTTAAATCATGTAAGGAATAAATTAGCAACAAAAATCAGGCACTGGTGGCTCAACGTGTAATCCTAACTACTCAAGAGGTTGAGCTTTCAGGACCAAGATGTGAAGCCAGCCACAGCAGAAAAGTCTGGGAGACTTTTATCTCCAATTAACTAGAAAAAAAAGCTGGAAATAGAGCTGTGGTTCAAGTGATAGAACACCAGCCTTGAGTGTAAAAGTCAAGAGAGAAAGCAAAGCCCTAAGTTCAAGCCCCAATACCAGCAATCTCCCCCAGAAAAACCATAGCAAGTATACAGAAGAAGAGATAAAGATTATTGTATAATAAAAATTCAACAGTTGCACAATCTGTGAAGCAGTATGGGTAACTCTTTGAAAGTGGATTTGGATTAGTTGTAAACATGTATTTCAAACTCTTAAGAAAATAGAAAAAAATTGAGTGTAATTTGTATGCTAAGAAGAAAGAAAAAGCATACAAGGTGCCCAATCAAAATGACAAAAGGGGGCTGGGAAGGTGGCTCAGTGGTAGAGCGCTTGCCTTGCATGCATGAGGCCCTGGGTTCGATTCCTCAGCACCACATAAGCAAAAAGGGAAAAAAGCTGGAAGTGGTGCTGTGGCTCAAGTGGTAGAGCACTAGCCTTGAGCTGAAGAGCTGAGGGACAGCCCCAGGCCCAGAGAGTTCAGGCCCCATGACCGGACCAAAAAAAAAAAAAAGACAAAAGGCAGCTTGGCACCAGTGGCTCATGCCTGTAATCCCAGATGCTCAGAAAGCAGAGATAGGAGGATCATAGTTCAGAGCAAACCCGGGCAGGAAAATCCAATTAACCACCAAAGAGCCAGAAGTAGAGCTGTGGTTCAAGTGGTAGAGTGCTAGCTTTGAGCACAAAAGCTCAAGCTCAGTGCCCGAGCCCTGGATCAAACCCCAGCACTAGCACACACACATAAACATACACATATATACACATGCAAAATGACCAACAAAATGTTAAACAAAAAAATAGGAATAATGAATAAGGGCAACAATTAAGAAGGTAACATTAAAAAAGTTATGGTAGTATATTAGTATAACTATATCAGTAATCACGTTCAATGCCAATGTCCTAAACACAACAATTAAAAGATGAGGATTTTCAGACTATACTGTAAAGAAGACTTAACTATATTTTGTCTGTAAGAAATGCACTCTAAGCATAAGGATATGTTTAAATTTAAAATAAAGTTCTAAAGATATACCTTGCTAGCATGTGAAATGGAGTAGCTGGATTACTTTCATATATAACCAACATCAAAGCTTGGGGCATTTTCAGGGACAAAGAAAGACATCTCATAAAGATAATCTGGTTTAATTCAAGAAAAACATAATAATCCTAAGTGTGTATATCTCAGACAATATGAAGTCAAAAATGAATGAGACAAAAACTAATAGAAGGGCAATGGAAAATAGACATTAATCATAGTTGAAGACTTTTACTCTTCACCAGATATGAGCAAATACAATAGAAAAAAATAGTCAGCAACCATCTAAATAGCTCAATAGCATGATTAATAAACTAGATATAATTAAAATCCTCAGATTACATTCATAAATAGTAGATTACATATTCCTCTTGAAGATCCATTGGAACATTCACCAAGTTAGATGATAATCTGGGCCATCAAACACACTTTAGAAAGTTTTAAATATGATGAAGAAAAGTACAAAGAATTATCTAAGTTTTCATTTTATAAGACTATGAAATGAAAGTCAGATTAAAAACAGAGAATTCAGAAGTAAGTGAATAAAAATGTATGAAATTCCTCACTTCCCTACATACCAGTAATAGACAGATGGACTTTGAAATTAAAAATGAAATACTATTTATATTTTGCCTCTCAAATGAAATATGTAGGTGCATACCTAACAACATATATGCAAGGACTATATGCAGAAAGTCACAAAACTCTATTGAAAGAAGAATAAATGGACAGATATTCCATGCTCATAGATATCAAGAATCAATATTAACAAGAGATCAGTTCTTCTGCCATTGACCTGAAGTTTCAATGCAATCATATTAAAAATCTCAGCAAGTTATCAAGCAGATATTGACAAATTATTTCTGCCAACTCAATACTGAAAAAACAAAGCCATCAGATATTATAAAAAGATTTCCTAAGAAGGAGTGAGTGATGGAGAGAAGGGAAAGACAAAAGAAAAGCAAATAAAAAGAAATGAAGTTAGATATAGATCTCACTCATCCTTGACCAATAATTAACTCAAAAGTCATCATAAGCCAAAATGAAAAAATTATACAAAATAATATAGAAGGAAACTTCAATGACCTTGATCATGTGACCTGTTAGAACACCAAAGGCATGATAACTAAAAGAAATATTTGATAAACTGGACTTCATTAAAATTAAAACTTTTGGAGCCAGGTGCCAAGAACTTGCACTTGTAATCCTAGCTACTAAGGAGGCTGAGGTCTGAGGAACAAGACTCAGTGCCAGCCCAGGCAGGAAAGACTATGAGACTCAGACCTCCACTAAACTATCAAAACGGTTGGAAGTGGATCTGTGGCTCCAGTGGTAGGATGCTAGCTTTGAGCAAAGCAAACTGAAGGACAGCACAAGTTCAAACTCCAGGACCAGCACACACATACACAAAAATAAATAAAATTTTTGATCTGTAAAAGACAATTTTCAAGTGCAGAGGAATACAGGAATACAAACCATGGGATAAAAAACAATTGCAAAAGGTACATTTGATCAAAGAATTGCTATTCACAATATACAAAGAACTCTTAATGTTCAATAATAAGAAAATGAATAACCTAAATAGAAGTGAAAAACTGGGCAAGAGACTTACACATCTACTTAACCAACAAGCATACACAGATGGTAAAAATAGAGGTTTATTGTTTATCATTAGGAATTGCAAATAGAAACAACAATGAAATATTACTACACACCTATTAAGATATTCAAAAATCCAAAACACTGACAACCCCAAATGCTGATGAGGATGAAGTTTACCTTCATGGTGCTCATTTATTGATAGGAGAAATGCATAATGGCATAGAGATTTAGGACAAGTTTGGCAGTTTCTTACAACACTAAAAATAATCTGACCATATGATGCAGCAATTGTGCTCTCTGGTATTTTTCTCAAACAGATGAAAAATTTGTGTCAACATAAAAAGCTGAACCCTGATGTTTATAACAGATTTATTTATCACTTCCAAATGTTGGAAGCAAGCAAAATATCCTTGAATGGACATTGACTGTAGTACATATAGCCAATAAAATATCATTCAATGCTAAAAATGAATTATCAGTTTTTGAAAAGACATGTACAAAAGTTATATGCATATGACTTAGTAATGAAGCCAGCCTGGCAGGCTATATACTGTATGACTCCAACTCTGACAATCTGAAAAGGTTGTTGCTTTTACTGTGGATGCAGTGCAAAAGACCAACGATTGCCCCAGATTGAGAAGGTTGGACAAATAGTCAGAGAGCAGCCAATTTTTTAAGCTAAGAAGTTATTCTACCTGATACAATGGGGATACATGTCATTATTCAGTTGTCAAAGCTCATAGAGCATGCATTAACAAGAATTATGAATGAATAAGGGCAACAATTAAGAAGGTAACAGTTTAAAAAAATGGGCAATAGTCACTGTAGATCCAACAGTTGTAACAAAACTATCACTGTAGTGCTGTGTTGATATAGATGAGAGGAAGGTGTTGTTTCCTGCATACTTGGGGATAACCTTATCTCGACTCTATTTTGTGTTCAATTTTATTGTGAATTTAACTCCGCTCATTCTAACAAAATAAGATCTATTTGAAAAAAATTATAACTTTGCTGGGCACTGGTGGCTCATGCCTGTAAATCATAGCTACTCAAGAGGCTGAGATCTGAGGATCAGAGTTCAAAGCCAGCTAACAGAGGAAAGTCCCTGGGACTCTTATCTTCAATTACCTACCAGAAAATGAGAAGTAGGGCTGTGGCTCAAAGTGGTAGAGTGCTAGACTTGAGCAAGAAAGCTCAGAGACAGTGCCCAAGCCCCGAGTTCAAGCCCCATGATTGACAAAAAAATTCTAATTTAAATGTATGTACTAGTTTGAATTTTTAAAACCAAAATACTATTGTCTCCATTAGTTATAGCATATTTTATATAGCTCAAAATTATAGAATATAGCCAGGCTCTAGAGTCTCATGCCTATAGTCTTAGCTATTCAGAAAACTGAGATCTGAGGATAGTAGTTTAAAGCCAGCCATGATAGAAAAATCTGTGAGACCCTATCTCTAATTAAGCACCAAAAATCCAGGAGTGAGGCTCTAGCTCAAGTGCTATAGCTCTAGCTTTGAGCATAAAAGCTCAGGGATAGCACCCAAGCCCTGGTGCCCCAGAATGGGCACAAAAATCATGCAATTATTATATGTATACATATATATATAAATATGCATTAGCTAATGAGTACACATGCACACGCACACACACACACACACACACACACACACACACACACACACACACACACACACACATATATATATATATATATATATATATATATATATATCACAGTCACAGCTCCATTTCCACCTTTTTGTTGATTAATTGGAGATAAGAGTTTTACAGACTTTCCTGACCACGCTAGGTTTGAATCCCAATCTTCAGTTCTCAGCTTCCTATGATCTAAGGTTACAGGTGTGAGCCACTGGCAACTAGTTAATATTTATACTAATTCTAATACATCAGTGTTATTGTATTTTTATGCTTGGCATACAATATAGTGTAATGAAAATATTTTATGATTATAGTGCATATATTAGCTTTTAGGCATGCATTATATGTGCCTATGTATGTACACAAGTTCATGTAAAGGTCTTCTAAAACTTAAAATTTTAAACTTAATGATGACCTTTAGTTAGAGATGTGACTTGTCAAATCACTTTCTCTTCTTGCCCTTACTAACCTAAAGCCTTTGAAGTAGGATCATTTTCTATATCTATTTTTAAATGAATAAACAAAGTCATAGGAAGGTGAGTAACTATCTCCCAGCTTGCCAAAGTCTCACAAGTTCAGCTAAGTTTAGACTTAGACATCTGTGAGTTTGAAAGCTATATTAGCCCAATTGGCTAGCTATATAACTTTGGTTGAGTCCCTCAGACTCAGAGCTGTTTGCTCATCTTTCAAATATGAGGGTTGCCTTATGTAATCTCCAGGCTTGCTTCCAGCCTTCATGTCTATGAGACTGGTAGGATGGAAAGAGGCCAATGTACAAAATGTCAGAGGAAGGGACCCTTTTCATCATTTACCTTACGTAAGATACGAACGTTAGAGGGAGAACTGCTGTTGGGTTGATTTATGAACATAGTTCCTGGCTCCTTCTACCCCACCAGATCCCACACCCAGAGACGAAGAATAACAGTCTGGGATGAAGTGGGAGCATCATCACACTAAGGCTGTAACTTGAAGAATCTCCTTCATCAACCAAGCTCCTAGACTCCGTGGAAATTATTCTAACAGGAGAAATTTCCTCCCAAAGCACTTCTCCACAACAAAACTCCTAGAGTTCTAAGTGGTGGTGCCTAAGTATTTACATAGGGTTTTCTGGTTGCAAATTGTTCATGTCCTTAATGATCTTAATTTGATTTTCAATAACCTGAAAGATGAAGAGGAAAATAACTGTAATTTCTGTTATACATTTGCAAAAGAAGAACTAGTAGAAAGTGAAGACTGGCCTAATGCTGTGACAGCAGCTAATAGTGGAATTGGAATGAAAATTCAGATCTTTGACATCTCTTTCTGGAGCTCCATTGATACCAGCAGTATTTGACCTACGAACTATTTTAATAAGTGGAGAACTGGAAGACCAATACATGCCCATTGGCACATCAGCCAATTGGCATATTGGCCTGGTGTTTTCTTTCAAAGTTACCAAAGCGAGCTAGATGAAGATAACATTTTCCAAATAGAGGGGTTATATATAAGCAGAGCAAACTAGATGGGGATACTTAACTCTAACATAAGTGTTATACATAGGCAGAGCAAACTATCCAGGGGACAATCAGGGCTCCAATTATGTAGGGGAAACACAAGCTTCCTGGAGCCCTAGATCTCCTGACATATTTGCAATCCATATATCCTCAATAACCTCTAGATTTCTCAGAAAGTTCCCATCTTCTATTAACATGGATCAAGATGGCAAGATTGGGCTCCTTAGACCCAGTATCATTATTTCAAAGTTCACTCTGACACACACACACACACACACACACACACACACACACACATACACACACACACACACACACACACCCTTCACAAAAGAATCTGAGGGTTTCACATAAGCTGAGGCGTGCCTGCTTTGCCAGCACAGAGCAGAAATGAAGGAGGAGCAGTTGTAGGCACCTCCAAAGGACTTAAGCAAGCCTTGGTCCAGACACAGCAGGGTGCCCATCTTGGTTTTCAAGAAAAGGTCAGTTGGAGCCCCTGACTGCTCTCCAGGGAACAACAACCTGAGCCACCTCAGGGAGCAACGTCCCTTTTATGTGGACTTCTGCCTTAATAATACCTTTTCTTTCCAGTGGGAAGGCCAGGAAGGCTCCCTGGATTTAAGTATAAACATTCCTTTACCCTGTATGCATTTAGTGCCATGAGTAGGTCATCTTTTCCACCCCCTTTCAAAATATTTTGTTTTCCATCTCTCACTTCTTTTCCATGTTGCTTTGAGAAAGATCCAAAACATCCTCCCTGGTTCCCTACGTTGATTCTTGTTGTTATTTCAAACCACAGCCTAAATTTAAGTGCTGGCCCAAGAGAAGGAACTCACTGGTGGTTATGACTGAGGTTTCATTGTTGCCTTAAGGGTGATTACCTTCAGCCAATCATGTTAACTTTGTGCAAAGGTAAGTCAAGGACATATCTATATTTCATCATGAAGGCATTGTGTAGAGGCCTTGGGGAAAAGCCTTTTTAATTTGCTTTACCTCTTGCTTTTCTAATTAATCCAACTGAATACAGACAGACTAGTCTTTCTAAATCTTAACAGCTCTTTATCAAAATATTGTTTTGTCCAGGAAACTGATATATTTCCACATGTCTCTACCATTTATCTCTAAAATGAAAACAACCTCATAGCATGACCTTCAATGCTTCCAAAGTCTAGCTTCCATTTATATTTTCAACCTTCTCATCTTTTCATCATAAGGAACCTACTTGTTTCTGATCACATTCCTTCTGCCACTTCTTAGTTGTCATTAAGTGTAATGCTTTACTGCTAGGACCAATCTAATTATTGTGGTCAAATTATCAGATACCTTTTAGACTATGTTCAAAGCCCAGCTGAACATCTTTTATTATGAAGGTTTTTCTGTATTTCTCTCATCTCCATCACAATTATTCTGCTTTGAAACAATGGAAATATCTCTTCTCTGCTTGTATGTTACTTCAGAGCCTGCACTAATAGCATTTTGGATCCTGTGTAACTGCTTCTTTTTGAAACCTCTATTATTATATCACTGGGCCATGTAATAAACTTTATAGGAAACAACTAGCAGAAAGCCCTGTCACATGGATTGGATGTATTTTATTGAGGCATGGTTTAATATATTTCACAGTGCCATTTCTATACAGGCCCATGGGAAAAATGTCTCTCAGTCCTCAAAACCAAGAATAGCTAGGCTTGCCCTGAACTGCTGTTTTGTTTTTATCTTGTGGTTGTTGTGAGTCATGTCCCTTTCTTTTCATAGGCTCACTGCCAGAATTGCAGCCCACCACAAGTAACAAGTTAGACTTAAAGGCATGTACTTGGGGGGGGCGGTAATAACATTAACTGTGGCTTCTTTTTTTTTATTTCCTGTCTTTATTTTTCTTTCCTCCAATTTTCTCTCTTTATTTGGTAATCTGGCATTTCTATATAAAAGGTCCAAATCATTTTTAGAATTTGATGATAGATAGATCTATCTATCTATCTATCTATCTATCTATCTATCTATCTATCTATCTATCTATCTATCTGTAAGTCAATAATCACATTATTTCATTTCTTACATTATTTCTTTACATTCTTTCTTTCTTTACAGATCTTTAGCATATAGCTTGGTGAAGTTTGCACATGAATACACCCATGTAATTCCCACTTATATCAAGATAAAGAACAGTTGAGAACACCAGAAAGCATCATTTTCTTTTACAATTAACTTATCCTTTCATGTCTGTCTATGCATCTTGGCTCCTCCGTTATTCTGAATGTGGTTTGAGGATAATACTGTGTTATTTTACTCTACCCATGACTTGAGATTGTTTCCAAGGCACAATGGGGATCTGTTTCTCACAAGAGTACCTCATAGGCCCAATGATGATCCAGAACATGGGTTCAGCCTTCAGGTAGTGACCAAAAGCTGTGTGCTAGTGTCCCTGGGTCTCCAGTCTCTGCTATGGAGTCCTGAGCACTGTGAACACTGAATACATACCTCATCAGCTGAAGAGCAGTGTTCTCAGTCTTTTTATAGCTATTAAGGTCTCAATTTGAGGCAGTATAAACAGTTTTTATCTAATTTTGGAAATCAGTCTGGGAAAATATCATCCTCAAGCACACTTTTGTTGCAGAGCATATGTATGGGGTTGCCTCTTCTTCCTTCTACACACACGGAAAGGACAAGGGACCTTTCCAAACACCTGCCAGCTGCGGTCAAGAAGCCCAGCCACAATTCTGTACTCTCCTACCCAAGACCTCTTTGACTTTTCTCACGGAAGAAATGTTCTTTTCATGCTGTTGCATGTGCACTGGGCATAGGGTGTTCAATTGGTAGCCCTGAAGCCAAAGCAGATCATTCTTTCATTTTTTTTAATGACTTGGCAAAGAGGGGGTTGAAAAAAACTCTTCTTTTTGTGCCTAAAGACTGCTTACTGGTTTCCAAGAGGAGAATAGTCTTGATTGAGAATTTATTTTGGAGGACTGTTTGCATGGAATGTGAGGGGGAAAGAAACAAGCACATATTATTAACCATAATGGAAACAAACAATACAAATTTTTCAAGAATGATTTACTTTTATTTCAGTCTTCACTGTTTGAGCCAGCTGGTAAAGAAACTTGTCCCCCAGCAAAATGTAGATGGCAAGGATGTGGAGAAAAGTTGTGCTAATGGAAAAGTAGGCCAAGGGGAAGAAAGAATTCACAAACGTGGAAGACTAGTGTACTTATTGAAGAATGTTGGAATGAAATCGTCACTCACTTCTGTGTGCAATACCAACTAATTTTTTGAAGCTACAATATTTGCAATTACAAATTGAAGGTTGCATAATTATCTTTTGGCTCATTTTCACTTTAAAATAAAACAATCTCTAATTTTATGTTCTATGCAATTTTCCCCTCTGAGGTTACTCAGACCACATGATTAACAGTTTATTTTCACAAAATTATTTTTCCCTAAGATGAAATTTCTTTTACCTCTAGAAGGTAACCCAGGAAAATACTATCTATTAGGTAATCCTGTAGTTCTTGATTTGCCAGCATAATAAGAGTTCTATTTCTTATTTGATGACCTTAATCAAAATTACTTTTCTCTAAAGGCAGAATTTTGTTGGTACAGGGAAGAATTTATATTTTGGTGCTGATAAGATACTACTCTATCTGTGCAAGATGATTTGTATGTTTTCACTGGAAAAAATAACAACTAGTTCAGGTTGGAGGTTCAGCACTCGGATTTCAAGTCAAAACCTCTTAAACAACATGGTTAACTTTTTAGCACAATATATCTTATGTTTCTATATTTTTGTTCCTATTCTGCCTTAAAAATAAGAAAGTAGAAAGAAAAAAGTGATAATACTAACTTTGGATATTAGTATTTCATTAGATATTTACAAATAGTAGTTCTTTTTACAGAGCTTCTAACATCAATAATAATCTTTTGTGACTTTGCTGAAATTTTGTTCCTAGAAATTCAATGTTATCACCACAAGTGTGGTACCTGGGGAGGGAAGAAGATGGACATAAACATCTGTTGATATCCATTAAGGTCCAAGAATAAAGTTAGGTTCTTTGTTTATCTTCCATTAATATTAATTAAATAAGCAAGTCTAAGAAGTGTTACTGTTGTCATTTAGTCTATGAGTATAAATTGAATCACCATTTGTGCCAGAGACTAAGCAAGGTGGTGAGGACGAATGTTTTGTGTTTCTCCCAAATTCCTGTATTGCCACCAAACCCCAAATCTGATAGTGTTTGATGATAGAAACTTTAGGAAGTGAACCATGAGTGTAAAGCCCTCATGAATCGGGTCAATATCTTTTTACAAGTGGTCTCAGTGACCTGCCGCATCCCTTCTGTCATGAGATAATGCAGAGAAAAGAAAACCATCTCTCAGAAGTAGGCCTTTACCAGTTTCTATATCTTTGTACCATAATCTTACACTTCTCACTTTTCAGGACAAAAGAATTAAATATCTTTGGTTAATAAGCCACCCAGTTTGCTAGAACACCCTGAAAGGACTAAGGTAAAGGTAATAGATCTGTGGTAGTGAACTATAGGATCCCCTGCCTTCATGAAGCAATATAAATTTCATAACAGCAATATAAACTATCAACAAGGAAATGAATAAAATCAGTACATTCGGTAATAAAGCATAAACTCATCTAAGTAAAGAGATGGAACAGAGAATGGTGCTGTTGTTTAAGATCCTTCCTTGGGAACTGATGCAAATTTTCACCAAAAGGCAAAAGGAAATGCCCCTCTCTAAAGCCTGGATTCTTTCTCTTGTCATCTGTGGTCTCCATAAACCACAAGCAAAAAGACTATATTCTCCATGACTACTGTTGCTTACGGTTCAGATTAAAGTAAAACATTTAGTCTGTCTCTATTCCCATTTACCAGAGCCCAGGTCCATGTGTTCTAGGACTTGAGGATTTATAGTGCTTTGCCAATGATGGACTGGAGCTGCCTGCCAATATCCAACAGTGGTTTGTCTCTCAGGAAGCCTGTGGTGGGTCAGGTTTTGTGCGCCAGCCTGGATTTAAGTGGGTAGAAAATAGCTATTGATGTTGGTAAAACACAGATTTTTAATGTGAACCAACATCAAAGAATACTTTCCTTGACCCAACCCTCAGGCCCAGCCATTCATGCTTTAAGTGGTTATGGCCTCATATATGAGAATTTTGTATCTCTTTCCTAATTATTTCTAAGTTTGAAACTATTTCCAGATTTTCAAAGGTTAAAAATTAAATTTGTCATCACCAGTGACTTTTTTTAATGCTATAAGGAAGATATTCTGAATATTTAAGATTTCAAAAGGAAGATTAATTCTAAGCCTAAATAGGACTCAAATTTGGTAAGAGAAAAATTTCAAAATTCAAAATATCAGAACTCATGATTATATCTATTTTAAAGTGAAGAAGAACACTTTCTCATAAAGTCTTATGGCTAGTTAGTTAGCCTACTGAGAGGCATGAAGTAAAAGACATCTGCTCTTAATTTGTATACGTGAGGTGACCTGTTCTAGGAAAGATGTTTTTGCCTATGACAGTTTGTAATAAATGTCTTCTAATCCAGTTAAATTTCCAAAAAGATCATTTGTCCTAGATTCCTAGGAAATAGTTCTATAAAATAGAGGTAATCAAGCATACCCTTCATTATGATTTTCATCTTAAATGTTCCTTTAAAACCCATGAATTAGTTAAATGCTTGGTAGCTGCAGATAGAGTTATTGAAGACAAGCAGAAAGGAGGTCTGGGGACTAATTGGGGGAAATAGGTGATTCTGAAGAGGTTGTTGGGGCTCTAACTCTTTTCTGTTCTTACTTTTTGCTTCCTGGTTACCATGAGATTAGCAGTTTCCTCCATCACACACTTGCACCATGATGTCTTGCTTTGCTACAAACTCAAAGAAAACATATCTGTGTGATAGTAACCTGAACACTTTTCAATTATAATCCCAAATTAAACCTTCTTTTGTGTTGAGCTGTTTATCTTAGGGATTTTGCCACAGTGATGCAAAGCTGAGTAATACACACTTTTTCAAGTGCAAAAAGAATGAAAACATACACATTTTATCTGAACAAAGACTGACCCCAGTTCTACCAAACCATAGATAGTAGCTTGATTGAAGCAATAGGATGTGTCTCACAAGGAGAGTGCTGGCATTTGACACAAGCCATCCCTGCAGGACCAATGCAGGTAGAGGTACTACAGACATGGGAAAATGGATGAATTGTCACAGCAGCAGAGCTATCACCACTCAGAAAGCTAAACTTTTCTAGGCTCTGCTAGACAAAGGAACTATCAATGATTCAGCCAGAGACTATTGGTGGGTGCAATGGCTATTTCTTCTCACAACCTTGAGTTTGCAACATGGCTTTCCCATACCCCTTAACTCTAGCAGCTGTGGGGTTTATAAGACTCCAACAGGTACACAGAAAATCAATTTCGTCATAGGTCTATTCCAAATGAAACATGTCTCAAACATGTTCTGGATTTGGAATCAGTATACCCACTTAAAAGCATAGCTGGGCTACGTTCAGAGAAATGTCAAGAAAAAGTTGTTTTGAATGGCAGCCTCACTGAAATTGGTAGAAGAGTCTATTCTTTTTCTTTCAACACGTTCTTTGACTCCACAGATGCTGACACAAATAGCATACACCTGTGCTCATGAAACATATCCTGACACTTGTCCCCAAAATAGCCATAGAATGTAGTACAGCAATGGGCACATCTTGCTGGGTCCTGTCTCAGAAAAGAACAAGCTGCAAGGCCTTACACTTTTGCCTATAAGGATCTGCTTTTCCTCTCCAAGCACATAATCTTGTGCATATGTTGTGCTGAAAAGAAATATTCTTGAAAAAAACTTCACAAACATTAATAGATGTCTGAGCTTTTAGGTTTGATTCAGTCTATTTATAGGTGCCATTGCTTGCTCTGAACAAAATATGAAGAACCAGAGATTTCAAGGTATAGATGACACTTCTGGAGATGGACTTTGGAACCATAATTTGAGAACATGCTAATGAAAGACACCTGGAGATGGTTGTGGCTTTTCAGGAAGTTATACCCAGATGTTTTCGAGAAAATCATAGTGGTACTATTGTGTAGGACATCAATAGATAGAGGAAGAGAGAACTTATGGCATCCTTGTGGGATGTTGTATTTGCTCTGTTTGAGCATGCACTGATAGAAATAGGGTGGTATAATGAGACAAAGAGTGATTCGAAACTTCTGGTGTGGTTTCTGGTAAACTGAATCAGTATAGTGAGGCCTCTGAATTTCAGAAGTTGCTAGTATGGAAGGAAGTGTTTACATCAGAAGGGAAGGAATGAGTTAGAATGAAATATCTTGAGAGAGCTACAATCTTGTTTTAACCATCTCTTGGGTAACCTTATCCATTAATGTACTCAACAAAAAATTGTTAGACATCTTTGATGTTGTAGGCATTGTACTGAGACATGGAATCTGCCTGAAGTTGTTTTCAGAAAGAAATTCACAGACCACTAAAGGGTATTGTGCTGGGACATGGATAGAGGTGCCTGTATAGCAGAATCAAGAAGGGCCATGTAGCTTAGTCAAGATGTTCTGAGGAAGAATTGTGGAGGAAGAGGCCTATCAGTTCAATCTTAAAGTTTCGTTCAACATCCCAAAATTTACTTAGACCAGAGCAACCACACAAGCATGAGCTAACATTGCCAAATGGTATGATAGAAGCTAGAAAGGAAAAACATGGGCTGGGAAGGTGGCTCAGTGGTAGAGCGCTTGCCTTGCATGCTCAAGGCCCTGGGTTCGATTCCTCAGCACCACATAAGCAAAAACAAAAAAGCCGGAAGTGGCGCTGGGGCTCAAGTGGTAGAGCGCTAGCCTTGAGCTGAAGAGCTGAGGGACAGTGCCCAGGCCCAGAGTTCAGGCCCCACGACTGGACCCAAAAAAAAGAAAAAAGAAAGAAAGGAAAAACATGTCCATGCTATGTGAGGTTGATGGCAGGAATGGGAGATCATTGGCCTGAGTTGGGAACAGAGAGTAGTGTTCATAGGTCATTCCAAGGAGACTTCTAGAGATATTTTATGGAAGATGTGCATTCAGCAGAGGGTGTTTAATCTGAGCAGACTCAGTGGCTGTCCCCTCGAGCTTCAATGTACAACATACATTTCAGGAGAATAGGACTGGAGGAGAAGGATGATGCAGGAATCCCACAGCATGTGTCAAGAGTCTGCACAAGAAGGAACAGTGAAAGAGAGGTAAAGACTTAGGACTAGCAGGAGTTAGTAATTTATATAGGAGAAGACTCTCTAGTGAAAGTAAAGCAAATCACATCTTAAAATAGGCCTAGCTACTCAGAAAGTTGAGATCTGAGGACTGTGTTTCTAAGCCAGCCTGGGGAAGGATAGTCTGTCAAAATCTTATCTCCACAAAATTGTAAAAGAGAAGCCAGAAGTGAAGCTGTAGCTCAAGTGGTAGAGAGCTATTCTTTGTGTGTGTGTGTGTGTGTGTGTGTGTGTGTGTGTGTGTGTGTGTGAAAATACTGTACAGAGGGGTTACAATTACATGGGTAAGATAATGAGTACATTTCTTATCAAGCATTGTAGCCTCCTCCATTGTTTCCCCTTCCCATCCCATCCTCCTCCCCCAGCCCGACCATCAATCCTTCCCCACCCCCCAACCCCCCCAACTTCCCCAAACCAAAGAGGTAAAGTTCATGTTCGACATAACGACTTGTACATCTCATTGTTGCAATGGGTCCACCTGTATCCCTATTTCCCCTTTCTTTCCACAAATTATACCTATATCAAATACAGTGAAAGCAGGGGTTATACTGTAGGGGAGGGACATACAAAGCAACAAAGAAATAATCTTATAAATGTGTTAGAAACAAGCACATGAAAGAAAAAAAAACACTTGCATACATATGTTAGGGTTCATTTCCCTAACATCAACTTATCTGACCTTCTCTGCTTGACTCATACATATACTAATTATTGCAAATAAGGGAAACCATGGGACCTATGTTTCTTTGGGCCTGGCTTACTTCACTTAATATAATTTTTTTCCAAGTCTTTCCATTTCCTAACAAATGGGGCAATGTCATTCTTTCTGATGGTGGCATAGAATTCCATTGTGTATATATACCATTTTCTTGATCCATTCATCTACTGAGGGGAATCTGAGTTGGTTCCATATCTTAGCTATGGTAAATAAGGCTGCAATAAATATAGTCGTGTTGGTAGCTTTAGTATGGTCTTGTTAGTAAACATTTGGGTAAATGCCCAAGAGTCGGATTGCTGGATCTTAGGGGAGCTGTATGTGGAGTCTTTTGAGGAACCTCCATACTACTTTCCAAAGTGGTTCAACAAGTTTACACTCCCACCAACAATACAGTAAGGTTCCCTTCTGTCCACATCCCCTCCAGCATCTGTTGTTATTAGAGTTTTTGATTATAGCCATTTTAACTGGGGTGAGGTGGTATCTCAGTGTTGTTTTGATTTGCATTTCTTTTATGGCTAGGGAGGTTGAGCATTTCTTCATATGTCTATTGGCCATCCTTCTTTCCTCTTCAGAGAAATCTCTCTTTAAGTCTTTAACCACTTATTTATTGGGCAGTTGTTTCTTTGAAGATTTGTTGTTGGGGGATTTAATTTTTTGAGTTCCAGGTATATTTTAAATATGAGACCCTTGTCTGTTGTATGGCTAATGAAGATCTTCTCCCAATGCGTGGGCTTTCTATTGATCTTGCTAGCTATGTCCTTTGCCATGCAGAAGCTCTGCAATTTCATGCAACCCCACTTGTCCAATCTTTCTTTGATTTGTTGTGTTTCTGAGTCTCTATTAAGAAAATTTCAGCTGTGCCAAGGAGACCTATTCCATCTTGTAAAGTTTTCAGAGTGTCTGCTTTGACTCCGAGGTCTTTGATCCATTTGGAGTTTGGAGTTGATTCTGGTGCAGGGTGATATATAAGGATCTAGCTTTAGTTTTCTACAAGTAGTTAACCAATTTGCCAGCACCATTTACTGAAGAGGCTGTCTTTCTTCCATTCTGTTTTTTTTAGCTCCCTTATCGAAGATTAAATGGCTATAGGTCTGTAGGTTCATTTCTGGGTTTTCAATTCTATTCCATTGGTCCTCAGGTCCATTCTTTTCCGGTACCAAGCTGTTTTGATTACTATGATTTTGTAGTAGAGTTTGAAATTTGTAATTGATATTCCTCCAGCAGTGTTCTTTCTGTTGAGGATCGTTTTAGCTATTTGGTGTCTTTTATTGTTCCATATGAATTTTTGGATTGCCTCTTCTATTTCCTTGAAGAATGAGGTTGGAATATTGATAGCTATCGCACTGAATTTGTAGATAGCCTTGGGAAGTATTGCCATTTTCATGATGTTGATCTTTTGAATCCAGAAGCATGGGAGTTTTTGCCATTTTCTAAGTTCTGTTTTGATTTCTTTTTTCAAGTTTTCATCATAGAGGTCCTTCACTTCTTTGGTTAAGTTAATTCCTAGGCATTTTATTTTTTGTGGGGCTATTACGAATGGAGTTGCTTTCCTAATTTCAGCTACGCTTTTCTCATTGTTGGCATACAGAAAAGCCATTGATTTTTGAGGGTTAATTTTATACCCTGCTACTTTGCCAAAGTTTTGAATCAGCTTCAGTAATTTGGGAGTGGAGTCTATGGGATTCTTTAAGTACAAGATCATGTCATCTGCAAAGAGGGAGAGTTTTACTTCTTCTTTCCCTGTTTGGATCCCCCTTATGTTTGCATCTTGTCTTATTGCCATAGCTAGGCATTCTAATACTAAATTGAAGAGAAGTGGAGAGAGTGAACATCCTTGTCTCATTCCTGAGTTAAGAGGAAATGGCTTTAGTTTTTCACCATTAAGTATAATGCAATCTGTAGGTTTGTCATATACAGCCATTATTGTATTGAGGAATGTTCCATGGATTCCTAATTTTTCCAGAACCTTCATCACAAAGGGGTGTTGGATCTTGTCAAATGCTTTTTCTGCATCTATTAAGATAACCATGTGGTTCTTATCCTTGATCCTGTTGATTTGATGAATTATGTTAATTGATTTGCATATATTCAACCAGCTTTGCATCCCTGAAATGAATCCTGTTTGATCATGATATATGATTTTTTGGATGAATTGTTGAATTCGATTGGCCAAAATTTTGTTGAGGACTTTTGCATCAATGTTCATCAAAGAAATGGCTCTATAGTTCTCTTTCTTTGATGAGTCCCTGCCTGGTTTTGGGATGAGGGTTATGATGGCTTCATAGAATGTGTTCGGTAGTGAGCTTTCTCTTTCAATTTCATTGAAGAGTTGGAGGAGTATTGGTGTGAGCTCTGCTTTGAAGGCCTTGTAAAATTCTGCTGTAAAACCATCTGGTCCTGGACTTTTCTTAGCTAGGAGGTCTCTTATTGCTGTTTCTATTTCAATGCTTGATATGGGCCTGTTAAGATGGTTTAACTCATCTTGGTTTAGTTTTGACATGTCAATATTTGCTAGGAAATGGTCCATTTCAGCCAAGTTCTCAAACTTATTAGCATAAAGTTTTGAGAAGTTTTCCCTTATAATGTTCTGAATCGTGGTTGTTTCTGTGGTGATGTTTCCATTCTCATCTCTGAGTTTATTTATTTGGCTGTATTCTCTTCTTTTTCTGATAAGATTTACTAAGGGTCTGTCAATTTTGTTAATTTTTTCGAAGAACCAACCCTTTGTTTTGTTGATTATTTCTATGGTTTTTTTGGATTCTAATTCATTTAATTCTGATTTAATTTTAATTATTGTTTTCTGTCTACTGGATTGGGGTTTATCTTGCTGCTCTTTTTCAAGGAGGCTCAGATGTCTCATTAAATTGTTGGTTTCAGATCTCTCCAATTTGTTGATGTAGGAACTCAGAGCTATAAACTTGCCTCTGAGTACTGCCTTTGTTGTGTCCCAGAGGAGCTGGTAATTTGTGTGCTCATTTTTGTTGAATATCATGAACATTTGAATTTCCTTTCTAATCTCTTCCATGACCCACTCGTGATTCAGCAGTTTGTTGTTCAGCCTCCATGTGTTACAGGATTTTCTTTGGTGGCTTTTGGTGTTGAGTTCTAATTTTATTCCCTTGTGGTCTGAGAGAATGCAAGGTATAACTTTAATGTTTCTGAATTTGGACAAGTTTGCTTTATGGCCTAAAATGTGGTCTATTTTGGAAAATGTTCCATGTGTTGCTGAGAAAAACGTTTATTCTGATGCTGCTGGGTGAAATATTCGGTTGATGTCTGTTAAATCTAGTTGATCTATGCAGTTGTTTAGATCTCTCGTTTCTCTGTTGAGTTTTTGACGAGTTGATCTATCTAGTGGGGAAAGTGGTGTGTTACAGTCCCCAACAATTAATGTCTTTGGATCTATGTGGGATTTGAGGGAAAGTAGCTTTTCTTGGATAAATTTGAGTGCTCCGTTATTTGGCGAATAGATATTTAGAATTGTAATATCCTCCTGAAGGAGAGATATTTTAATTAGTATATAGTGACCTTCTTTATCTCTTCTCACTAATTTTAATTTGAAGTCTATTTTATCTGATATTAGGATTGAAACTCCCACCTGTTTATGTGGGCTATTTGCTTGGTAGATTTTGTTCCAGCCTTTCACACTGAAAATGTGTTTGTTTTTATGGGCAAGATGTGACTCCTGAAGGCAGCAGATAGAAGGATCTTGCTTTTTAATCCAACTAGACAGTATGTCACTTAATTGGAGAGTTAAGTCCGTTAAGGTTGAGAGATAGGACTGAGAGGTATTTGGGAGTTCCTGCATTTAATCCACCTTCTTGGGGGCTGCGGCAACTGGGTTCTTCCTATGGTTCTTGGATTCTCAGTTTGGGTGTGGTTTCTTGGCCTTTATTGTGGTCTTGTTGGTTTTCTATGTGTAAGACATCTTTAAGAATCTTTTGTAGGGCTGGTTTGGTGGAGATATATTGTTTCAATTTTTCTTTGCTATGGAAGGTTTTTATTTGACCTTTGGTTATGAAGGAGAGTTTAGCTGGGTACAGAATTCTTGGTTGATAGTTGTTTGTCTTTAGGGCACGGCATACATCATTACAGGCTCTTCTTGCTTTGATTGTCTCTGCTGAAAAATCTGAGGTGATTCTAATTGGTTTCCCTTTATAGGTGATTGATCTTTTCTCCTTGACAGCTTTAAGGATCTTTTCCTTGGTCTGAATTGATCCTGTGTGGATTATAATGTGACTGTGGGATGTCCTGTTCTGGTGTGGTCTATTTGCAGTTCTAAAAGCTTCTTGTGTCTTAGTAGGCCTATCTTTTTGCATGTTTGGGAAGTTCTCTGCTAGGATCCTGTTAAACAAATTTCCTAGACCATTAACTTCTGTCTCTAGGTGCTACTCTACACTCATTATCCTCAGATTAGGCCTTCTGATGGTGTCTTCCAAGTGTTGAATAGATCTATCATATTTCTTGGATTTGTCTTAGATGGTTATATGTTCTTTCTCTATAATATCTAGGCTGTCTTCAATCCCTGAGATTTGATCTTCTGCATGGTCTAGCCTACTATCAAGACTTTCTACTTTGTTTTTTATTTCTTTTCCTTTTAGTTGGTCAGCTTTGATGGCTTCAAATTCTTTGTTGGAGCTTTGTTTTAGATCTTGTATGAACTTCTTTACTTCCTTAATTTGGTATTCAGTGTTTATTCTCAAATCACTTAGTTGATTGGTTATGGTTTCCTTGGGCTCCCATTCCTTCTGTTGGGTTCCTTTCAGCATTCCCTTTGTGGTCTCCCTGACTTCTTTCAGCTCTCGGTTTATGGATTCCATGAATGCCTTAGTGATCTTTCTGTATTCTCATCCCACTCTCTCAATTCCTGTATTACCCTTTGATTAGCTTCTTCACATTCACGCAGTTCCTGTAGTTCTCTTTGACTGATCTCAGCCTGCTCACTCCATTTCTTTATTTCTCTTTGAGTGTTCTCAAGCTGCTCATGCAATTCCTGTATCAATCTTTGAGTAGCTTCCTCACGCTCATGATATTCCTGTATTAACCTTTGTTTTGCCTCCTCTCTCCCTATCATGCTCATACAGAGTCCTTTGCAGGTTTTCAATCTTTTCTGGATTATTCATTATCTTTTCTGTCCCCTGATTATCATGAGTGGGAGTTGAGATACCTGGACTTGCCATTTTTCTTGTGTTTTTCTGGTTGCTCTGCCCATTTGGGATGAAAGTAACACCAGTTTTGTGCTAGCACATTATTTTAAGGCAAGCATCAACCAAAGCCTGTAGTTGCACAGTCAAAGTCTGCAGATACAATCTAGTTCAACAGATATATCTATTCAACATCAAACAACTATGTATTAATGGGCTACGAACTGCAAAGAAGAATTTGGCAAACAGAAATTAATTAGGTTTATGGAGAGATGTGGGTAAAAATAGGCATAGAGGGATTTTGAAAGGCAGTGGGAGAGTTAAGTTAACTAAATCCTAATCTTAAGGTGGAGAAATAGGTTGGATAGAATGATAGTAGAAAGAGAGAAAAAAGGAAGAAAGAGAAAGAAAAAAAGACAAGAAAAAATAGAAAAACAAAAATTAAAAATTAAAAAGTGCAACACTTAAAAATTATGCAAATTTGAAAACGTAATATTCAGAGATGAACGTGGATAGAATAAGAGAAGGAGAGGGATAGAAAGGATATGTGAAAAACTTAAAAATAAAAATGCTTAAAATATTATATAGGTATAAAGAGGTAGTACTGCTATTAAGGAATTTAAATCTAAGAGGTTTTAAATTGAGTAATAAATTTCTGGATTAAGTGTGTACACAATGGGGACTAAGGTCTAATAATCGACTACGGGTATATCTGATGATGAGCAGAACAGCAATTAAGAATGAAAGAGAAGAAAAAGTGAAAAGAATGAGAAGGAAAGAAAAAAAAGGATCAAATGGTCAGTAGAGATAAACAAAAAATTTTTTAAAAAGAAAAAAAAGTGCACACACATATACCCCTAAAATAAAAATTATAAGAGGAAGAAAAAAAGGTAATAGAAAAACAAAAAAAAATTTAAAGTTAAAAATTTTTAAAAAGTTTTAGAAAAAAAATATTTATAAAAGGTACAAAAAGAAAAAAAAAAGGTACAAAAAGAGTTCTTTGATTTTTGGAGGGGATGGGAAGATCCTGTATCTCCCTTGTGTCTGTAACCAGTCTCTTGTTGGAGTCTCTGGTCTGCTTGTGGTGTTTGATTTTCCTGTGGCTTGGATGGTTTCTTAAGTCAGTTTGTTTGAGTAGGTAGAAAAATGCTCTGCTTTACCCAGGATTTTGTGATCCTCCTTCCAAGCTAGTTCAATGGGAGGGAGATCTGCTTTGAGTGTCACAAAAGAGGGAGATGGCTGTTTTCTCTAGTTTGGAGATGCTGTGATGAGGCTAGGTTCTGGATAGAGTTGAGGCCTTTCAGCAAACAGCAGCTTTTCCCTGAGGAGCAAGCTTCTGAGAAACTCATAGAGCCCAGGCTGGAGCCATTCTCAGTGTTTATGTTTACTGAATTTCAATTGATTGTCAAGGCTGCTGTAAGGAGGGGCAGCCTCTGGCTCTGTTTACCCAGTGAAGAAAGCCAGGGGCTTATGGCCTGAGCTGGGTGACTTTTCCCTGGGAGGAGCTGAGCCTAGCAGGTCAGGTTAGGTTCCTGTGACCTGCTAAATGACTCTTGTTTTCTTCCAAGGCCTGAGTTGGAGCTAGCTGCTCACCCAGGCCTTTGTCAGTATCAAAGATGGAGATCTCCAGTAGTGGGGGGAGAGGGGTAGCCTTTCCTCCTCTGCTCCCTGAGAAGGAGTGAGGATGTCAGGCTTCTACTCACATGGAGTCTTGGTTTCTGGATCCTCTCTGGTCTGTGAACTACAGGATGAAGATGTCTGGCTCCTTGTCGGTTCTTGCTGGTGTTGAGTAGATTCTGCTTGCCCACCACGTCTGGTGCCTTTGTCCCGGACTCTCTGTGTTGCAGGTATGGCAACTACAGCTGTCACTGCCACCACGGCTGCTGGCAAGTGCTCAGATCTGTCTCCTTGCCTGGATTTTCCCTCTGGCCTAACTCTCTGTCCTGTGATGGCACACTTGGTGTGATTCTCTGGCTTAGGACTGTTCACTGGAACACTAAAACTGTTTTCTCTGCGAGAGCCTGTTTAGCCTCCAGCTTCTTCTCTGCCATCTTCCTGGAACTCGAGAGCTATTCTTGAGCAAAAACGAATTCAGAACAATGACAGACCCTGAGTTCATGCCCAGGGCCAACACCAAAAAAATCACTTACTAAAAGTGACTTTCTATGATTGCCCAAGGTTAGTGCTTATTCTCTTTCCCTCTACCTGCCTATATCTTTCAAAACATGTAACAACATTTCTAATTGTTCTATCATTTGTTTGTTGGCAATACCTTCATACTTTTGTCTTCTAATACATTATCAGGGCTGGCATACAGGAATCACCCAAGTAATAATTGTTTGAACAGAGCTACTTCCTCAACAGTGAGCTGCACTCTCTGCCCAGGACAAGAACAGCACCTGGGCAGGCACCACAGGCAGCCTACTATATATATGATCTGGAGATTTGTATCAATGCTACAGTAAGGAAGAACCTGTTATATTGAGTGCACAATAACATGTGTTGACATTCTGACCTTCAGAAATTAAGAATGCAAGTAATCTTCACAGAGGTAATAAAGTTAAATGAAGCCATTAGAAGAGGCCCTAATCAAACATAACCAGGAAAATATATACAAAGATACAGACCCTGAAGGAAATAGGAAGAGACACAAGGAAAAGATAGCAGCTTGTCAGTCAAAGAATGCTTGAGGCTACCAGAAAGTAGGAGAGAACCTAACAACCATCACTTCCCTAGGGCTACAGAAGACCATGGCCCTGTTTACCTTTTCACTTTAAGACAATAACTTTCTCTAGTCCTAAGTCACTCAGGTATTATACTTGTTATTACAGCTCTAGGACACTAACAGAACACATTCAGAAGGAGCTCAAATTCCCAGGATTACATGAGCCCTTAATGATCATGTATAGAAGTCAAATAAGTTCATTTGACTCTATGATTTTTTTAACCAGAAAACTGGTGAAATGTGGACCATTCTTGGAACCTAAACCTTGTCTGTACCTTCATCCTGGAAGAATTCATGTTCTGAACAATGGGTGCCAAAATGTAGTTTGTCAGCTGGGTAAGTAATCCTTGAAAATCTGGGCAGAAATAATTAGTTTGTCACTGTTCAGACCAAGTGCAATGAAATTATACTGAGCAGAATGGAATAATTAGACTAAGAATAGTGACTGCTTTTATACTAAATATAGGTAAAGGAATACCTGCTGAGAACTCTTAATAAGTGTGTTCTCTGAAAATGACTTCAAACTTAACACCGAAGACCAGCTACCAAAAAGAGAACTAATCAATGATTTTCCTCATTTTGTTCTTAAACTTGTCTCTATTTCTATTCTTATGTTAACAATTAGTCTTTTAAGTAGTATACCCACATCATTTTAATATATACTGAGTCCAATCAAGCACTAAAAAGATATTCACTTACCACCTCCGCTCTTGTTCCTTCACACTTTCTCCCAACTGGCTATGTAGCTAGGTCTAAATTTACTTTTAATGGTATGTAGGGTGCAGATAATTATAAAATGTAAATTGTCAGTCCAGTATCAAATTTGCTAATAACTAAGTTTTAAAATAATATCAAGAAACACAATTTTTTTCTTTTTTTAAATCTTTTTTTGTAATCTTTTTTTTTTGGGGGGGGGGTCCAGTCGTGGGGACTGAACTCTGGGCCTGCGCACTGTCCCTCAGCTCTTCAGCTCAAGGCTAGCGCTCTACCACTTGAGCCACAGCGCCACTTCCGGCTTATTTTTTTCTGCTTATGTGGTGCTGAGGAATCGAACCCAGGGCCTCAGGCATGCAAGGCAAGCGCTCTACCACTGAGCCACCTTCCCAGCCCCCCCTTTTTTTGTAATCGTTAAGTAGTTGTACAAAGGTTGTTATTCAACAAAGCAGTTTGTGAACACAATGCGTCTTGATCGACATTCTCACTCATCCTTCCCAACTCACCTATTCCCTTCTTAATCTTGTAGGATATACATTGAATTGTTGATTGTATTCTTCCCCACTTCTCCTCATTCATCTATGTCTGACCCTACCCCTTTCAACTACCTTTAGATTTTAGATACATTACTAGCTCTAAGAAAAAGCAAAAACAAATAATTAAATAGAGGCAGAGCGAAGAAAGGAAAGATAGAAAAAGGAAAGAATGAAAGGAGGAAGGAAGCAAGCAAGCAAGAAAGGGGGAAGGAAGGAAAGGCAGAGAAAGAAGGGAGGAGACAGGGAGAGAGGAAGAAAGACATTTAATTAAGAAAGCTAAATAACTCTTCCAATGTTTTGATGATATTTTAATATCACCATAACAATAACAAACTTCTTGAGAAGGAACTTGTAAAAAATATTCATGAAATATATACTCTGCAATTTGTAAAGTCCTCAAACATCAAGTATCTATTTGATAAAATGATGTAAGATATTAACTGAAACTGAATCTCTTGGACATAAGATTGCTTTCCTGATTTGTATTTTTAGGAAAAGCAAATTTAATGACTATGTTTGGTAGACTAGCCAGCATTCATCTCTCTTACAACTTGTTTACTTTCATACAGATATTCATGCTTTCTCCAGTTTATAGATAATCCTCACTGGAGCAATTGAATCTGTTTGTGTCTTCTTGCCATTCAAAAGTAGATTCATAACTTGAAATGGTCCAGGAAGACTGAGAAGATGTATTTGCATGTTAGGAGACAAGCTTCTTCCACCCATCCATCAAGTACATCTGTATCTTATAGCCATTTTGGAATCTTTGGGATAAATTCCCATGAAGAGCAAGTTGTCTAAGAAACATAGACATGCTGCCTATAGACTTCAGTAAATTACTTCATAGACCTGAGAAATTGACCTGTTTCTCAATTCTTTTCATGGCACACAACAAATTTAAAGATAATTTTGCAAATGAGTGCACCCTACCCTACAAAGTCATCTTTACCACTCAGCCCCTGCAGTGAACAGAACATGGGCCATCATAACAAATTCTCTGAGAAAAGCACTGCATTAGAGCCATACAGGCTGCTCTCTGGCAGGGCTGTGTACCAAGTCATAGCACCTGATTCAATCTTATTGTGTCTTTGGGGAATTATATAGTTACTATATTTAATATACTTCTGATGGGCTATATACATCTCTAACACACTTTATAAGGATTATCTCAGTAAGTTTTCCTAAAAGTCATCTATTAACTATTTTGCATGAGGAAACTGAGGTTTGGAGGCATGGAGAGAGTCTAAGAAAGTTCCATTGGATCATATAATTCCAAAGCAAACATAAAGCTCTAAATCCCAAAGTCATTGTATATTCAAACACCATGTGTTTTGTTGTTGTTTTTGTTTGTTTTGTTTTTGCCAGTACTGAGGCTTGAACTGTGGGCTTAGGCTCTGCCCCTGATCTTCCTTCACTCAGGGCTAGCACTCTACCACAGCTTTTTCAGAGTCGTTTATTGGTGGTAAAAGTCTCATAGACATTTCTGCCTGGGCTGGCTTAGAACCATGATCCTTAGATCATGGTTACAAATGTGAGCCAAAGATGCCCAGTTCAAACACCATGTTTTAAATGTAAGTATTTTTATTTGTAAAAGAGAAAGCTGGGAGTAATGTCACATTTGTAGTAATAATGATATTTCTTTTACAGAAAATTTAATAGTTATTTGTGAAGGTCTGTGCAGACATGAATATAAAGATCACAGAGGGGAAACAATATTTGCTTTGGGATGGAGTTATCTTTTCTCAATACGTTATTTTCCTGTTAACATGGGCTTTATCACTAGCATGGGCTCTAAACATTCTTTTTATAAATCATGCTGATTAGCAAATAAAATGATATCTACCCCTTCAAAATTTAAATACATGAGTATTATTAACTATAGGCTCCATGGTATATAGCTGATCTCTAAACATTTTTTTGTCTTGTATAATAGAACACTTATACTCATTGAATAGTAACTTTCCATTTCTTGCCTTCATAAAGTTGACTACTTTGACTATCATACATCTTATATAAATAAATGATGTAATATATGTCCTGTGATTTGCTTATTTCCTTTAGCACAATATCCTTCAAGTTCATCCAGGTAGTTGTTTATTGCAAAATTTCCTTCATTTTTTAAGACTGAACTCTGTTCATGCACCATTTCTTTAATCCAGTCATCCTTTGATGGAAATATAAATTGTTTTTAACTCTTAGCTATTGTGAGTCATGATGTAATGGACAAGAGAGGGCAGGCATGTCTCTGAGTTACTGATATCAAACACTAGGGATAAATATCCACATATAATATTTCTGAAACCTGCAAGTTCTATTTTTTATTTTTGGAGAAATCCTAATATTTGCCTACTATCTAATTTTACATTCTCACACCTAATGACAAGAGTTTCATTTTGTCCCATACACTTCTAACATTGGTTATTTTCTTATTTTTTTCCTTTGCATATTGTCATGCATGCTTTATAGTACATATTCTAACAGGTGAGGGGTGACATCTCACTCACTATATATATAGATATATGTGTGTGTGTATGTGTGTGTGTGTGTGTGTGTAGCGCTTTGATTTGCATTTTTTGATGACTAGAAATTTTGTGCACATTTTTATATCCTGTTATTATGTGAATGCCTCCTATAAAGAAATTCCAATTCAAATTTATTGCCCATTTTTACTATAAGTTTGTAGAAATTACGTATATACTAATAATATTACCCCATCTGCAGATCCACTCATCAATGTAAACTTTTGTTGCTTATGACTTTGTTGTCATAGTGAAGAACTCATTGATAGAACCAATTTTTAGAATGCTTTTCTCAGATATTTTCTTCTTGGAGTCTTATGGTTTCAAGGCCTTGTATTTTTACTTAATTCATTTCAAGGTGACTTTGTATTCAGAGTAAGATACAGATCAAACTTGATTTTTTTTTTGCAGATGAATACCAAAATATCCATAGTATAACTTATTGAAGAGATTCTTATTTATTCAGTGTTTTCAAAGATCAGTTGATTGTATAGGCATGCGCTTATTTATAGATAATCTCTTGTTCTGTTGGCTGAATGTCTAACTTTAAACAGTTCTTTTGTGTTTTCAGTACTGTAACACTGGAGCATTTTTTTTTTAAATAAAAAAGCCCAGATTAGATCTTTCCTTAAGATTGTTCTGTCTATTAAGTCCTTTGTAGATTCATTAGTATATTACAATTTTTTTATTTCTTTGAAAAATTCTACTGGAGTTTTGGCAGGGAATGAGTTGCATTTGCAGATTTCTTTGGGTGGTACAAACATTTTAATAGTAAATCTTTGAATCCATGAACACAGGATTTCTTTCTATTTATGTCTGCCTTCTTTCATGTTTTTCAGCAGTGTTTTGTGGTTTTCATGGTACAAGTAGTTCCTCCTAAATTCATACCTAAATGTTTCATTCTTTTAATGTTAAAAATTTCCTTCTTGAATCATTCATGATTAGTATATAGGAATGCAACTATTATTTAATGTTAATTTTGCAACCTGAAATTGTATTGAATTTATTTTTATAAGTCATAGCAGAGTTTTTGTATCTTTAGGTTTCCTACATATAAAATTATATTTTCTGTACCTTATAGTCAGAAAAGATACTTGACTTGATTTCAATCTTCCTAAATTTGTGATGACTTGTTGAAGTCCACTAATTCTTTGTGATTTCTATCTGGCTATTCAATTATTGAAAATGCAGTATTGTTATTAATATTATTTATTATTTTAGCTATTTCTCACTCATTTATGTCAATGTTTGCTTGACATACTAGGTGCATTATTGTTGAATGTATTGTAACTTCCTGATTAATTGACCCTTTCATTATACAATGTCCCTCTTTGTCTTTTATGGCTTTTTAACATTTAAAATCTGTTTCTCCTGGTATAAGCATGGTTCTCTTGCTTTCATTAAATCACAGTTTGCATAGACTATGTTTTTATTCCATTCTTTCACTTTCAGCTTGTGTGCTTAAATCTAAGACAAGTTGCTTATAGAGCATATACAGTTGAGTCATGCTATCTTAGGCGCTACTTTATCCTTTAGCATTTAATCCATTCACATTTAAATTAATTACTTGTTAGAGAATAATTATTACCATTTTGTTAAAAAGTTTTCTCTGGGCCTTGTTGCTCCTTTGTTCTTTTCCTCACTTATTGTGTTCCTTTATGTTTTTTTTTAATTTTTTTATTGTAAAGATACTATATAGAGGGTTACAGTTACATGAGTGAGGTAATGAGTACACTTCCTCTTGAACATTGTTACCCCCTCCATTGTTTTTCCCCTACCTCCCTCCCTCCCTTCCCCAAGGTTCTTTTTTTTTTTTTTTTTGATTGTGATTAAGTGATTACATAATTTCCGGAAATTCACAGTATTGTGGAATAATGATGCTCATTTAAAGTCACAAATTCATTCTAACTTTCCTGGAGCAAATTGTCTATCACAGTCTGTAATATATAACAGTGCTCACATGTTATATACCATATATGTGATCAGCAGCATGGGGATATTTGGTAGTGGTTCAACCAGATGAGTGGGAGTTCTTTGTTTCTTAAGTCCTGTTAGTTTTGTCATATCACCTAACATTTTGGATTTAGCATCCACTTATCAGGGAGACCATGTACTGTTCTTGGCTTACCTCGCTCAACATGATTCCTTCTAGCTCCATCCATTTCCCTGCAAATGCCATTATTTTGTCATTTCTAATGGCTGCATAATATTCCATTGTGTATAGATACCACAGTTTTTGGATCCATTCATCTGTGGTGGGGCATCTAGGTTGTTTCCATATCCTAGCTATTGCGAACAGTGCTGCAATAAACATGGAGGTGCACGTGTCCTTGTATATTGGTTCCTGTTGTTCAGGGTAGATGCCTAGAAGTGGTATGACTGGGTCGTAAGGGAGGTCAATCTTTAGCTTTCTAAGGACCCTCCAGACTGCTTTCCAAAATGGTTGTATAAGTGTACATTCCCACCAGCAGTGTAATAGGGTTCCTCGTTCTCCACATCCCCTCCAGCATTTGTCGTTGGCTGATTTGTGGATGTGGGACATTCTGACTGGGGTAAGGTGGTATCTCAGGGTTGTCTTTATTTGTATTTCCTTCACCACCAGGGATGATGAACATTTCCTCATGTGTTTCTTTGCCATTTTTATTTCTTCATTTGAGAAGTCCCTCTTTAGTTCCCTTGCCCATTTAGTAATTGGTTTGTTAGGTTTGGGAGGGATTAGTTTCTTGAGTTCCCTGTATATACAGGATGTTAACCCCTTGTCTGATATATTGCTGGTAAATATTTTTTCCCAATTAGTTGGTTGTCTTTCTAGCTTGGTTGCGATAGCTTTATCTGTGCAGAAGCTTTTTATTTTAAGGTAGTCCCATTTGTCGAGTCTCTCTCCAACTTGTTGTGACCCTAGGACTCTGTTCAGGAAGTTCCTTCCTGTGCCTATTAGTTCAAGTGTCTCTCCTACTCTGTCCTGCAGTAGTTTCAGAGATTCAGGTTTAATGTTAAGGTCTTTAATCCATTTTGAGTTGATGTTGGTGCATGGTGATAGGCTGGGGTCCACTTTTAGTTTTCTGCATGTGGCTGCCCAGTTTTCCCAGCACCAGTGGTTGAAGAGGCTGTGTTTCTTCCATTGTATGTCTTTGGCTCCTTTGTCGAATATTAGCTGGCTGTAGGCCTGTGGATTTATTTCTGGATCTTCTATTCTGTTCCATTGGTCTTCGGGTCTGTTTTTGTGCCAGTACCATGCTGTCTTTGTTATTATAGCTCTGTAGTAGAGTTTGAAGTTCGGCATGGATAGCCCTCCCATATTGTCTTTATCCCCTAGAATTGTTTTGGCTATTCTAGGTCTTTTGTTGTTCCATATGAATTTTTGGACTGTTTTCTGTATTTCAGTGATGTACATCATTGGGATTTTAATAGGAATTGCGTTGAATTTGTATATTAGTTTTGGAAGTATTACCATCTTTACTATATTAAGTCGGCCTATCCAGGAGCATGGGAGGTCTTTCCATTTCCTAGTGTCTTCTACAATTTCTTTCTTTAACTTTTTATAGTTCTCATTAAATAGTTCTTTTACATCTTTGGTTAGGTTAATTCCTAAATATTTTATTTTTCGGGAGGTTATTGTGAATGGGGTTGCTCCCTTTATTTCCCTCTCTTCCTGTACATTATCAGTGTATAGGAAGGCAACTGATTTTTGTGGGTTTATTTTGTATCCTGCTATTTTGCCGAAGTGATTTATGATTTCTAAGAGTTTGGGGATGGAGTTTTTGGGATCGTGGAGGTATAGTATCATGTCGTCTGCAAAAAGGGATAGTTTAACTTCTTCTTTCCCTATGCGGATCCCTTTAATGTCTTTTTCTTGCCTTATTTCCCTGGCTAAGGGTTCTAGGACTATATTGAAGAGGAGTGGAGACAGTGGGCATCTTTGCCTTGTTCTTGATTTTAGGAGAATTGGTTGTAGCTTTTCCCCATTAAGTATAATATTGGCTATTGGTCTGTCATAAATGGCTTTTATTGTTTTTAGAAATATTCCTTCTATTCCTATTTTCTCCAGAGCTTTTAGCATGAATGAATGTTGAATTTTGTCAAAGGCCTTTTCTGCATCTGTGGCGATAATCATGTGATTCTTGACCTTGGCTCTGTTGATATGTTGGATTACATTTATTGACTTACGTATGTTAAACCATCCTTGTGTCTCTGGGATGAAGCCTACCTGGTCATAGTGATTTTTTTTTTTATATGTTTCTGGATTCTGTTAGCTGGAATCTTGTTAAGGATCTTTGCATCTGTGTTCAAGGAGATTGGCCTGTAATTCTCCTTTTTGGTTGGGTCTTTGCCTGGTTTGGGGATGAGTGTGATATTGGCTTCTTAGAATGAGTTTGGAATAGCTCCCTCCTTCTCTGTTTCTCTGAAGAGCTTGAGGAGTATGGGTATTAGTTCTTGTTTAAAGGTCTTATAGAATTCTGCTGTGAATCCATGTGGTCCTGGGCTTTTTTTTGTTGGAAGACTTTTGATAGATTCCTGTATCTCATTATAGGATATTGGCTTATTTAACTGGTTAACTTCTTCTTTGCTCAGTTTGGGCAACTTGTATTTCTCTAAAAATGCATCCATTTCTGCCCGATTTTCTTCCTTTAGAGAGTATAGCTTTTGAAAGTAGTCTGTTAGAATTGTTTGGATATCTTGGGTACGTGTTGTGATGTTTTCTGTGGCATCCCTAATCCTATTAATATGGGTTTCCTCTCTTCTTTTTTTTAATTAATCTAGCCAATGGGCCATCAATTTTATTTTTTCAAAGAACCAGTTTTTTGTTTGGTTTATTTTGGTTATAGTTTTCTGATTTTCTAACTGGTTAATCTCTGCTTTTAATTTGGTTATCTGGCTTCATCTAGTAGCTTTAGGTCCCATTTTTTTCTTGTTTTTCTAGCTGTTTTAATTGCAACATGAGATTATTTACTTGGTCTGTCTCCATTCTCTTGATGTGGGCACTGAGGGCAATAAATTTGCCCCTCAGGACTGCTTTTGCTGTGTCCCACAAGTTTCTTTGTGAGGTGTTTTCATTTTCATTGAGTTGTAGGAAATGCTTTATTTCTTCTCTGATCTCTTCTGTTATCCAGGCATTGTTAAGGAGTGTGCTGTTCAATTTCCATGTATTAGAGAAATTTCTGCAGTATGCTTTGTTATTGAGAGCTAGCTTGATTCCACTGTGGTCAGATAGGATACAGGGGATTATGTCGATCCCTTTGTATTTGCTTAAGTTCCTTGCATGAAGTATGATATGGTCTATTTTGGAGAAAGTTCCATGAGCTGCTGAGAATAATGTGTACTGTGTTGTTTTAGGGTGAAATACTCGGTAGATGTCAGTTAATTCCTCTTGGAGTATGGCCTCTCTTAATTCGGTAGCTTCTTTGCCAATCCTCTGGTTGGTAGACCTGTCCTTTGGTGAGAGTGGTGTGTTAAAGTCTCCTAGTATTATCGTATTGGGATCTATTTTATTCTGTAAGTTTGAGAGCATTTGTTTGACATATCTGGGTGCATCAATATTTGGGGCATATAAGTTGATGATGGTTATATCCTCCTCTTGGATTGTTCCCTTTATTAATATGTAGTGTCCGTCCTTGTCTTTCTGTACTGATTTTAATGAAAAGTTTATTTTGTCAGATATCAGGATAGCTACACCTGCTTTCTTGCTGGGGGCGTTTGATTGGTAGATCCTTTTCCACCCCTTCACTCTGAGTTTGTTTGTATGTTTGGCTGAGAGGTGGGTCTCCTGAAGGCAACAGATGGATGGGTCTTGTTTTCTGATCCAGTCCTCAGTTCGTTTTCTTTTAATTGGCGAATTCAGCCCATTTATATTAAGAGAAAGTATAGAGAGATGCATTGTTGTCCCTGCCATTCTGTTTTCCTAGGTTTTTCTTCTTTCCTTTTTTCCTGTGCTTGCTCAGTTAGACTTTGAGTAACGCCTGTTTGGGGCAGGCCCCAGTTCCTGGTTGCTTTCTTCAGGTTGTGTCCCCCCTCTTAGAATTCTTTGTAATGCTGGCTTAATGTTTATGTATTCATTTAGTTTTTCTTTGCTATTAAAAGTTTTCAGTTCTCCATGGAATGTGAATGCTAGCTTTGCCGGGTATATTAGTCTGGGTTGGCAGTTATTGGCTCTCAGGGCTCGTATGGTGCTTTCCCAGGCTTTTCTTGCATTCATTGTTTGTGTGGAGAGATCTGCAGTGATTCTAATTTTTTTCCCATTGTAGTATAGCTCCTTCTTCATTTTTGCCGCATGCAGGATTGTTTCCTTATTATTCAGATCTATCATTTTTACTATAATGTGTCTAGAAGTGTTTCTCCTGGGGTCTTGCTTGTTGGGTGTTCGATAAGCTTTTGTGATGTAGTTAAGATGGTCGTTTTTGAGGTGGGGAAAATTTTCATTGATTATCTTGTTAAATAGGTGTTGCATTCCCTTGCTCTGGAATTCCTCACCTTTGTCCACTCCGATTATGCGAAGGTTAAATTTTTTAGCATTATCTGCTTGCTCTTGAATTTCCCTTTGGTTTAATTTGAATGATTTTTCCATATCTGTCACTTTTTGGTCCAGTTGGTGTATTCTGTCTTCTGTACCTGACACTCTACCTTCCATTTCATTCACTCTGTTGACAGTGGCTTCTATTGTGGTTTGCATGGAGGAAATGGATCCCTTTATGGATTCAATGTTGGTTTTAGAGTACTGATGTCACCTCTCAATGAGGAATGCATTACCTCTAATTTGGCATTTATCTCACTTCTTACTGAGGTTTGTGCAGCTTCTATTTTTGCATCCAACTCTTGTTTGATATCCTGTATCTCTTTTGATAGTTCATCCTTGTGCTCTTTCAATTTCTGATCAATTTCTCGCTTTATTTCTTGAGTCATTGCCTCCAGCAACCCTTGGATGTAGCTTTTGTCTTCCATTCCTACTTTGCTCCCACTGGGGCTCTCCCCTGCGTGGCTGCTGGCTTTTGAGGTGAGCTTGCTGTCCTGGGTGGTAGTAAACCTTGTGATTTTTCTCTGTGATTTTCGCATGGAGGTTCAGGAGACTGCTCTTCAATTTTGTTTTGGTGTGTCTGTCTTTGCTTGGTTGCTGATTCTGTATTGGTAGAGAGAGTCTGTGCCTGATCTGGGTTCTGTTGGGAGCCTATTTCCAGCTGCTATTCTGACTTACTTAGGATTCTCAGCTCTCTGCTGTAGATTGCTGGCAGTTCCCACCTTTGGAAGGGTTGAGCAGCCTAGACTGCTTGTGTTTGCACCTACGGGTGCTCTTGTGAAGAACAGATGCTCTGGATGCACTCTCCCAAATACTGGAGTCTGCTATGGGCTCCTGATGTGTTTTTGTTTGTTTTGTGGGCTTGAACTCTAGGTTTGGGTGCTGTCCCTCAGCTCTTCAGCTCAAGGCTGGCACCCTACCATTTGAGCCACAGCACCACTTCTGACCCTTTTTGCTTTTGTGATGCTGAGGAATTAGATCCAGGGCCTCATACATCCAAGATTATCACTCTATTGCTGAGCCGCCTTAACAGTCTGAGCTCCTGCTTACTATCAGGTGCTGGCAGCCTGTGTTGCCCAATTCCCAGTCTAGGGTATATGGGTGGAGTTTTGGTGGGGTTTGGGCTTCTCTTGTCCTGGGCCTCCAGGTCTTTTGTTGTCACAGGCATGCTTCCCAGGGAGTGTTGTTTCCTGGTTTTCTCCCCTCTGTTGAGGTGTATGCTCAGCTTTTTACTTCCGTTGGGAGGAGTTGGTCGTGTTGTTCAGGCGCCAGATCCCTGGGCCTGGTTCCGGCCCCAGCCTGGAGCGCGCTCGTTAGGCCTGTGCTGATGTGTATACCACCTAGGTTATGCAGCCTGGAGCGCACTCGTTAGGCCTGTGCTGATGTGTATACCACCTAGGTTATACAGCCTGGGGGACACAGTTCAAATTTCTTCTACTGTTGGTAGTCTTGATCCAGGGGCGCTATTCCTGGCTTGGGCATTTAAGCTCCCTTCCAGGGGCACTCTTGCTCTGGCCTGGCCAGCTGAGTGTGCTCCATGGGCTGGTGGACCTCTCAAACAGTTCCCAGTTTTAGTGGGTCCTGTGGTCCGGGTGTTGGGGTAGGGAGTCTAGGTAAGGGTCTGGGGATTCCCTCCAGCTCTGGTCTCCCTTGAGGGATACACTGTCCTCTGTGGGGTACTCACCCTGGAGCTGGTTGTTTCTGTGTGGTGTAGGTCGTCAGTTGTTGCAATCCGAGTTCAGTTGGGGTGGTTGCGGGCTGGGTTGGGCGGTGGTGGCTCTGTGTGATTCTTTTCTGTCTCTGCCTCTGTTGAAGCTGTCGGGTCAAAAGTGTCCATGCTCAGGCAGCTTCTTCGTGGTGCCTCTGGGGCCCGGGCGGCCCTGCCGGGTCATTGTGATCGCGATCGGGCTGGTGGTCTGCCGAAGGGTCCCTTTGTCTGCCAACAGGTCCCTTTGTCGCGCTGCTGGTGCTGAGCGGCTTTGGCGGGATGGAGCCTCTCTGCTCAGGTGGAGAGTGAGGGGTGGGGGTGGGATCCTCGTGGAGACTCCCGGCTGGTAGGTTTCTCTGTTCCTGGCGATCTGCTGTTCTGCAAACCGGTACCTGGTGATCTGCAAGCGGCCCCCTGTGTCTCTGGGACTCCGGCAGCCCCCGCCGGGCCGGCTGGCCGGCAGCTTGGCGCACTGCCGCGTGGCCAGTAAAGGTTGGGGGAGGGGTCTTCACTTTTCTCTGTTCTGAAATTCTTCTTTTCCTCTCTTTCTTTTTTTTGTTATTTTCCGCCTCTGGTTTTTCTCTCAGTGTTCGTCTTTTTGTTGTTGTCGGTCTCTTGGTGGATTAAGCGTTAGAACTTGAACTCTCTTTTTGGTTGGAGAGAGCTGTGGCGTTTCCCTACTGCCCTGTTGCCATCTTGGTCCCCCCTCCTCCTTTATGTTTTAGTGATATCTCCTAGTGACATAGTTTGATAACTTTGTCAACTTTTTTGTGTGTTTTCTATAGATGTTTTCTTTGTGATTATCATGGGATTTACATCAAATATGTTACATATATTTAAGCTAATAAAATCTTCAATTCTACACAAAAATCATTTGTTGTTTATACATACATCCATCTTGTTGATGTTACAACTTGTATCTATTTATATTATTTATCCTTCTATTTTGTAGACTTTTGCTATAATTACTTGCTCAGAATTAAAAATACTCTATGAACTTTATATCATTATAGTACAATGTGTTTTGTATATATTCACTTTTTACCATTGAGCTTCATGCTTTTATATGTTATTATAATGTTCCTTAACATATTTTGCTGCAACTTGGAAATACAAGCTTTTATCTGGGAAAAAATGTCACCATTTTTAAAGAAAATTTCATTTTATTGTATCTCTCTCTTTCTCTCTTTCTCTCTCTTTCTCTCTCTCTCTCTCTATCTTCTTGGTTGGTAGTTTTTTTTTGTAGTTGCTTATTTTGTTTTTCATGAAACACATTGTTATATTCAATTCTCTCTTGGCCTAAAAAGTTAATGCTGAAACATTTGTTGATGATTTTATTAAGCTTCCTTTGTAAGTGATAAAATACTTCTCCCTTGATGCTCTCAAAATTCTTTGTCTTTGCTTTTTTATTTAATTATAATAACCCAGTGGGATTCAGTGGGATTCACTGGGTTTATTTAATTTGTAATCAGTTGAGCTTTTTTATTCTGAACGCTAAGTCTCTCCATCAGTAACAGAAAAATTTCAGCCACTACTTCTTAAATAAATTTTCTGCCTCTTTTTTACTCTTCTCTTGAGACTCAGGTAACAAACATATTGATCTGCTTGATTTGCTTATTGATTCTATAATCCTCTTGGAATTTCTTCTTTTTTTTCTTCTCTAAATGGATACTTTCTTTTTTTTATTGTGAAAAAACTGTACAGAGGGGTTACAATTACATGGGCAAGATAATGAGTACATTTCTTATCAAGCACTGTAGCCTCCTCCTTTGTTTCCCCTTCCCATCCCTTCCAAGCCTCCCCCCCTCACCCAATCCTCCCCCAACTCCCCCTCCACCAAAGTTGTAAAGTTCATTTTCGACATGACATGACTTCTCATTGTTGCAATGGGTCCACCTGTATCCTTATTTAAACGACTCGTTTTTCCCCTTCCCCTCCACAAATTATAGAGACATCAAATACAGTGAAAACAGGGGTTATACTGTGGGGGAGGGACATACAAAGCAACAAAGAAATAATCATATAAATGCATTAGAAACAAATGCATGAAAGAAAAAAAACATTTAAATACATATCTTAGGGTTCATTTTCCTAACATCACCTTATCTGACCTTTTCTGCTTGACTCATACATATACTAACTATTGCAAATAAGGGAAATCATGGGACCTATGTTTCTTTGGGCCTGGCTTACTTCACTTAATATGATTTTTTCCAAGTCTTTCCATTTCCTAACAAATGGGGCAATGTCATTCTTGCTGATGGAGGCATAGAATTCCATTGTGTATATATACCACATTTTCTTGATCCATTCATCTACTGAGGGGCATCTGGGTTGGTTCTATATCTTAGCTGTGGTAAATAAGGCTGCAATAAACATAGTTGTGCTGGTAGCTTTAGTGTGGTCTTGTTTGTAAACATTTGGGTAAATGCCCAAAAGTGGGATTGCTGGATCATAGGGGAGCTCTATGTGGAGTCTTTTGAGGAACCTCCATACTACTTTCCAAACTGGTTGAACAAGTTTACACTCCTACCAACAATGAAGTAAGGTTCCCTTCTGTCCACATCCCCTCCAGCATCTGTTGTTATTAGATTTCTTGATTTTTGCCATTCTAACTGGGGTGAGGTGGTATCTTAATGTTGTTTTGATTTGTATTTCTTTTATGGCTAGATAGGTTGAGCATTTCTTCATATATCTATTGGCCATCCTTCTTTCTTCTTCAGAGAAGTTTCTCTTTAAGTCTTTAGCCCACTTATTTATTGGGCAGTTGTTTCTTTGAAGATTTGTTGTTGGGGGATTTAATTTTTTGAGTTCCAAGTATATTTTGGATATGAGACCCTTGTCCATTGTATGGCTAGTGAAGATCTTCTCCCAATCCGTGAGCTTTCTATTGATCTTGCTAACTATGTCCTTTGCCATGCAGAATCTCTGCAACTTCATGCAATCCCATTTGTCCAACCTTTTTTTGATTTGTTGTGTTTCTGGGTCTCTATTAAGAAAATTTTGGCCTGTGCCAAGGAGATCTAGGGTTTCTCCTATTCCATCCTGTAATGTTTTCAGAGTGTCTGCTTTGACTCCGAGGTCTTTGATCCATTTGGAGTTGATTCTGGTGCAGGGTGATATATAAGGATCTAGCTTTAGTTTTCTACAAGTAGTTAATCAATTTTGCCAGCACCCTAAATGGATGCTTTCAAATGACCTATCTTTGAATTCACTGTTTTTTTTTGCTTTGACCAATTTCTCTTGTTGAATACCATTAGTGATATTTTCACTTCAATTATTACATTATTCCAATTGAAAATTTCTCTTTATATCTTCTACATCTTTGTTGAAATCTTCATTTTGTTCATATATGATTCCCTATTACTGAGTATCTTTATGTAGCCATTTTGAATTCATTATCAGTTAATTCATATACCTCTGCGATTATAGGGCTATTTTCTGGACATTTTTGGCGGGAGAGCAGAGGGAGCTATACTGTGTTTCCCTTTCTCTTCATATACCTTGTGACTTTGTCTGCATTCTTTTTAAGAGATATCTCTTTTATTCTTCGCAGACTGGCTTTGCACAAGAAATTATCTTTTCCAATGAACCCCACATGAGATCTGTGGAATTCTTCTTTCAAGTGGATGTGGTTTCTTTGACTTGTGTTTGTCAATTTCTAGAGACTCTTACTCTTTTTTATTTTTTACCCAGGAGCACATACATGTCTTCCTCCATCAGGTCTCGGCCAGTGGCACCACTGTACTCTGAAGCAATGCCTAGATTCTCTTGTTCTCAGAAGTTCCCAAGAAGCCAAAACTTACTCGCCTCCATTAACATTCAGTTTCTCATGCTATCTAGCAGAGAATCAAAATGGTTGACAATTTTTTCCACATTATCTTTTGATCCCTCAGAAGCCAAGAAGAGAGAATTTCCCCATAACTATGCAGTATTGTGCTGGAGAAGAATGTATAGTAAGAAAGTGCTGCTAATTTCTCACCAGCTTTTGTGTGCTTAATTTTGTGCCTACCTGAGGTACAAGACCCATTTAGTTTATTCCTGAATTTCTCACAGCAAAAAATCATCATACATTTACTATTTCATTAGTGTCTTGGGGAAAATGACATAGGTTTTGGCCTTCTTCTCTGCTTTCTCGATACCACTTCCTTCTAACATTCTTATTACTATTACAAGTTATTTTTAGAGTGAGCCATATTATTATCTAAAGAAATTATATTGTTGGTGAAATAGCATCATTTCTCTTTTCCGTTTCCAAAGTGTTAGTCTCAGGTTATGTTGATTATAACCAAGTAAAATATAATTTGTGTAGTATGACAATATTTAAACATCAAGACAAATCAATGGAAATCTGATAGGAGAAAGCTAGCATAGACAAAAAACAGAAAAAGTGAAGTTATCTCTAAAAAAATTTCCAAACTTAATATATTTCGGGCAGATGGTTTCTCATAGAAAGAATATATGGTACTTAGAATAGCTTTAAAATAGATTACAAATCAACAGGAAAAATAAATAATGGGCTTACTGAGCTAAGAGAAATCATCAAGAGCAATTTCAAATTATTACAAAAATGAAAACCATACTCAAAGCCACAAACATAAATTATGACTGAAAAGAGCACAGTGGAGAAACATCCACCCCAGGAAATGAAGTAGACTTACTTTCTCTTGCTCCTATCACCAAGTACAACTAAAAGCCTGAATATTATATGTAATGCAAAATAAAAAGACTTTGAAAGATAGAAAGATCCATATTAGCAAGTGACCTCAGTCTTTGTAAAACATGTGTGTTCCTTGCATTTTTAAATTTTTCTCATATATCTTAATAAGTCAAACAGACTGGAAACATAAAAATATCAACAAATACAAACACACATGCAAATAAAAAACTTCAACAAAATCTTAGTCTCTCTTGCCCAAGGAAAATAATAGGAGGAAGAGAAGTAATAGCAGAACTGCTTAGAAGAGATGTCTAAAATTTGTCCATAAAGGGAAAGAGAACTCACTTTGTCCATATTAGCACAAACCAATTGTCAGAATGAAAAGATTTCCCATCTTCTACCTCCAATCCTTACCCACCCGATGTTAGAGAAGGCTGACTAGGGAGCACGGACGTTCATTCTGAGATGAAAGAAAACTAAGTTTTCTTTTTTTTTTTTTAACTGCAGCTCATGCTAAAAGAAAGTTAATTCTTCTAAATAGAGAGGAAATGATGAAATATGGGATTTGGGGACATAAGGAAGAAATTACATGGTAAGTGAAGTATGAATAAATATAAATTTGTATTCTATTGAGTTTTCTATATTACGTTTGATAGTTGAAGCAAAAACATAGCTTTGTTTCCTGTGATTCTGTATATAAAGTATATTCTGTACATAAAGTAAATATTTAAGATAAGTCTACAAACACCAGAAGATAAATGGGTGTAAAGAATGATCAAGTTTCTACAATTTACTGGAACTGGTAAAATGACACCAGTAGACATGAAGTAACCACTGAAAATGGTGGTACAAAAAGACTCTAAAAGAACACAAATGAACAAAAACAGTATCCTTAAAAAAATGTTTATGGCTAAGAAGTTGAGCATTTCTTCATGTGTCTGTTGGCAATTCTTATTTCCTCTTCAGAGAAGCCTTGCCTTAAGTTTTTAGCCCATTTATTAATCGGTGTTGTTTCTTTGAGGATTTGTTGTTGGGGGATTTAATTTTTTGAGTTCTAAGTATATTTTAGATATGAAGCCCTTGTCCATTGTATGGCTAGTGAAGATCTTCTCCCCGTCTATGGACTTTCTATTGATCTTGCCAGCTATGTCCTTTGCCATGCAGAAGCTCTGCATTTTCATGCAATCCTATTTGTGCAACCTTTCTTTAATTTGTTGTGTTTCTTGGTCTTTATTAAGAAACTTTCAGCCTGTATGAAGGAGCCTTAGAGTTTCTTCTATTCCTTCCTGTAATGTTTTCAGGGTGTCTCCTTTACTCCTAGATCTTGATCAATTTGGAGTTGATTCTGGTGCAGGGTGATATATAAGGATCTAGCTTTAGTTTTCTACAGGTAATTAACCAATTTTGCCAACACCATTTACTGAAGAGGCTGTCTTTCTTCTAATCTATTTTTTTAGCTCGCTTATTGAAGATTAGGAGGCTATACGGCTGTGGGTTCATTTCTGGGCTTTCAATACTCAAGAGGCCATCTTTCTTCCTCAACTTTTCTAGCCATAAAAAAATGCAAATCAAAATAACATTGAGATTCCACCTAGTTAAAATGGCTATAATCAAGAAATCTAATAACAACAGATGCTGGAGGGGTTGTAGACAGAAAGGAACCTTACTGCATTGTTGGTGGGAGTGTAAACTTGTTCAACCACTTTGGAAAGCAGGATCGAGGTTCCTCAAAAGATTCCACATAGAGCTCTCCTATGACCCAGCAATCTCACTTTTGTACATTTACCCAACCAATCACAAACTAGGCCATACTAAAGCCACCAGCACAACTATGTTTCTTGAAGCATTATTCACCATAGCTAAGATATGAAACCAACCCAGATGCCCCTCAGTAGATGAATGGATCAAGAAAATGTGGGATGTGTATTTGTGTATGTGTGTGTGTGTGTGTGTGTGTGTGTGTGTGTGTGTGTGTGTATACCACATGAGATTCTATGCCTCCATCAGAAAGAATGACATTGCCCCATTTGTTAGGAAATGGAAAGACTTAGAAAAAATTTTATTAAGTGAAGCAAACCAGGCCCAAAGAAACATAGGTTTCCCTTATTTGCAATAACTAGTATATGTCTAAGACAAGCAGAAAAGGTCAAAAGCTATGCACATATGACCATATACATGATGCTAAGTGAAATGAACCCCAAGATAGAGACACAAGAGGCTTTATCTTTATTGCTGTTGTTTTTAATGTATTTATAATGTACTATGTAATTTTTGGGTTCTTTTGTATGTTTTTCCTCTATGGTATAATCCTTGTTCTCACTGTGTTTGATTTTCATCTTGTATATACATTTTTCTAATTTGGAGAAGGGAAGGGAAATAAAATGCTGAAACAAGTTGGCCCATTTTAACAATGAGAGGAACAAAACACTATGTTGAAAACGAACTTTACAACTTGGTGGGGGGGGGGGGAGGGAGGAATTTGGCAGGTGGGGAGGGAAGGGATGGTAGGGGAAATGTACTCATTACCTTACTCATGTCTCTGTAACCCCTTTGTACATTATCTTTACAATTAAAAATATATTTTAAAATGTTTAATGTAGTGGCACATATCTGGAATATCTACGGAAGATGAGGCTGAGTTGGAGGGTTGCCTGTGCTCCATAGTGAGACTCTATTTCCAAACAGTCAAATGCAAGTAAAATGTAAAAAAGAAAAAGGAAGAAATAAAACATAGAATTAAACTCTAAAATGTCAATATTATACTAAGTACAAATATTCTACACCAATAAAAATAGAGTGTCATAGTGGATGACCCAACTGGATGCTACCTACAAATACAACTTACTATAACAATCTTGGCATGTTAAAAGTAAAAGGATGGAAGAATACTTATTAAGCAAACAAACAAAACCCAAGAATTTCCAAATATATTAAACAAAACCAATAGAGCTGAAAGGAAAAGCAAAAAAAAATCACATTTAAAATTGAGGACATCATTTTTCTCACACATAAAAAAATGACAAAACAAGTATAAGGAAAATAGGCAAAAAATATCAAGGAATTCAGCAACATTTTTAAATTTCTAATCCCAGGTATTTTACTGTAGAGTTCCATTAAACTTTTGAAGAAAGATGAATAATCCTATACACTATCTTTCATAGTGTATCATAGTCCTATCTTTCATAAAATAGGAGAGCTTATACCAAAACAATACAGTGACAAGAAATGTATTCACATAGTAACATTTGGAGAAAGTATGCATTTTTAGATAATAAAGTCCACAAAACAAAGGAAAGAAGGAAGGAAGAAAGGAAGGAAGGAAACTCACAATTTTGTAATTGTTCTGATTTGGATAACTCTAAATCTCGCATGTTCAAGGTTTATCAAGTTCCCCCTAATAACACCATTGGAAGGTGGCATAACCTTCAGGAGGTAGTGCCTAATTAAAGGAAGTTGGGTACTTGAGCACATCTTTGGAGAAGACATTGGAATCCCTTCCCTTTCCTCCATTCATTGCTTCCTGCTTATCAGAAGGTAAGAGACATTGTTCCAATATGAACTACGGACATATTGTGCCATATCACAAGACCAAAGGCAACAGAGCCAACAATCATGGATTGGAATAAAATAAAATAAAACAGGTAATTTAAGACAGTGATAAATACCTCAAAGACAACAAGACAGTATCTATAATAATTAGTGTAATTTGTAATCCCACCTGAAGCAAGTGTGAGGAATGTTTCTAAAAGGAAGTGATACTTAAGCAGAGGTTTGAATGGCAAAAAGTAGAAAAAGAGTCAAATCTAAGAATATTTTAGGCAAGAAGAGAAACACATGCAAAAACCTTGGAATGTGAAGTAGCTTCATGGATCATGAAAGAAAATCAATGTGTCTGAAGCACCGTGAGTGAAGAGACTTGTGGCAGGATATGGATGTGGTATGGCAGGAAGAGCCTTACACGTGATGACAGAGATCTGGCTTTGATCCTGGGCACAATGGAAAGTCACCAGGGTATTTTAAGCAAGGAATGAATATGATCTGATTTTGTTCTTAAAAATATCACTGTGGCTACTGTGTGGAAAATGAACCCACAGCCTCTGTGAGAGTAGGGCAGGCTGGGTAGAAGATTACTGCAAATGTCCAAGGCAGAGATTTCAGTGCCTCACTAGGATAGGAAAGGCTGGGCAGTGTTTTTCAACCACTAGTTTCCTCTTGATCTTTCTAGGACCATTGGATTTTTCTAGGACCCCTTGGATTTTAACTGGAAGAATAGACACTGTGCTAAAAAAAAAAACAACACAAAAAGACCCCTGCATTTTCCAGATGGCCTTGAAGCTACAAAGAACTATGCTCATGTTAGTGCATGAGATGCAAGTGGAACTGATATGTAGGATTTATTATTAATAAATTATTAATTATTGATCATTATTAATAATCAATAGTTAATTAATAATCAATAGTTGTTTTCTACTTGATTTTTCTGGGCTGTAATGAACATTGCGGTGAGGCAGATTCAAGAACACAGATGAGGAAGGACAATAGGGAAAGACTAGTAACAATATAGAGTCCTGAAGACACTGTGCAAGTACCAGAAGCCCAGAGCCACCTTTCAGGCATGTATGTTACAGGTGATAAATGCCTGCATATTCAAATCACTATGTTTGGGGATCTCTTTTTTTCTAATATTTTAATCTGGTCTCTAATAGAAATGACAACATTTAAAATAGAAAGAAATAGGTTGAATTGAACACGTGAGCCAAGTCTTCTGTTTCATTGACTGTGAGTATATGTGTATGTGTTTGAAAGTGTGTGTGTGTGTGTGTGTGTGTGTGTGTGTGTGTGTGTGTGTGCATAAACAGAAAGGGATAAAGATGATTTATGGCTTCATTGTAGAAAAACACAGAGAAATGAAGGAATTATTAAAGATGGGTCAAGACAAAGTATCTTCCAAATTGTGAAATCTGCTAGACATCCAAAACAAGAGCTAGATAGCTAGATATGAATGTAAATTATAGGACGTGATACTCAGAGATTAAATGTGACATTTAGATGATCATTAATTCCACCAGGCTAGATTCAATAACCCTGGAGAAAATTATACAATAAAGGAGAGGGAGAGTGAAGCTTTTTTCAGTCACTTAGATATTGTAAGTTAGAAAAAGAGGGAATAGAACTTGAGACTGTATTTCAGGAAGAAGGGCCTGGTCAATAATGCTGAATACTAATGAAGGATTAAGGAAAAGAGCAAAGGCTTATACAATTTAGAAACAAGAAAACTCATGTAACTGTAACTCCTCTGTACAGTATTTTCACAATTAAAAACATATTTAAAAATAAATTTGTAAAGAAAAAGGTTAATAGAAATTTTAATAGCAGCAGTCTGGGTTGAGGAGGAAATGTGAGTTTGGTGCTGAAGACAGTGTCTTTATATATTGTGCTATAAAAGAGACAGTAAAACCTGATAATAACTTCAGGCGAGTATAGGATCATGGGAAAATTTTGTAAACTAGGAAGCAATAGATTAATTTTAAGTTTATGTTAATGACCTAGTGGAGAGAAAGAGGTTGGAAGATTTCAGGAAATAGATCTAATGATGGTTTTAAATCAGTATAGGAGTAAGGGTCGATTGACAAGACAGGTAGGATGCAATTGTATATCCAGGTATAATGCTAGACTTAAAGAAATAGAGAAAAGGCATAACCATGAGCTCATTTTCATCTCTGTCTCTAATGGTGTCTGTCTGTCTGTCTCTCTCTATCACCTACAGAATAAAAACTATGGATAACACTATCTGCTTAACTAAAACTGATAAAACACACTTTTAAAACATAGCCACATAATTTGGGTTTGTGAATATAAAATGGATTGAAAATGATATAAATCCTAAAAACTGCAATACTATTATATTCATTAGATTTTACAGTAATGTGAAAATAATAAATGAGAGAAAGGTAGTTCTTTTGGCTATCAACTCTGTAAGAAGAATAAACGATAATATAGTCACAAAATGGTATAATTTACAGTAGTACCAAATTCCTAATTTATAAGGGATTTTCCTAGGTCAGGCAAGAAAATTATGACAGAACAGGTGTAATACAGTTCTGTAGAATACATGACATGAGCAAGGTGGCAGCAACTAAGAAGAGACATGTTGGGGCTGAGAAGGTGGCTCAGTGGTAGAGTGCCTGCCTTGCATGCATGAGGCCCTGGGTTCGATTCCTCAGCAACCCATAAGCAGAAAATGCCAGAAATAGCACTGTGGCTCAAGTGGTAGAGTGGTAGCCTTGAGCTGAAGAGCTCAGGAACAGTGCCCAAGCCCAGAGTTCAGGCCCCATGACTGATTTTTAAAAATAAATAAATAAAAAGAAGAATAAACATGTTGGTTTAGAAAGTAGCAGTAAAGACTTCCCTTGTTTTAATCCTCTTCACAGGTAAGGGTTAGCATAAGATAAGTAATTCTTTGCTCTAACTGGTCCAGGTTAACTAACATAGTTTTCCTTTTCCAGGATTCAACTTATGCCATTCTTACTCAGTTCATTTTTTTAGATCTAAATTTGATCATCTCTGTTCAGTGATGGTTTGTTCTGTTCTCTGAAATAGTTTTCATTTGTTTTCTGTACCAGTTGCAGACTCTGTCCTGTGATTTCACCATGGCACATATGGCCTGTGACTGGAACTTCCCATCATTGCCTGAAAGTCCACTCTGTGGCTACAGACAGCCTTGGCAGTAGAAATAGGGTTACCTACCAATATTACTCAGGAAGGAGAGGAACGTTTGTTCCCCTTTTACTATAACTGGAATCGGGAAATTCCAATTTCCTACTGAACGTTTATGCAGGTAGAAGAAAACAAAAGCCCCTTCCAAATCTCAGAAAGATATTTGGAATTGCAATTAAGGTAAATCTGAATAAGATTCTTAGAGTTGGGTAAATGAATAATTGTTGGAATGAATGAATGTAAAGAAATATTTTCATTAGTATGATTCATCTAAGAATGAGCAGCTGACTGTTTAGGCTAGTTAAAGAGACAAATTTTTGATGAGCTTTATTTGAGTTTTGTATATAAAGTTTATCTGTGCAAAATCTCAATTATAATTAAAGGTTAAATTGTTCTTGGACACTGTTGAACAGTAGTGTGACCATAGATAACTACCGTGGACCATATAATTAAATAGGCTGAAAGAAAGGATTTTGAATGACCTAATAATGAAAAATCCTAAATGGTTGAAGAGACATATAGGTTTAACCTGTCTGCATAATGTATATATACATGTATCAAAAAACATCACATCTATCCCATTATGTGTATTTTGTGCTTTTATATGTCAGTTTAAGTAATTTTAATTGCTAAAAATGTGAAAGTAAAAGTTCAGTAAAGGACTGGTCTATTTCACAATGACTAAATTATGGGAAGTCTTGAAAAACTTTTCTACAAATCACAATGATTTAATAATCAAAGTGGTATTTTGGCAACGAATCTGATATGCAGGCTTATTTTGTTTGGCTAGCTATGTTTTGGTGGTTGGATGTGAAATAGGGTGTCTGCAGTGGGGAACTCTGCTCTTATTCGCCATAACCCTATCACTCGTTCTTGTCTGAAACCTGGCCCTGCCTCACTTAACAACTTACCCCATTTTCCTAGATTCTAGATGTGTGACTGTTATAACAGTATTGCAATAAAAACAGATGCTGGTGGGGATGTGGTCAAAATGGAAGACTAGTATACTGTTGATAGAAATGTAAACTTGTTCAACCACTCTGGAAATCAGTGTGGATGTTTCTCAAATGACTAAACATAGAGCTTCCCTATGACCCAGCCATTCTATCCCTGGGCATTTATTCAACTATCCACAAACCAGGCTACACTAAGGCCACCAGCACAATCATGTTCAATGCAGCATTGTTTACCATAGCTAAGATCTGGAATCAACCCAGATACCCTTAAGTGGACACATGAATCAAGAAAATGTGGCATATATACATAATGGAATTCTATGCTTCCATCAGAAAGAAGGCATTGCCCCATTCATAGGGAAATGGAGAGACCTGGAAAAAATTATACTAAGGGAAGTCAGACCCAAAGAACAATAAGCTGCCCTCATTTCCCTCACTAGGGCTCCATAGCTATGTTATATGACCATATAAAATGATGCTTATGGAAATGAACTCCAAGAAATGGAAACAGGAGGTTTTCTTTTTACACTGTTTGTGATCTTTCTTTCTTTTTTTCTTTGGTTTATTCCCTCTTGTCGATGTTTTTTTTATTTCTGTACCTTAGTCTTGTATATGAGTTTGTCTGGTTTGGGGAAGGAAGGGGGAACACAGAAATGGTGGAACAAAAGGGTGAACAAATTCAGCAGTGATATTCCCTAGACACGATGCTGGAAATGAAGTATACAACATGGGTGTTGGGGGGAGGGGAGAAGAGAGAAGAAGAACTGGAAGAGAATGAGGGAGGGGATGACACTGTTCAAAAGGAAATCTACTCATTACTTGATTCATGTAACTGAAAGCACTCGGTACATCACCTTTCCAACAAAATTTAAAGCAAGAAAACAAACAATATCAGTTTCAAATTCAAAACAATGACCTTAATAATTTTTACAGCACTTAAACGATTTACACAGACACTTTTTAAAACTTGCCAAATAAAACCCTCAGGAAACTGGGCATTTGGGTTGGGAAGTAGGCTTTCATGATTTAGAGTACTAGCCACAAAGGATTCCCCTTCTGAAGGATAGTACAAAACTAAAGTAAGGTTTTTTTTTTTTTTTTTAAGTGGGCTTTCTATTTATCTTGTCAACTGCGTCCTTTGTCATACAGAAACTATTCAGTTTGGTGCAGTCCCATTATCCAGTCTTTCTTTGATTTGTTGTGATTTTGGATCTTTAGTTAGGAAGTTCAACCAATGTCTAGGAGTCCCAGTGTTTCCCCGGCCCCTTCTGGTAGTATTTTCATGGTTTCTGGCCTTACATTGAGGTCTTTGATCCATTTAGAATTGATTCTAGTGCAAGGTGATATATCAGGATCTATTTTCTGCATGTATATAGCCAATTTTAACAGCATTGTTTGTTGAAGAGGCTCTTTCTTCCATTTTCGGCTCTGTCATCAAATATTAGGTGCTTATGGGTCTGTGGGTTCATTTCTGTTCCATTGGTTTGTATTCTTGTGTTCATATCCAGCTGTTTTTATTACTTATGGTTTTGTAATAGAGTTTAAAGTTTGGTATGGATATTCCTACAGCACTGTTCTTCCTACTAAGGAAAGTTTTAGCAATTCAGGATCTTTAATTATTCCATTTGAATTTTTGTATTGCTTTCTCTATATCAATGAAGAATGTTTTGGGGATTTTGATGGGTATTTCACTGAATTTGTAAATAGCTTTTGTCAGTTTTGCCTTTATCTTTTTTTTTGTCCTTTTTAAAAAAATTTTTTTCTTCCAGTCCTGGGGCTTGAACTCAGGGCCTGGGCACTGTCCTTGAGTTATTTTCCTCAAGGCTAGTGCTCTACCACTTGAGCCACAGTACCACTTCTGGCTTTTTTTTTCTGTGTATGTGGTACTGAAGAATCGAACCCAGGGCTTCATGCATGCAAGGCAAGCACTCTACCACTAAGCCACCTTCCCAGCCCAAGTTTTGCCCTTTTCAAGAGGTTAATCCTTCCAATCCAGGAGTATGGAAACATTTTCCATTTCCTTAAATCTGCTTTAATTTCTTTTTGTAAATTTTTAAAGTTTTCATAATACAGGTCCATCACATCTTTGGTTAAGTTAATTTCTAGGTACTTTTTGGCAGCTGTTACAAGCAGTTGTGATTTCGATCTCAATCTTCTTATTGTTGGCATACAGAAAAGTTACTGGTTTTCATGGTTTGATTTTATACCATGCTAATTTGCCAAAGTTTTGGATCAGTTAAAGTAACTTGGGGAGGAATCTATAGGGTTCTTTAAATACAGGATCATACCATCTGCAAGGTCCAAAATAATGGGAGATTTTTACTAGTTATGCATCAGACAAGGGCCTCATAGCTAAGAAATGCTTAGAGCTCAAAAAATTAACCTCCCCCCCAAAATAAACTCTCAAAGAAATAACTACCCAATCAATAAATGATCTAAAGATGTAAAGACTTCTCAGAAGTAAAAGTAAGAATGGCCAATAGACATGTAGAAATGAGATGTACAAGACACTATGCTGAAAATGAACTTTACAACTTGCTGGGGCAGGGGGAAAGGGAGGAGCTGGGGATGTGGGAAGGGAAGAGATGGTAGGGGAAAAACAAAGGAGGTGGTAACAATGCTTGATAGGAAATGTACTCATTACCTTACTGATGTAACTGTACAGTATAGTAAAAATAAATTTAAAAAAGAGTTCAAGGAGTATGGGAGTGAGTTCTCCTTTGAAAACCTCATAGAATTTGGCTGTGAATCCACCTGGTCCTGGGCTTTTCTTTGATGGGAGATCCTTTGTTATCATTTCAATTGCATTACTTGTGATAGGCTTATTTAGTTGGGTTAAATCTTCTTGGTTCAGTTTGAATATATCAATATTATCTAGAAATGCTTCCATTGATCCCAGATTCTCAAATTTATTGGCAAAAAGGTTTGTGAAGGATTCCCTACTAATCTTGCATATTTCAGTTGTGATGGTCCCATTTTCATCTCTGATTTTATTAATTTGGATATGTTCTCTTCTTTGAGTCAAATTTGCTAAGGGACTATCAATTTTGTTAATCTTGTCAAAGAATCAACTCTTTATTTTGTTAATTCTTGCTGTGGCTTTTTTATTCTCCAGTTTATTTATGATTTAATTTTATTTGTTTCCATCTATTGCTTTGGAGTTTGGCTTGCTCCTGTTTTTCAAGGAGCTTGAGGTACATCATGAAAGTGTTGATTTGAGTTTTCTCCAATTTCTTGAATGTAGGCACTCAGAGCTATAATTTTCCTCTGATTACTGCCCTTACTTTTTCCCAGAGGAGCTGGTATTTTGTGTACTCATTTTTATTAAATTGCATAAATGTTTGAATATCCCATATAATCTCCTCAATGACCCACTGATCAGTTAGCAATGTGTTGCTCAGTTACAGAGTTAGAAAGTTTTCTGTGGTGGCTTTTGCTGTTGAGTTCTCATTTTATTCTGGTATCATCTGATAGAACACAAGAAGCAATTTCAATTTTTAAAAATTTTCACAGATTTGCTTTGTGACTTAACATGTGATCTATGGAGACCTATGGAAAATGTGCCATGGGCTGATAAGAATGTATATTGTGATGTTTTTTGGTAAAACAATCTGTAGATGTCTGTTAAATCTAGATGGTTGATGTAGTTTGGCTTGTAGTTTATGAGGTTTCTTTGCTGAGATTTTTCCTGGATAATCTATCCAGAGGTGACAATGATGTGTTGAAGTCTATAACAATGTGTTTTGATCTATGTATACTGACACTAAGGCTACCAGAACAACCATGTTCGTTACAGCATTGTTTACCATAGCCAAGATATAGAATCAACTCAAATGCCTCTCCATGGATGAATGGATCAAGAAAATGTGGTATGGAATTCTACTCATCCATTACAAAGACTGATACTGTACCATTTGTGAGGAAAGGAAAAACAGAAAAAAATTATATTAAGTGAAATAAGCCAGAGCCAAAGAAACAAAGGGTGAATGGTTTTTCTCATTGGTAGTAACTAGAATGTGCTTATAAATCTACAAGCAAACACACTGAAATATATATACACACACATATATATGTGTGTATATATGTATGTGTTTATACATATGTGTATATATACATATATGTATAAACACATACATATATGTATGTGTGCGTATATGTATGTATACACATATGTATATATCTGCATATACATGTGCATATATGAATATGTTTATGTACACATATACACATGTGTGTATACACATATATACATGTATGTATATATGTATATATTCATATGTGTATGTCCATATATACACATATTGTGTGTATATATGTCTCTATATGTGTGTGTATATACACACATACATACACACACACATACACACACACACTGGGACATAAGTTATATACAGGACTGTAGTCATTCACACACTGGGGCCAAAGAAGCATGCCTAGGAGTGTTGACAAAGGCTCAATAGCTAGGTACTTATGATCATATAAAATAATATTTTATGAAATGAACTGTGAGAAAAGGAAACAATTGATATTTTCGGTTGCTATTGTTGCTGTTTTTGTTTTCTTTTGCTTTTGGTTTGTTTGTATTTGAGACAGTAAAGGGGGACACCAAAAATGTGGAATACAGAGTGAACAAATACATTACTTATATTCATTAGACACTATGTGGAAAATGAACTCTGTATCTTGTGAGTGGGGACAGGAGGGAAAAACTTGGAGAGAGCAAGGAAAGGGAAGACATGATTCAAAAAGAATTGTGCATTGTACATTGTAACAATGAGATGTACTAGACACTATGTTGAAAACAAACTTTACAACTTTGGCAGGGTGGGGAGAGGGGGGAAGAGTTGGGGAGGTGGGGAGGGAAGGGACAATAGGGAAAAACAAAGGAGAGGGTAACAATGCTCAATAGGAAATGTACTTATTACCTTGCTCATGTAACTTTAACCCCTCTGTACAGTATCTTTACAATGAAAAAAGAAAAATTCAGACAAAAAAGAATTTGTAATTTGCATTAAGAAATGCAAATCAAAACAACATTGAGATACCACCTCACCCCAGTTAGAATGGCTATAATCAAGAACTCTAATAATAACAGATGCTGGAGGGGATGCACCAAAAAGGGAACCCTACTGCATTGTTAGTGGGAGTGTAAACTTGTTCAACCACTTTGGAAAGTAGTATGGAGGTTCCTCAAAAGACTCCACATAGAGCTCCCCTATGATCCAGCAATCCCACTTTTGGGCGTTTACCCAACCTATCACAAACAAGGCTATACTAAAGCTACCAGGACAACTATGTTTATCACAGCATTATTTGCATAGCTAAGATATGAAACCAACTTAGATGCCCCTCAATAGATGAATGGATCAAGAAAATGTGATATATATATATATATACATATATATATATCACATGGATATATATCACATGGAATTCCATGCCTCCATCAGAAAGAATGACATTGCCCTATTTGTTAGGAAATAGAAAGACTTGGAAAAAATTATATTAAGTGAAGTAAGCCAGGCCCAAAGAAACATAGGTTCCTTGGTTTCCCTTATTTTGCAATAACTAGTATATGTCTGGGAAAAGCATAAGAGTTCAAAAGCTATGCATACATAACCATATAACGTGATGCTAAGTGAAATGAGCCCCAAGATAGGGACATAAGAGATTTTATCCTTATTACTCTTGTTTTTAATGTACTTATAATGTACTATGTATTGTTTTTGTTTCTTTTGTATGTTCTTCCCCCAGAGTACAACCCCTGTTTTCACTGTATTTGATGTTGGTGCCCTACAGCTTGTATATACACTTTTCTAATTTGTGGAGGGGAAGGGAAATATCAAAATGCTGAAATAGGGATACAGGTTGACTCACTGTAACAATAAGATGTACAGACACTATGTTGAAAATGAACTTTACAACTTGGAGGTGGGGGAAGAAGTTGGGGAGATGGGGAAGGAAGGGATGGTAGGGGATAAGCAAAAGAGGAGGAACGTACTCATTACCTTACTCATGTTACTGTAAGCCCTCTGTACACTATTTTTACTATAGAAAACATAAAAAAAGAATTTGTGCTCATTACCTGATTCTCATAACTATATTCCTTCTCTATATGAACTCTATAATAACAATAACAAAATCAATTTTAAAAATAAGGAATGTTCAACATCTCTGGCCATACAAGAAATGCAAATTAAAACAATATTGTAATTCCACCTCACCCCAGTTAGAATGGCCATTATCAAAAAAATTAACAATAACCAATGCTGGCCATGATGGGGCTGAAAGAGAATTGTTTCATACTGTTGGTGATAATGTAACTTTATAGACCACAATAAATGCAATTTGCCCCATGAAGGTGTTTGAATGTGTTTGTGATTTTAACTAAGTATCACTATCCCACAATACTGTGAAATTTGTGAAATTTATGTAATCACTTAATCTCAATAAAAAATTGCTAAAACAAAAGGAATGTTCAACATTTCTGGCCATAAAAGAAATGCAAATTGAAGCCGGGCACCAGTGGCTCATGCCACCTGTAATCCTAGCTACTCAGCAGGCTGAAATCTGAGGATCACGGTTCAAAGCCAGCCCGGGCAGGAGATTCCATGAGACTCTCATCTCCAATAAACCACTAGAAAACCAGAAGTATTGCTGTGGCTCAAGTGGTAGAGTGCTAGCTTTGAGCTGAAGAGTGCAGGGAAAGTGCCTAAGCCCAGAGTTCAAGCCCCATGACTGACAAAAAGAAGAAAAAACGAAAAAAAGAAATGCAAATTAAAATGATATTGTGATACCACCTCACCTCAGTTAAAATGGCCATTATCAAGAAAATTAACAATAACAAATGCTGTCATGAGGGGGCCATAAGAGAATTCTTTCACACTGTTGGTGAGAATGTAAACTTGTTCAAACACTCTGGAAAGCAGTATGGAGATTCCTCTAAAGACTAAGCATAGAATATTCCTATGATCTAGCAATTCCACTCTGCAGTATTTATTCAATAGAAAACAAAGACACACTAAAATTACCAGCATAGTCATGTTTATTGCAGCATTATTTGCCATAGCCAAGATATGGAATCATAGCTAAGATATAGAACCAACCCAGATGCCCCTCAGTAGATGAGTGGATCAAGAATATATATATATATACATATATATATATATATATATACAATAGATACTATATATTTATATATACAATATGTGTGTGTGTATATATATACATATATATATATATATATATATGCAATGGAATTCTATGCTTCCATCAGAAAGAATGACACTGCCCCATTTCTTAGGAAATGGAAAGACTTGGAAGAAATCATATTAAGTGAGGTAAATCAGTCCCAAAGAAATTTAGGTACCATGGTTTTCCTTATTTGCAATAATTAGTATACATATAAGATAATCTTATCAAATGAGCTGAAAAGCTCCAAAACTATATACATATGTCCATATAAGATGATACTAAGTGAAATTAACCCCAAGACAAGCGGTCTGACTTTGTTGTTATTTTTTTAAATGTACTATACGATTTTTTTGTTTTCTTTGTATGTTCTTCTCCCTATGGTATATCCCCTGTTGTCACTGTACTTGATTTTGGTACACTGCATCTTGTCTATAAATTTGTCCAATCTGGGGAGGAGAAGGGGAATAACAAAATGATGAAATATGAACACAGGATGACCCATTGCAACAATGACACCACAGGACAGTATATTGGAAATAAACTTTACAAGTTCAGGTGGGGTGGAATGGGCTGAGGGGTGGGGGGGTAAGGGAAGGGATAGTGGCACAACAACAAGGGAAAGGGTAACAATGATTGACAAGTAATCTACTTGATGCCTTACTCATGTAATTGTAACTCCTCTGTACAGAATCTTTACAGTAAAACAAAATTAAAAAAATTAAAAAATATATGGAATCAACCTAGCTGCCTCTCAGTGGATGAATAAATGAAGAAAATATGGTGTATATATACAGTGAAATCTACTCTTCCTTCATAAAGAATGATATTTTACCATTCTTAAGGAAATAGAAATACTTGGGAAAATGTATATAAAGTGAAGTAAGCCAGACCCAAAGAAACATACATTGCATGTTTTCCTTTATTTTTCATAACTAGAATGTGCCCACAAATCTACAAGTAAGCACACTTGGGCATGATAAATTACAGAGTATGCTTGACATTCACACAGTAAGACTAAAGGTGGTTATTCTTAGGAGAGGATAACAAAGGCCCAATAGCTATGTGCATATGATCACATAAAATGATATATATCAAAATGAACTCCAAGAAATGGAAACAAGAAGATGTTTTGTTTGTTTGGTTGGTTGGTTTTTCTTTGTCATTGTTTTGGTTTTCTGTACCTTTGTCTTGCTTATAAGTTTATCTGTTTTTGGAGAAGGTAAAGGGGGAAGCATAGAAATTGAGGGAGAAAAGGTGAGCAAGAGCAGTAGTGATAGTCAGTAGTCAGTATGTTGAAAATGAACTATACATCTTGTGTGGGAGTGTGGATAGGTGGAGAAAGCTCCAAGAAAGCAAGGGAAGACTTGACACTGTTCAATAAGAAATGTACCCATTACGTGACTTATGTAACTGTAACCCCTCTATACAGCACTTTTTACAATAAAAATAAAGAAAGTGAAAGGGACTCATGACTTGAAAAATGTTTCTTTGTTCATTAAAATTTAAAGGAGTTGCCATTTTCACCAAAGCAGTTTCTAAATACAGTGCATCTTGATCAACGCCATCCCTTTCAACATTCTCAATCACACCTCTCAACCCACTTTTCCCTTACTCATCTGAATTTTAGGTTATGCCTCATTTTCTTTTGCCACATAACAAAGCAGTTTTTGTGTACAATGCATCTTGATCTATGTGATCACTTCAACATCTTTACTTCCCCCGGTACCCACCCTTTCCCTTGTGTTTCTAAATTTTGTGGTATATATAATGAATTTTTTACATTCATTCTCTCCCCGCCTTCATTCTTCTATTCCTCTCCCCCTTTGTCTCACTCTCCCCTCTTGCAAGTACCCATTTCCTAGTACTTATTTTGCTGGTCGAAGACCAGCAAATTTGTACTCTCCATAGAGTCTACTACACTTCAGTTAATTCATTTGTAACCTCTTGTTTACTACCCAGTAAGTTTACTTGTAGATTCATAAGCACATTCTAGCTTCCTGAAATGAAGGAAAGCATGTAACTTGTTTTTCTGGGTCTGGCTTTCTTCACTTAATATAATTTTTTTCTAAATTTTTTCATTTCCTTATGAATGGTACAATATCATTCTTTAAGATGAATGAGTAGAATTACATTGGGTATATGTACCACATTTTCTTTTCACCAGTTATTTCTATTTACAACACAAGGTTCCATTCAGTGAGCAGAACACTCACACTCCTTAGGCTGAGTAGTATTCAAGTTGGTTATCTCTTATTCTTCAACTCCTTTCTTTTTTCCCTTTTTTTTTGGTAAGCCTCTATACTAACAAATATTCTTTCCATGGTTACATTAATATATTTAACAGTCTTGCTATGCAGTGGATAAAATTATACACTGTTCAGTTTAGTTCCACTGAAATATAACTGTTTTTGTATATTCATTTGGGAAACCATGCCATCTTTTACTAGAGACATGGGAGGCCATATTAGTTGTATTAGCATAAATAACCTCTACAACTATGATATTTTCTACTGACAGATTTGCCTTAGCGCTTGAGCTTCAATTTAGATATTCTATATGATATCATTTTGTTCACAAAGCTAGGTTTAGCAGGGTGGTGTGAAATAGTGGGGAAATCAAGATCTGCACATTTAGATAGGTACTTAAGACAACCATTTCTCTGTCATTTGATAAACTATACACCAGAGTATACTAATGTTGTCTTCAGTGGGGTGTTGTAAAACTTATACATATAATACATCTAAAAGTGCTTCTCATATAAAGGTAGACAATATAGTTTTCCTTCTTTCTGAGTAATTTTTTAAAATTTTATGTCTAGATTAAGGAGTTGGAAAGATGCTAGTGAAGGATTCACTGTAGATTCCTCAGCATTAATTAAATAACAAATGTTTAATATAAACCTCTCAGAAAGGTAATTATTTCCTGAAATATTTATGATATAATTTAGCATTATATTATGTACTATAAATTACAGGTTAAAATGGCTTTGTCTGTATCACAAATTAACATTTATATTTCTATGGGAAAATGCATTCCAGATTTTAAACAACTTGAAAAATTGTATTTTGAATCACAGCCTACTCATAAATCAAGACTAATACTAGGATCTTTTATATTCTTATAGTTAAAATTGAAAATTCTATTATAGTGGAGTTCTATCAGTGACCAGGAATTAATTGCTTATAGTAGGTGCTCATTAAATATTTTAGGGGTTTGCTTTTTTAAATTTACCTTTTATTATAAAGATGATATATAGAGGGGTTACAGTTACCTACATCAGGTAATGAGTACATTTCTTTTTGAGCAATGTCAAAACCCTCTCATTTTCTCCCACTTTCTCCCCTCCTGACACTCCCACACCTCCAAGTTGTAGAGTTCATTTCCAACATAGTGTCTAGTGAGTATCACTGCTAAATTGGTTCACCCTTTGTCCCACTTTTTTGTTAGGGTTTGCTTTTAGTTTAAGAATCAAGAATTAAGGAAAGTCAGGCATGACAGATAGATTGAACATGAATATCCCAGTTAGTTCTCTCCCTGAACCTAATCTGCTAATGTGGCTTTCTAGCTGCTCCTTCCAGAACTGCAAGTTGCATATCCATGGAACCCAGACAGGATTTAGGATTTGTTTGGACCAACAGTCTCTGATAGACATGATGATGTGTCAGTCATGAGTACAGACTTAAAAATGCCTTGGTTACTTCATATTCTTTTGAACTCTGCCCTCATCATTTAAATCTTCTAGGACTAAACTATGGAGAACAGACCATTTAGTGAATGCAAGTCTAGTGGTCTCAGTCAAGGTAATCCTAGACCAGTTTATATAGCCAATTATGTGAGATAAATAGATAGATAGATAGATAGATAGATAGATAGATAGATAGATAGATAGATAGATAGATAGATGAATCCCAGCCTAATGCTGACCACAGAGAAATGGGTAAGCCCAGCCTAGACTAGAAGACTGTTCATCTGATCCATAGGCTCATGAACAGTAATAAAAGCTTACCTTTAAAGCTACTTGAGGCTTGATTGGATCACGATAATAAAAAAAATGATATACTACCTAAATCAAGTTCTAAGTAGAGAACAGGGCAACATTTTAGAGAGAAAGAAAAGCCAAAGAAGTACACCACTAGATTGCTCAGTTTTAGAAACTCTTAACCATAATACTATTTTGGGTTTGTCTTGCACACACACACACACACACACACACACACACACACACACACACACACACACACACACACACACACACACACACACACACTTGAAGAATAGTTTAAAAAGGTTAGAGGTTTCTAAAAGTGTCTATTACCTATCAGAAGGTAGAAGGCCAGATGCCATGTCTGCCATGCACCAACAGATTTGATAGTCAAACAAAATGCTGCCTGCTTTACTGGCAATATCCAAGGGCTAGTTTGGGAGAAAGCATCTTTTTAAGTGAACTAAAGGGATTTCCCCAATACATCAGTAGTGAGGCTGGGAAATGTGGATAGTCAGATGAAAACTCAAAAGTAAACAGACCCAAAAAGAATTTTGAGAGCTCTTTGTAAGCAACAGCAAAGCCCATAATGTACAGTTCTTTAAATAAATTAGAGGGAGGAAGCCAGCCAAAAAAACAGTGAGATGGATTCAGTGCAAAAGGTCCATCGAGAAAATGAGAAAGAAGATAGCAGAGAGTCTCAATTAATTCTTGGCTTCAGTCATTTCTGAAGAAGACCTTAGGGAGTTTCCCACTCCAAAATCATATTTTGACAAAGACAAGTCAGAGGTAAGAGAACAAATAATGCTAAAAGCACAAGGTGTGCTCAAATGAATTGGCAAACTGAAAGTAGATGGTTTGTACATTGGCATCCTGGCCTCTATCCAGGCATCTTGAAGAAATTGAAGAGCGCTCCCCAACCCAGAGAGTAAATGTATTATAGGACTTCCTTTGAAGATATTTGACTTTACTTCTGGACAACCAGCAGAGACGTCATGAAGTGGTGAAATCATGCAATATTTGTGCAAATATTGTCGATCTATTTAGTGGAGGTATTGCTCCAGGTACTGTAGGTGGCCATATATAGGATGCTGTTGCATTCTCCCAGGTTTCCTAAGAAGAGAGCCAAGTCTTGTGTTCTAAGTTTTGAGCTTTTTATCTGAAGTAGTTATTAATAACTTTGGCAGGTCAGAATAAAAATCCAAGTTGAACTCAAACTGTGACCTTGACTGAAACTGAGGTTTGGGAAGAGTCCAGGCTTATTTGTTGTAAGTTCAATTGAGTAGTCCCTAAAGGGAGAAGACAACAGCTAAAAAGCAGAGGGAAGGGTGTGTCTGTCTGAGATTGGTAGAAATTTCCAAGATTAAGAAAAAGATAGCCTTGGGAAATATTGCCATTTTCACAATGATGATCCTTCCAATCCAGGAGCATGGGAGGTTTTGCCACTTTCTAAGTTCTGTTTTGATTTACTATTTCAATTTTTTAAAGTTTTCATCGTAGAGGTCCTTCACTTCTTTGGTTAAATTAATTCCTAGGTATTTTATTTTTTGGGGGGGCAATTACGAATGGAGTTGCTTTTCTAATTTCAGCCACACTTTTCTCATTGTCGGCACACAGAAAAGCTATTGATTTTTTATACCCTGCTACTTTGACAAAGTTTCAAATCAGCTTGAGTAATTTGGGAGTGGAGTCTATAGGATTCTTTAAATACAAGATCATGTCATCTGCGAAGAGGGAGAGTTTTACTTCATCTTTCCCTATTTGGATCCTTTTTATGTTTGCATCTTGTCTTATTGCTGGAGCTAGGCATTCTAATACTAAATTGAAGAGAAGTGTAGAGTGGACATCCTTGTCTCCTTCCTGAATTAAGAGGAAATGGCTTTAGTTTTTCACCCTTAAGTATAATGCTGGCTGTAGGTTTGTCATATACAGCCATTATTGTATTGAGGAATGTTCCCTGGATTCCTAGATTTCCAGAACCTTCATCATAAAGAGGTGTTGGATCTTGTCAAATGCTTTTTCTGCATCTATTGAGATAACCATGTGGTTCTTATCCTTGCTCTTGCCTCACCCCAGTTAGAATGGCTATAATCAAGAAATGTAATAATAACAGATTCTGGAGGGGATATAGACAGACAGAAGGGAACTCTACTGCATTGTTGGTGGGAGTGTAAACTTGTTCAACCACTTTGGAAAGCAGTATGGAGGTTCCACAAAAGACTCCACATAGAGGTCCCCTATGACCCAGCAATCCCAGTTTTGGGCATTTACCCAAATGATCACAAACAAGACCACACTAAAGTTACCAGCACAACTATGTTTATTGCAACATTATTTACCATAGCTAAGATATGGAACCAACCCAGATGCCCCTCAGTAGATGAATGGATCGAGAAAATGTAGTATATATACACAATGGAATTCTATGCCTCCATCAGCAAGAATGACATTGCCCCATTTGTTAGGAAATGGAAAGACTTGGAAAAAATCATATGAAGTGAAGTAAGCCAGGCCCAAAGAAACATAGGTCCCATGGTTTCCCTTATTTTCAATATCTAGTATATGTCTTAGACAAGTAGAAAAGGCCAGATAAGTACTCAAATGTTTTTCCTTTCTTGTGATTGTTTCTAACATATTTATAAGATGATTTCTTTGTTGCTTTGTATGTCCCTCCCCCATGGTATAACCCCTGTTTTCACTGTATTTGATGTTGGTATAATTTGTGGAGGAGAAGGGAAAAAACAAATTGTTTAAATGATACAGGTGGGCCCATTGCAACAATGAGATGTACAAGATGTTATGTCGAAAAACAAACTTTACAACTTTTTTTGGGGGGGGGGATTGGAAGGGATGGGAAGGGGAAACAAAGGAGGAGGCAATAATTCTTGATAAGAAATGTACCATTACCTTGCCAATGTAATTGTAACCCTTCTGTATGGTATTTTCACAATTTAAAAAATGAAAAAGTAAAAGAAAAAGAAATAAGCTTGAGTAGCACTTGTAAATGCCTGACCTGCAGCACTTTGGGAAAAGGAGAAGGATAAAACCCTGCAGGATCCAGCTGTTAGGTTAGCTGTTGAACAAGGAGGTATGGATGTCTGTGGGAAACATTTCAGTGGTTAGACCTGAGGTTGACAAATAGGAGAAGGCAAATCTAATTCTATACATAGTCTTTCTTTCTTGATGGTATTGGAAAGCTTGGCAGGAACATTAGCCAACTGGGAGGAATGCTACCAATGGGAACTACCATGGTACACTAGAGCTTGGTTTACACCTTTGCTTTTGATTTGTGCAATTATCAAGACTGAACGCCTCAACTATCTTGAGTGGAATTCAGAATTTAGAAATGTGACATTTTTTGTATATAAGTGTTCCCAGAAAATGCTTAACCTACTCCTACAACTTATCAAAGTGAGAATCAGGGAGAAATATATTTTTAAAGATAGATATAATCACTGATTAATCTATTTGAATTATTTGACTGGGAAAGTAAGCCTGAGAAAAATCAGGGAATTTAATTTATGTAGCTACTTCAAAGACCCTTGCCAAAATTCTATGACAAGAGCTATTTAAATTTTTTTCTCTATTTTGAATTATGGAACATTTCACATATTCTGGAAAGGTCAGAACATGAGATAACAGACACCCAAAAACTGACCACCCAGATTTAACAGATGTTAACGTTTTATTGTGTTTGCTTCAGATCCTATTTTTAAAAATAAAATATTGCTTCATGAAGCTTAAGTTACAACTTCATTTTCCCTTCTCTTATAGCCTAGAAATGACTTTTCTGTACTTTTGAATAACATTGCTTTATATTTGACTATGTATTCATGCAACCAAGAATAGACAATGCTTTTTTGTGCACTATAAAAAGTTTAAATGACTAATTGTTATGTATTTTAATGTGGCATTTACTTATACATTTTAATTTTCTCCATATCCAAGGATCTACTCCTCTTTTATTTTTAATATTATTTGTACTTTCTCTATTTTTGTATTCATTTTGCAATTCATTTAAAACTATTGAGGCAGATGATATTTTGTATATTTTCAAGTTTTACTACTGTGTTTATTATTACTTTTTCTATGACATTTTGCCTCCTACCTTTATACATTTCCTATTTCCTTTCATTCTCTGGCCTTAGCTCTCTGGACTATGCATTATTTTTTCTACATTTGTGTATATAATTATGTATATGTTCATATGTATGTGGGCATCCCAAGAAAATGCATATGTATATATGATCAAGTCTTATTTATAGGTTAATTGGAAAATATGTTAAATACAAAGCATTTTATTTAATGGAAATTATATAAATATTTGATGAAAGTATTTTAAATCAACTTCCAAATCAAATTATCTCTTTATTATACATAACTACTAATGATTACATTAGTAATCATTAGTAAAACGTTTCTCAAACTGTTGAACAATATCGCTATATGTATCTATATTGGAAAAGATGTCCATTGATTTTATTAAATAGCTTTGTGAATTCATCTTTACCAAAGTGGAAGTTTATTGCCAATGTCTCATTATCTCCTGTTAATAGTAAAATCTTCATGTTGTTTAGAATCTGAAATTGATCACTTCTATTACTGACCTTAAGGAAAAAATAAAAATATGAAACAAGCCAGGCAATCGTGACTCATTCCTGTAATCATAGCTACTCATGAGGCTGAAATATGAGGCCATGGTTCAAAGACAGTCTGGGCATGAAAATCTGTCATTACCTCCTATAAAATCCTCAGAAAAAGCTGGAAATGGTACTGTAGCTCAAGTGGTAGAGTGCTGGCCTTCAGCAAAAGAAGCTCAGGGACAGTGGTTCTGAGTTAATGTCCCCAGATCATCAGAAAACAAAAACAAAAACCCAGCAAGCAAACCAAAACACTGAACAGAAACACTGCTCTCAGGTATTTTGTTGCTCTAGTGCCACCTACATGACTTGATGCTCAGTTTTATTGTACATAAAACAACATTGACCTTGTAGGTTACAAAAAGTGAATAAAATAATAAAGGCCTCTGAAAATGTCTGGCACTACTACTCATTTCACTGGTTCCATTCATTACTACTTTTTATTTGTCAAGGACTATTACATTCACAGTCTCAGCAATCATGTTTCTTTTTGCTTGCTTACTAATGGGCCAAAGCTTCTTAACTAAACTTCGTTGTAATCTTTTCCTTTTTGTAGCATGGGTATTCAGATGATTCTGAGAGCAATATTACTAAGGTGTAAAATCCTTTGGTTCTGTCATTTACAATCACACCTCTTGTTGCCTTAATAACAACCCTAACATAAAGCTTTCAAGATAGTAGTTTAGAAAAGTGTATGTGCCACATAGAGCCACCAAGTTTCTACATCAAGTTTCTGGGGTTGGGAATGAAAAGAACGGGTAGCTGGTCCCTGTTGAGAATTAATCCTTAACAAGATTTATTCCTGTCTGGGTTTGTTATACATTACACAAGGACGTCCAAGGAAATGTCAAATGAGATCTTTCATTTTCACAGGTATAAAATTAGACTGTGTCTGATGAGCCAGAGAAGTACAACTGAGGGCCCAGGCACAGGCTCCATAATGTGATTGTGCCCACAGCCTTTTCTACAAAGCAGATCTCCTGGGATTCTCCAATCTACTGCCAAATTGACACTGAATTCCTGTCTTTCCATGTGACTCTCTGCTTATCCTGGCTTTCTTTCTAGTTCTCTTATACTCAGCTGGTTATCCTCATGACCCTGCCCCCAACTTCCTCAATAATCTGATTCCTTGGATTCTACTCAGTTTCCCTCTATTAGAAAGCAACATTATCCTGAACTTGTTCACTGATCTCCTCCCTGAAAGACCTTTTCCCAGGCAGCAGCAGTCAGACTCTTAACCCAACTAACTTCTTTGCTGGATATTATTAATTCTACAATCTCTCACCCTCTCTCTCTTTCTCTTTCTCTGTCTTCTCCCTCACCCTTTCTCCTCACTTTCATTTCTTTCTTTCTTTCTTTATTTTTTTATTGTGAAAATACCATACAGAGGGGTTACAATTACATGGGCAAGATAGTGAGTACATTTCTTATCAAGCATTGTTGCCTCCTCCTTTGTTTCCCCTTCCCATCCCTTCCCCTCTCCACCCCCCACCCACACTCCTCCTACCACCACCTCCCCCCATCTCCCAGCCCCCACCCCACCAAAGTTGTAAAGTTCATTTTTTGACATAACGTCTTGTACATTTCATTGTTGCAATGGGTCCACCTGTATCCCTATTTAAACGATTTGTTTTATCCCTTCCCCTCCACAAATTATATCCAAATGGATTATTTGAGTTTCTCTCTCTCTCTCCTTCTCCCTCTCCCCCTCTCTCTATCTCTCTTTCTCTGTGGTTTAACTGGGCACTGTTCCTGAGCTTTTGTGCTCAATGCTAGCATTCTACCACATACTTAACCAAAGCCAGCTCTGACATTGTCATCATAAAATGTTTGAATTTAGGGTTTCTCAATCTTACCACAATTTACATTTTGGGGTGAATAATTCCTTGCTCTGCATTGAATTGTGTATTATAGAATATCTATTAGCATCTCAGGCTTTTACCAACTAGGTGTCAGTGACAAGTCTAGTACTCATCCTATCCTCAATCTCAACAATCAAAAATCTCTCCAGACATTGCCAAATATCCCTACAGGGAAAAATTACTTCCAGTTGAAAACCACTGAGTCATTTGACACATCTAGGGGAAAATTTTTAGTTAGGTAAGCATCTTAGTATGTTTAATTTTCCCTGTGTGAAACAATACCTGAAACCAGGTAACATATAATGAATAGAAAATTAGTGGTTCCGGCTGGGAAGATGGCTCAGTGGTAGAGTGCTTGCCTTGCATGCCTGAGGCCCTGGGTTCCATTCGTCAGCACCACATAAGCAAAAAGAAAAAAGCTGGAAGTGGCGCTGTGGCTCAAGTGGTAGAGCGCTAGCCTTGAGCTGAAGAGCTGAGGGACAGCGCTCAGGCGCAGAGTTCAGGCCCCACGACTGGACCCCCCCCCCCCCAAAAAAAAGAAAGAAAATTAATGAGTCACAGTTCTATGGGCTTGAGATTTAAAGGAAGTCTAAGATCTATGGACTGGCATATGGCAAAATCTTTCTTGCCAGGTTATCTCATGACAGAAGTACTAAGAGAAGGTGAGAAAGAAATAACAACAGATTAAACTCACAACTTCAGGCCTTTTATAATGGGGATTGTTGGTTCATAATGATTCAAACACCTTTCATTAGGCACTATTTTTAAACAATATTGCATTGGGTGTTGCATTTCTATGAAGTTTGGAGAATGCATTTGAACCACAGAAGTAAGAGCTGTTTTCTAATGATTTCTTAAGCCCTTTATCAGTTTTCCTCCTTTTCTAAGGATCAGATGAAGCTTTCAGTCACCAAAGTGATTCTGGATTTTGATGCATGGGACCCCAAAAGGACAGGTTGAAATTTAAGTGCTGTCATATGTGTCTGCAAGGACCACCTTTCCAAGCTGAAATCCAATGCTCTCTGCTACATGTTCTAATTAGAGAGTCCTATTCAATTGTAGGAAAGTGGTGGCAGACACGAAATAAATTCTACCACATGTTTTCATTATAATAAAAAAATAGATACTTGTCAGTTTCTAAAGCAATTTCTCAAATTGATTGTGAGCACATGTCAAAATTTTATTTCACACTTGCCCCCAAGAGAAAAGGCTTAGGTCTCCCTTTGGATAGATTTTATAGAAAAACAAAGGTAAACAAAAAATATTATTAGCCAGGATAAGAAAGAAATGTCCAGTAAGACATCAAGACTCAGAATTAGCTGGGTCAAGAAAAATTAACTTCAAGTGCCAGGGAGATTTGAAACTCATCACAATCTTCTGAAACGGTATATAACTTAATTTTAGAGGGTCTATTAATAACATCAGAAACCCATCAACTCCTGACATCATTTTATAAGATTTGAAAGGTATAATTCTTCTTTAAACTGATCTCTTTTTTAAAAAAATGAATGTATAAAAGAGATTGGAGAGGGATACGACTGCCATATGAATAGGTGAGGTTGGATTCTTCTCCTAGAAGACTGTTGCTGAAAAATGATTCCTAAAGGTGCCATTTAAAAATCTATGTTTATCCTCCCTGAGTGCCCTCTTAGACTTCCACCATGAAATTATTCATGCACCTTTTAAAAATTTTTTATTTTATTGTAAAGTTGCTATACAGAGGGGTTACAGTTACATAAGTAAGGCCATGAGTACATTACTTGTCCATCATTGTTACCCCTTCCCTTCCTTGTTTTTACCCCACTAGCTTTTCCCTCCCCATCTCCCCAGCTCCTCTCCCCAACCCTCCTCCTGCCCCCCTCCCTCCTGTCTGAAGTTGTAAAGTTGGTTTCCAATATACTGTCCTGTGGGAATCTTAGTTGCAATGGGTCAACCTGTGCCATTGTTTCAGTGTTTCATTATTCACCTACCCCTCTGCAGATTAGACATACGTATATACAAGATGCAGGGTACCACACACCTTTTCTGACTCCTTTACCTTTGGAATTTATCTTACTTTACAGTTCCTTTTCAGTGACACCTACTTTTGGTCTGAAGAGTTGAGATTAGGTTTTGGGTCCTACAGCAAGAGAAATCTTAATATACAATGTGCTATTCCCTGTAAGATTGTTCTAGTGGTTGGAGAAGTTGACTGAGAGTTGACCTCCCTTTTTCAGATACACAAAAAAACATGAACACCTACATACATGCATATGTGCACATACATACACTCCTCCTTGGGCTGTTCTTAAAGGCTGCATCTTGTGCTAATTGTTCCATCATAAACAGTGTAGCTATCATTTGGCATTGCAATGCCTTTCCATTTGATTTCTACTTCCTTTGATTAAAATTGTGTTCCTCAGACCTGTAGGAGATAAGAATTAGACATGTTCTCGAGTGACTTGATCCTCTCATAGCTATCCAAAACTATGCTACAACTTGGATATTAACTTTCTCAGTTGAGTTCTTAAGCAAAGTAATGACTATGACATAAGGTCTAAAATCAGGCCCAGGTTAGGGCTGCATCAACATCTGGACCTTATATGGTTAACTGTAAGTCCTGCTTCCCACTATGCTTGTCCTGCTTAAGCCAAATAGTCTTCATTATTATAAGAACCAGGCTGTTTCTGAATATTACTTTATAGTCACTGTGACTTACAGATTAGTTTAAAATCAATCATACCTTCCATGAAGACCAAACAGCACCTGAATCTCTATATATCCTCAGTAGTTCACTATATCTCCAAGTACAACTGCTGTGTGGTTCTGCCTGGTGTGCAGTATAGTCCTCCTCTGAACTGTAAGCATCTGTGACTAAGAAACTTATCCATTGTCATTGTCAGACAAATATTTATCTACCCCCATTTCCCTGGGTCAGAAAATCATCTGTCACTAATGCAGTGAGTAAAAGGCAAATAAGTCAATGATGCTTCTAAACTTAGAGACAATGATGTGGAAAAGGAGTTATTGTGCTAGTAACATTAAAAAGTGAATGCAATGGATGAACAGCAAAGTGTAAAAAATATTAAGTATATATAGTTTAATTTGTATGTGTGTGTGTGTGTGTGTGTGTGTGTGTGTGTGTGTGTGTGTGTGTGTATTTGTATGTGCTAGTTCTAGCACTTAAACTCAGAACCTGGATGTGGTCCTTTAGCTGTTTTGCTCAAGGCTGATGCTTTACCATTTGAGCCACAACTCTACTTATGGCTTTTTTGGGGTGGTCAACTAGAGATAAGAGTCTCACAGCAATTAATACATGGGATAAACACTTGAAGAGAGAATTCTCTTGGCCAATAAATACATGAAGAAATATTCAACATCTGTGGCCATAAAACAAATGGAAATCAAAACAACATTGAGATTCCACCTCACCCCAGTTAGAATGGTCATTATCAAGAAAATTAACAATAACAAATGCTGGTAGGGATGTGGCCAAAAGGGAACTATTTTACACTGTTGGTGGGACTGTAAGCTTGTTCACCCACTCTGGAAAGCAGTATGGAAGTTCATTTCATTTTATTTCATTTTTCTTTTTCCATTGGTTTATCCCTGACAATCAGTGTCTTTGATTCTGGGGCCCTGCATCTTGTATACATATTTATCTAATTTAGGGAAGAAGAGGGGAATAACATAATGCTGAAAAAAGGACAAAGGATGACCCATTGCAGCAATGATACTCACAAGACACTACATCAGAAATAAACTTTACAACTTCGGGGAAGGTGGGTAACAATGTTCGAGAAAAAATGTACTCAGTATGTTACTCATGTAACTGTAACCCCTCTGTACAGCATCCTTACAATAAAATTTTAAAAAATAAATAAATAATAAAAATAAAAGACTAAACATAGAGCTTCTCTATGACCCAGCAATTCCACTCCTGGGCATTTATCCACAAACAAGGCCAGACTAAAGCTACCAGCACAATCATATTCATTGCAGTATTATTTAACATAGCCAAGATATGGAATCAACCTAGATGCCTCTCAGTGTATAAATGGATCAAGAAAATGTGGTATATACACAACATGGAATTATACTCTTCCATCAGAAAAATGATATTATACCATTTGTAAGGAAATGGAAAAGCCTTGGGGAAAAAATGATATTAAGTGAGGTAAGCCAGAGGCAAAGAAACATCTGCTGTATGCTTTTCCTCATTTGTGGTAACTAAAATATGCCTACAGATCTACAAGTGAAAACACTGGATGGTTAAAAAAAATCCAATGGGATATGATACAATTGTCTCTAGGCAGTCACACAGAGTGAGACCAAAGGAGGATGCTCTAAGGAAAGGCTAGCATAGTAGTTATGTATATCTGATCATATGAAATAATATTTCTTGAAATAAACTCCAGGAAGTGGAAATGAGGATTTTTTTTTCTTTGTTACTGTTTTTTTCTTTTCTTTTGTCTTGTTTCTTTATCTATCTTTGGGAGGGTTATGGGGGAGCTACAAAAATGGTGGGACAAAGAGTCAATAAATGTAGCAGTGGTATCACTAGACATTATACTGAAAATTAACTGTATAACTTGTGGGTGGGGATAAAAGGAAAAACTGTGAGAGAGCAAAGGAAGGGGTGACAATGTTCAAAAAGAAATATACTTTTGATCTTACCTGTGTAACTGTAACCCTTCTGTATATGTAAAGAAAAAATTTAAAAATCTCACAGGCTTTTCTTCCAAGACTATCTTTGGATCATGATCTCAATCTCTTGAGCAGCTAGGATTACAGTCCACTGGTGCTTGGCTAATTAAGTTTTATAGAAGTTTTTTGGCATCACAGTTCTAATTTGTTAAAATTCTCCTAATTTAATATTTCTTGTTAGAAATTTATTTTAAAGTGAGTGTTTATTTATATTCACTCCCTAATTTTTCTCCTTGTGCAATATTGCATTTTGTATCCATTTCGTTCTTTTAGATTTAGATTTGATTGTCTTCTTGAAGCACACATCTCAGTAGTTCTCTCACTGTGAGTTTATGTGTATAAAACTCTTTCTGACACTGTTTGCTTAGAAATGACTATCTCATTTTTACTTTTGATTATACAGAAGCCAGAATGCAATAGAATTTTAGGATAACATTTGTTTTGGCACTTTCAAGACTTTCCATATTTCTCCCTCTCCTGTTGTTGATAAATCTATTGTCCTTATAAATGATATAACTTTTAGATAATCTCTGTTTCTCTTTCAGGATAATTGGAAATTTCACTCTTCTTTTTTGTTTGTTTGTTTTATGTTAGACTACAGATTATGCATGTCCATAGTATTGTGTTTTTATTTGTTTATTTTTTATTTGTTTATTTTATCCAGCTATAATACAATTAGTAAATTGCATATTTAACCTGGATAGTTCAATGAGGTTTTATGTCTGCATATAGCCTTTTGTAACCATTGTGCTAAAAAAGGTGCTGATCATTTTGATCACTTTAACATGTTTACATGTTCAGGCTCTTTGTCAGTATTCTGCAGGGGTCATCAACAATCGATTTTTTAATTTTAATTATTTATTTTTTCAACAATCGATTTTTATTATCCCATTTCTTGTTTTTTGGTCGGTAATGGGACTTGAACTCTGGGCCTGTGCACTGTCCCTCAGCTCTTCAGCTCAAGGCAAGCGCTCTACCACTTAAGCCACAGCACCACTTCTAGTTTTCTGGTGTTTTATTGACTTTCCTGCCCAGCCTGGCCTTGAATCTCAATCCTCAGATCTCAGCCTTCTGAATAGCCAGGATTACAGGTGTGGGGCACCGGCACCTAGCTATCATCACATTTCTTTTACTTGATTTTGAACTTTGCACAATATCTCAGATAATAACGTAAATTTGTTAACATTTAAAATTTGTTTTTTGTTTTTCTTGATTTTAAGTTTTAGGAATTATTTATTTTCAATAACAAAATATAGGTTAGAATAAAACGTACAACAAGATGTCACTTTTTTGGGGGGGAGGCCCGGTTGTAGGGCTTGAACTCTGGGCCTGGGGGCTGTCCCTAGCTCTTCAGCTCAAGGCTAGCGCTCTACCACTTGAGCCACAGCGCCACTTCCGGCTTTTTTCTTTTTGCTTATGTGGTGCTGAGGAATCGAACCCAGGAGTTCATGCATGCAAGGCAAGCGCTCTACCACTGAGCCACCTTCCCAGCCCAAGATGTCACTTTTTGAGAGCAGGAGTCTTTCTAGGTCAGAGAATGTCTATTAGATATCGTTCACTCATTTATTCTCTTTCTCTGTCTTTTTCCCATAACCATTTAAAATGTGAATAATACTTTCAGCTTCAGGGGCTACATATAATAGGCCGAACCTATGGTTTGCCAAATCTTAGTTTATAATTCCACTCATTGTTTTTTTTCCTTAGAATTATTATTTGCTTTTCCTGTCTTATGAAAGTTTGCTTTATTCTCTTCTCAAATACATATTTATGGAGAGAAAAATCAATTTCTATTCCTGCTGCACAAATTTCATCTACAGAAATTGCATAAGCAAAGCCAGTGTCAAAACCCAACACATCCCAGTCATGCTATGGAGTACACCTGTAATCCTAGCTACTCTGAAAGCTGAGATTTGGAGGTCCCTGGTTCGTGGCAAGTCTGGGTGAAAAGTTCAGTAAACATCATCTCAATGGAAGAAAAAATCTGGGGATGGTGGCATTTGCATTCTATCCCAGCTATATGCAAAGCTGAAATTAGGAAGATTGTAGTTTAAGGCCAGGCTAGGGAAAAGAATTCACAAGATTTCATCTCAACAGGAAAGGTAGGTATGCTGTTACAAATCTATCATCCCAGCTCTGATAGGAAATGGTTAATAAGAGGAAAGCATTTGAGGTTAGTCTGGACAAAAAGCATGACCATTTCTGAGAAAGAAAAAAAAAACAGATAGAAAAGGGCAGGAGTGGTAGTCAAAGCAATAGAGTACTTACCTAGTGAGCACAAAACCATGAGTTTAAGTCCCACTACTACAAAAACCCATCTCTAGAATGTGAAAATTTATGGATTAAACAATAAAGTGTTAGAAATAGATGTGATCAGAAAGTATATAAGATTATATATAAATGTCCATAAAGTTATAAAAATTGGTTTAAAAGACCTCTGTGTATTTAGAGCATTAATTTCGGCAATCCATCCATCCTCACTTTATCAATTAGTCTCTGTGAAAAATCCTCCACATTGCCTTGGGCTTTGATTTGAAGAAATCTTTCCAATCTTCCAGTAGTCAAACTGCAACAGGTTTTTTTTTTTCTCTCAAAAACTTGAACAAGAAGCCTATTAAAACTATCATTTTGTGAGCCAAAAATATTGGCCAGCACAGGTAGCAAGGCAGTGCATTCCCACCCTAGCTATAAATTCACTTGAGGATAATTTGTTTTATCAGTACATACCATCTCTCTTGCTCTTTCTGGTGTTTGATTTTATCTCTCTGAGATTAGGGCCAACAAGTGTGCTAATTGTGACCTTATGTAACAACTTTAGTAACTCAGGAAAAAATAAAGTTTCCTCATAAAAGATGATTCAGTCTTTCTCAGCCAGGCCATGGAGTTTTTATTATTTTGGAATAATCACTATCTTTAGAAAACTCTAAATTATATTTAAGAGACACATTTATGTTTAAACTAAGCATTGCTGGAACTAGTGTCATAAACCAACAGCACTGAAGTCTAATATTAATCTAGGTTTTGAAGATGTTTTAAATTTCTCTCTCCCTCCTTCTCTCTTTCTTTTCTCTCTCTCTCTCTTTCTCTTTCTCTCTCTCTCTCTCTCTCTCTCTCTCTCTCTCTCTCTCTCTCTCTCTCTCTCTCTCTCTCTCTCTCTCTCTCTCTCTCTCTCTCTCTCTCTCCCTAATTTGTTCAACTTCATAATTAAAAGATCCCTAGGTTTGATTGCAATTGGGAGCCTATGCCAGCCACTCTTTTGGTGAAGCTAGATTTTCCAGAAACACACGTGACTTGCTTTGCATGTGCTGGTTCAGAATTTAGATAATCATGTATTACAGGGAGATGCCTGTTATTAAAGCTTCTAATGCAAGATCCAGCCTGCCAAAGGATCATTAGCATGAATGTAAGAAAGAGAAGGGGGGAGGGGGGAGAGGAGGAAGGGGTAGGGAGGAAGGGTTGTGTGTGTGTGTGTGTGTGTGTGTGTGTGTGTGTGTGTGTGTGTGTGTGTGCGTGCATGCGCGTGCACATGCTAGGAATTTTCTTGGGAGTTCTCATCAACTAAATTTTAAGGAAGTGAACTTATGTTACAGCTTGATAGCAAAGCATCTGGAAATGTACTTAGAAACTTTAAAATCTAAGAGATAGCCAGAGTTCTCTAGTCTTTAACTGAGCTTTCCTCTCATACAAAATGTTCTCTTTGGAATGTATATTGTAGTTATTATTATTCTTTTTAAATGCAAAAGAATTTCATATTTTGCTATGTTGCTTGACATTCATTTTTTTCATCTCTGTTATTTATTGGTCTAAGCAGAGGTGGGGAGCATCTGGCCCGCGGGCCATATAATGCCTTCAAAATCGTCCGGTCTGGGTCATGCCAAGGCAACTGCAGGCAGGACTTGAAATTCAATAAATCTAGGAGCTTCTTTCAAAGCAAAATTCAATAAATCTAGGCCCTCAAATGATGTTATAAATATCCAAATGCCCTTTGGCCAAAATTGTTTCCCCACCCCTGGAAGGGAGAAAGAGAAAGAGGATGTTAGATATGAAACAAGGATTCCACAGCTTTAAGCTTTTCTTTGAATACCATCTTGCAACATGGCTGATTACATAAATTTGCAACAAATACTATCCTGGAGCATTTTGTAGAGCAGATCCTGTTTGTACACTTAGAAACAAATATGTAAAAATATGTGCCTATGTGTGCTAGATGGTTTCTTTTCACACTGTGCAGAATTTGTCCTTTTCATAATGTGTATGTTTTGTTTTACAGACGAAGCATATGAAGAGCTTATCCAACAACTAAAGCAAGAAAGCCTATTTCTGTCTTTGGAAATAGGTAGGGCTCTGGGTAGATAAATAGTGAGATTATAGCAATGGCTTTTCTGTCAGGCCTGGGGCTTGAACTCAGGACCCCTGAGCTTTTTTCACTCAAGGCTGGTGTAGCAAAGGCTTTCAATAGATCCATTGCAGTCTCTCAGGACATCATGTTTGATCATCTGATTTGGAAGTCACTCACTCCTAATTCAATCATCCTAAAATCATAAAGCTTCTATATAAAGTCCATATAACTTTAGCATACTTGTTTGTTATGTTTAGTTGCTTCTGCCTGCTTCCTTTCTCTCTATGTCCCCCTTTCTCTCATGTTTTGTTGGTCATGGGTCTTGAACTAAGGGCTTGGGTACTATCCTTAAGCTCATGTGCTCAAGGCTAGTGCTCCACCTCTTTGTTAATTGGAGATCAGAGTCTCACAGACTTTCCTGCCTGGGCTGGCTTTGAAGCAAGATCCTCAGATCTCAGCCTCCTGAGTAGTCAGGGTTAAAGGTGAGAGCCAGCACCCAGTTCTGTCCTATTTCCTTTCAAGTGCCCAAGTATACCTGATAGAAGAAAGAAGAAGAGAATGAGGAAGAAGAGGAATTGGAGAAGGAGGAGGAGGAGGAGATAGAGGAAAAGAAGCCCTAAAAGGTAAAATACAAATCCAAGAAATGGGTGGACAGGAGTGGGTAGAGTATATCTTCTCCCTAGCATGCATGGATGCAATCTACATTTAACTTCAACACAAGGAGTTCCATATTTTTAGCCTATCCATTGAACAGCATATGCTAATGCTACGTTTTCTCTCAGCATATAACAGAAGTAGACCCTGTGGACACGTACACCTCATTAAAATAAAACTCCAATAGCATTGCTTATCCTTATAAGTAATAATTTAGATTTGTTTAAAGAATTGATTTGTTTAAAGAATTTCAATGGTAAGGAAGCCCTGTTAATGACTAATTGAGGGGCTTGCACGAGTCAGTTATCCTTCCTTAGCTTGTATTTACATTTAGAAAATGAAAATCATAATGTTTACTTTATAGAGTTATGAGAAGTGATAAAACATAAATAAACGACCTCTTTCTAGAAAGGAAAACATCTCACAAAATCACCTAAGGGGTCTATGGTCAAAAGAACAACTAATGATAGTACCCAGACTCTTTGAGTTTTTGCCTTATGCTCCAACTATCATATTATATTCCCCTATTCACATTTCTGCTTCAGCCTAAAAAGTAAATGATACCTACAGAAGAACTGAATGCAAAGGGTGAAACCTCTAGAGTTTGAAGTCTCCGTTTGTAAGTCTTTCTTCTTTTCCATGTTGGGGAACTAACTCAGGGCCTTGGCCAGGGCAGGTCAGCATTCTACAACTGAGCTTCACCCCTAGCCCACACCAACCATTTTGTAATTCAACAAAACGTAAATATCAGTTATGTATTATGCTGTAGTCTCTTCTCAAATTAAAAAAAAATATGCTTCCAATTAGCCATCTTTTATCCAATGGCTAATCTACAGGAGTCCAAACAGATTTTTCCTATTTAATGCATAATGCTGATGTTTAAATGAAAAAGAAAAGGTATTTATTTTCTTCTTCTACTTGGACAACATCCTGTAGTGAAAGAAAGTGAGGGACAAACTTTGCACTGCTAGAAGCTCTATGTAGTGTGCAACCTAATTAAATCCACAGTGTCAAAAGGCTGGACTGTTGGCTCCCTGCCCTCAGCAGTTAGGCACCTCTGCAAACAGAACTGTATCTGGAACATTGACTGTATCTGGAGTAAATCAGTCATGCCTCTCATCATCCACACAGAAAGACTTAAAACCTTTGCCCCTATGGGAAGCCTAATAGGTCAAAAACTTGCTAATAAAAATCAACTCAAACACTTCATTTAAAGGTACAGATTCTCTCTCTCTCTCTCCCTCATTGAAAACTCATACTCCAAAGCCTGAATTACTTGACTTTCCATCTTCATCATCCTTCAGTATGCTTTTGCTAAGTCTTAGCATCATGTAAACCAACACAGCTTTATATGTGTCCATTGCTGTGTGTGAAATTGTGTGAGACGTAGCTGTGCATTTTTAACAACGTAGCTGTGCATTTTTAACATCTGCTCAACTGACACAGATTCAAGGACTCCCACATGCTGATGAGGACATGATTTGGAAAACAATCTACCATGGCAAATGTCAGATAACTGACCTAGGAATTCAGGTTTTGATAGTCAGCTTCTGTCAAAGGTTCCACCTCAAGCAATTTGTTCCAAAATTAGCAATGCTAAAACACTCCCATGCAGCAGACCTCAAATTAAGAACAGACCTTGTCTTGGCCAAACAGTGGAGAAAACACAGGACTAATATTTAGGAGAGTTTAAAAGAGTAGCTTTTGTGAAAACAGCCAGACCAATAGTTGCATCTGTCACCAGCAGTCACTATGGAGCATGGTTAGAAGAGGGGTTCACTGAGCCATCTCATCATCTCCAGACTGACAATGTCAGGGGCTTTGTTGTGCAAAGAGCAAATGAAAACTAATCACCATAACTGCAGGAATTGCACTTTTCTGACCACTTGAATTGTCACACTTCAATTCGCCTTTATATTGCTTTGCTTTCAAATGAATGAACAAAACTTTCAGGTGAATTAATGGATTTGTGCCAAGTTTATAGAGCTTTGAGAAGGAATCTAAAGTGAAGAAACAAGGTAGACTTGCCATGGAACAGTGATTATAACAAATTATGTTGTGTTTCTGTGCTAGTTGTAATTACATTTACACTATTATGGAAGGCTTTCATAAACATCAGTTAATATCTTTCACTTCATTACCTCCATTTTCCAGATGAAAAAACTAAGGATCAGAGAAGTAGGGATTTGCCAAGTCATGTAACTATGAAGTAGTAGAACTTGAAAGCAGGTTTTTCAGATTTTAAATTCATTGCTCTTTCCTCATACATGGCTTAGGATACAGTGTGGAAATTGATTATATTAATTCCATCATGCTTATTATAAATTCAAACTTGTTCTTATTTACTGAGTGTATGGTCAGGACTCTGATTCATACATAAAGAAGCAATTAGTTTTGAGAATACATTTTTAAACAGAAACATAATCAATTCGATATCCTTCCTTATTAGAGATATTGCCCAACTTCCTGACTTCCTTTTTTATGTTTTAATTTACTTATTTTGTTCTCTACCCTTGTGAACATAATGGGTGAATAAAAATGGTGCATATTTATGGTGTAAATTTGTGATGCTTTGAAATGTAAAAATTGTGAAATGGTTAAAGTTAAGCTAATTAAAATATCCATCTTCACACATACTTACCTTTTATATGGCTAAAAACCATTTAAGGTCTAGTTTTATAGTATTTTTTAAATTAGGTATGGACATATTTGTGTGTGTTTATGATATATATGATCTTTAAAATTTTTAAGTTACTTCAAGCAGTTGTACAGAGGAGTTTCAATTCAAAATGTCAATTTATGAGTACAGTGTATCTTGATGTAAGATGTTCTGATAAATATACACATTATATAAAAACTAAATCATTTGGGTTAGCATATTATCACCTCATTTACCAATCTTTGTGACAAGATTTCAAATCTACTCTTTTAGAATTTTCCAAGAATTTAACAATGATCATCATGCTATGGCTATTGATCTCCAGAATGCATTTACTGTATTTGAAACTTTATCCCCCATTTAAACAACATCTCGCTATTTTCCTTCTCATTCTCCCTATTCAACCACTATTCTGCTCCATGCATTTGGGAGTTCTACTCTTTGAGAGTTCACATTTTGATGAGATTGTGCAGCAGGACTTCCAGTGCCTGGTTGATTTCATCTAGCATAATGACCTCTAGTCATAGCCAAGTCACAAATGACAGGATTTTCCTTTTTTGTTTGTTTAAAGACCGAATAGTATAGCTACATTTTCATTACCCATTTTTATCTGTTGATAAGTACTTAGATTGGTTCCATCTCTTGTCCATCATAAATAATGCTACAATAAATTCAGAAGATACATGTGCCTTCAACACACTGATTTCAATTTCTGTGACTCTATATCCAGACATGAATTGCTGAATTACATAGGAATTGTGTCTTAAAAGAAAGCTTTGTATTATTTTTCCAAGTGGCGGTACTAATTTATAGTATACAGTTCTCCTTTTCTTCCCATCCTCAGGAAAGCTGTTTCTTAATAGCTATTTTAACAAGTGTGAAGAAAAAAATCCCATTGTGTTTTAATTTGCATTTCTCTGATGATTTAGTGATGTTGAGAAGTTTTTCAAGTGTCTATTGACCACTTATATGTCTTCTTTTGAAAGAATGATACATTCCTTTATATCTTTTGCCTATTATTTAATGTTTTGTTTGTTTGCTTTTCATTGTTGAGTTCTTTACATACTTTAGGTATGAAGCCCTTATCAGATAACTAGTTTGAAATAACTTTTCCAGTTTCACAGTTGTCCCTTTGTTCATTCTTCTAACTGCCACAAAAAGATTTTAGATTGATGTAATCTCTATTTTTTCCCTTGTTTCCTATGCTTATCATCTGAAATCATGAAATCTTTGCCCAAATTCCACATCAAGAAGCTTTTCTTTTATGTTTTCTTCTAGTAGGTTTATAATCTGATGTCCCAAACTCCATTTTGAGTTGATTTTTGTATGTGTTGTGAGATGCAGATGAAATTTCAGCTGGGCACTAGTGGATGATGCATATAATCTTAGCTACTCAGGAGGCTGAGATCTGAGGATCACAGTTTGAAGCTGCCCAAACAAGAAGTCCCTGATTGCTGATTAAGCACCAAAAAACTCAAGTGGTAGATTTTCTAGCCTTGAGCAAAAAATTGCTCAGGGACAGCACCAAGACCCCGAGTTCAAACCCCAGACACACGCACATACACACACACACACACACACACACACACACACACACACACACACACACACACACACACACACACACACATACACACAGGGAGAGAGAAAGAGACAGACAGACAGACAGACAGACAGACAGAGACACAGACAGACAGACAGACAGACACACGCACACACACACACACACACAGAGTTTTCAACTTCAGAGCTCTAGAAGTGGATATCTGTTTTCTCAATAGCACTTGTTAAAGATTGTCTCCTTATTGTGCTTTTGGCATCTTTGGAGATCAATTGATAATACATGCATTGCTTTATTTCTACACTTTCTATTTTGTTCCATTGGTCACTATGTTCATGCAATTTTAGTTATTAAAGCTCTGTATTATATTTTAAAATCATATAGGGTGATCCCTTCATTTTTATTCTTTTTACTCAAGATTGCTTTGGCTATTTTAAATCTTTTGGGCCCTGTACACATTTTAGAATTGCTTTCCTATTTTGTGAAAAATATGGCATTGGAATTTGGTTGCATTGTCACTTGGGCAGCTGATGCATTTTAACAGCAATTTTTCCAATTCATGAACATGGTATACATTTTACTTGTTTATATCTTCATCAGTAACTCATAACTGCATCATAGTTCTCAGTTTAAAGATGTTTTGCCTCCTTAGTTAAATTCATTACTAAGTTTGTTAGGACTTATTTTTTAATCAATTGCCAGTGCTATTATTTTTCTGATTTCTTTTTAAAATACTTGTTAATGTATGCAATTACAAGTGTTGTATGAAGACTTATTAATTCTAATATTTTTTATAAAACTAATACTTATTGCTAATATTCCATTAGTTCTAATATGTTTGATAATCTTTCTGAAAAGATTGTGGCACCTGCAGTCAGTCCGTTTGCTCCTTTTAAGTTTTGAGGGATTTTATTTCTTCTCTTACCTAATTTTCTGGTTAGGATGTGGAGTACTTTATGGAATAGAAGTAGCAAAAGTAGTATCCTTTTCATGTTGCTTCCTAATCTTATAGAGGAAAAGCTTTCAACTTTTCATCTTTGAGGATGTTAGCTGTGGGCCTGTCACATATGGCATTTATTATGTTGGGGTAAATTCCTTTGTACCTAATTCATTGAGACTTTTATCATGAAAAGGTGTTGAAGTTTTTCCAGTGCTTTTCCTGCATCTGCTAAAAGGAATAGGACTTTTCCACTTCATTCTCCTAATGTGCTATATCACATTCATTGATTCATGTATGTTGAATCCTTCTTACTGCTAGACCTAAATCTCAGTTGGTCACTGTATGTTATCCTTTTAATGTGGTGATGAATTTGAGTTACTTGTTGTTTGTTGAGTAGTTTCACATTCACCGGGAATATTAGAATGTAACTTCTTTCCTTATAGTGTCTTGTTCTGGTTTTGATATCACATGAATGCTGGCCTTATAAAGTGAGTTTTGAATTGTTCCCTCCTGTTCATTGTTTTCAGAAAGCTTGAAACAGATCAATGATTTCTTAAGTCCTCAGCAATGCCATCTGGTACTGGACTTTTCTTTGTTGGTAAGATTTGTTTACTGATTCAATTTTCTTAATTCACTATTACTCTGTTCAGTTTTTCTATGTCTTCATCATTCAGTCTTAGCCAGTTTCATGTTTCTTGGAACTTATCAATTTTTTCTGGGTTGCTGTTGTATGCTGAAATATAATTTTTCACAGCTGTCTCTAGTAATACTTTTTGTATTTCTTTGGTGTTTGTATGTATAAGAAATAAAGAGGGGCTGGGAAGGTGGCTCAGTGGTAGAGCGCTTGCCTTGCATGCCAGAGGCCCTGGGTTAGATTCCTCAGCACCACATACGCAAAAAGAAAAAAGCCGGAAGTGGCGCTGTGGCTCAAGTGGTAGAGCGCTAGCCTTGAGCTGAAGAGCTGAGGGACAGTGCCCAGGCCCAGAGTTCAGGCCCCACGACCGGACCCAAAAACAAAACAAACAAACAAACAAAAAAAGAAATAAAGAGAATATACTTCAGATACAAATATACTTCAGTTACCAATATACTCAGTTTCAAAGAGAATATATTTCAATAATCCTAACAGGAGGTAAATAACAGAATATACATAGAAGATAATTGAAGAATTATTGCATTAAAATCTACTTCCTAAACAGAGACCTTAACAGAGAAGAGAGGCCCTAATGTCATAAAGAATAAAATAACGGGGGCTGGAAAGGTGGCTCAGTGGTAGAGTGCTTGCCTTGCATGCATAAGGCCCTGGGTTCGATTCCTCAGCACCACATAAGCAGAAAAAAAGCCGGAAGTGGTGCTGTGGCTCAAGTGGTAGAGCACTAGCCTTGAGCTGAAGAGCTGAGGGACAGCGCCCAAGCCTAGAGTTCAGGGACCACAACCAACAACAACAACAACAAAATAACAAAAAAGAATAGCATAGCAAATTGTGATATCAACAAAAAGAATAGAGGAGAGTAATGACTCAGAATATATATTGGTACATTCAGTAAATAAAAAATATATGTATGTACACCTTGTTTTTCCTTTACTTCTTTCTTTCTTCCTTCCTGCCTTTCTCTTTTTTCTCTCTCTCTTTCTCTCTCTCTTTCTCTCTCTCTTTCTCTCTCTCTTTCTCTCTCTCTTTCTCTCTCTCTCTCTTTCTTTCTCTCTTTCTTTCTCTCTTTCTTTCTCTCTTTCTTTCTCTCTTCTTTCTTTCTCTCTTTCTTTCTCTCTTTCTTTCTCTCTTTCTTTCTCTCTTTCTTTCTCTCTCTCTTTCTCTCTTTCTTTCTCTCTTTCTTTCTTTCTTTCTTTCTTTCTTTCTTTCTTTCTTTCTTTCTTTCTTTCTTTCTTTCTTTCTTTCTTTCTTTCTTTCTTTCTTTCTTTCTTTTCTTTTTTAACCATTACTAGGATCTGTACTTAGAGCCTTGCATTTATTAGGTAAGCACTCTATTACTTGAGCCACACCTTTCAGTCTCTTTTAATTTACTTATTCTTCAGACAAGGTCTTATTCTTTTATGATAGGTCTAGAATCAGACCATGATCCTCCTACTTCTGCCCTTGCTACCTTAAACCATAGATGTGTACCATTCAGTGTCCTGTTTAAGCAGCATAGAAACAAAACCAACCACAACATATGCAGTTGAAATTTAAAAGGGTAATGATCAAGTTGAACTCTAATACTTGTTTATTCTTACTGTATCTACTAGCAATATGTTCTATTTGATTTTATTTGTAGAAAAATATGTTTTAATTTGGTTTCAATTTAATATGATTTGCATAAGACTCAGTAGAGAATTATCATTATATTATATTGTATTTGCATTATCTTTAAGTATTCTATCCAATGGGATTACCATTCAACATGTCAGTTTGTGAGTAAAATGCTTCTTGATGAATATAATCCCATTCACCATTCTCCCACTTCTCTCCTGACTTCACAGCTTTCCCTAATTTTCTCTCCAACTGTTTTTATCTTCCCTTCTTTTATTTGGTTTTCAGAAAAGTACATATGGCATTCTAATGTGTAGTTTTCTGTCTAATTATCCTTAGTAGTGGTCTCTGACTATTTTGATCCTGTGGGTTGATGTCTTTCATCTGTTTAGAAAATCTTGAGCCATTTTTTCTTCAAATATTAACTTTTATTCTCTTCTATGGGATCTCAGTTCTGAAAATACTAAGTCATTTGTTGATATTCTAAATTTCTTTACACTCTGTTCCAATTTTCTTAATCTCTCAATAGAATGTGTTTTCTCTACTTATACTCAGAGATTTTTGGAATACTTACCTCCCAAAAAGTTTAAAAAAAAGTGCTCAAAAATGTTGCAATTCCAGACCTGGGCATTTAGCCAAAATATTACAAATCATGATATAATAAAGCCACCAGCACAACCATATTGATTGCCATATTAATCACCATAGCCAAGGTATGGAATCAGGTCAATGACAAATATATCAAGAAAATAAGGAATATGTCAAGAAAATAATGGAATATTATTCATCTACTAGAAAGAATCATATTGTACCATTTGTAAAGAAATGGGTAGACCTAGGGGGGAAAACTATGTTAAATGAAGTAAGTCAGGATGTATGTTTTTCCTTATATATGTCTGCTGGAATTAGCTTAGAAACTTAAAAGTACATATGTTATGTAGTATCCAAGTGTATACAAATATGTTAACTGAAATATGGTAGATTTAAGCAAGAACTCAAATACTACAATTCCTTAGAAAGGCAGCCAAACTTCAACAAAATAAACACCAGGAAGTGGGTGATTAAAAGGAGTAGGGTGGAGTCAAGGGGAAAAGTATAGACAAATGAAAAGGAGAAAGGGGGAGATGCAGTCAAGAATTCAATGTATATTAGAACTTATAGTCACTGGGCATTGAACATATGAGAGATTTGACAAATGGAATTACATCAAAATAAAAAGTTTCTGCACAGCTAAGGACATATTTACTAAACAAAAAAGACAATCAAACAGACTGGGAGATAATCTTTACCAGCAATATATAGGATAAGATCCTAATATCCAGAATACACAAGGAGCTCAAACAATTAACACCCCCCTCAAAAAAAAACCCTAGTCAACCAGCCAATAAGTACACAAAGAGCTTAAGAAAAATTTCTCACAAGAAGTAAAAATGGCAAATAGACACATGAGGAAATGCTTAACACCCCTGGCCATAAAAGAAGTGCAAATCAAAACAACTTTGAGTTTCCATCTCACAACTGGTTGGCCAACATCGAGAATTCAAACAACAAATTCTGGCTAGGATGTGGGGGAAAAGGAACCTATTGCACCATTGGTGGGAATGTAAACTAGTACAACCACTCTGGAAGGTGGTAGAGGTGCCTCAAAACACTAAATCTAGAATTTCCATGTTACCGAGGCACATCACTCCTGGGCATCTCCACAGATTATTACAAGCCAGGATATGGTAAAGACACTTGGATATCCATGTTTATTGTTGTGCTTTTCACAATAGATAAGTTATTGAAGCAGCCTAGATACCCTACAACAGTTCAATAGATCAATAAAATGTAGTATATATACACACAACAGAATTTTACTCATCCATTAGAAAAAATAAGAGTGTATCATTTACAGGGAAATGGATAGACATAACAAATCATGCCAAGTGAGGTAAGTCAAGCTCAAAGAGACGAACTGGGCATGTTTTCTCTCATCTGTGGAAGTTAGGTCTAAAATATAAGTGGACATGATAACTTATACAGGACTCCAGACATTCACACACAGTCAGAATGTAGGAGGATACCCTTAGGGAAGGAACACAGATGTGAGACTTCTCTGAAGATTTAAAATATTATTTATTGAAATGAACTCTAGGAAATGGAAATAAGGTTTTTTGTTGTTATTGTTAGTGGTGGTGGTGGTAGTTGTTGTGGTGGTGTTTGTTTTTGCTTTTTTATCTTTTCTTCTATGGGGAGCAGAGAGAGGGTACAGAAAGGAAGGGAGGAAGGATGAACAAATATAATCATGCTATTAAGTGTATACTATGTGTCACTTGTGGACAGGGATGGGAAGAGGAAACTAGGGGAAAAACAGAGTACTCATGACCTAATTTATGAAATGATAATCCCTCTGTACAACACCTTAATAATAATAAAGCTATAGAAAAAAGAAAGAATTCAATTTATAACCTACAAAGTTAAGAAAAGTGAGGAAAGGCGTGGGTTGAGAAGGGATGAGTAAGAATGTCGGAAGATGTGATATTGGTCAAGATTCACTGTTCATAAACTGCTTAAAGATCATTTAAAATGTTATAATATGTAAAAAAGTACATTACTATCTGCTGATACCCTCAAATGGGAAAATTTGATCAAGCAAAGTAAGTTATGACAAAATATATATCCATGACTTCATTTTGATGGGAATGAGTTAACAAATAAATGTGGAAAGGGACAACTGTTTCAGCCAGTAAAATTTCAATTAACGAATGCACAAGGAACAATAGAAATAGAAAATCCCCATGGGGGCAGCAATAAAGTAATAATTGTTGTAGATAAAAATCACCAATGATTGCCGAAATTAGTAGGTGAAAGTAGATGAGAAACAGGATATGTTCATAGTCTCAAAGAATTTCCCCACATGATACTTATTAATTACAAAGGGAAAACAAAACCTTACACTGGAGAAACCTGGCAGACGCTCCTTTAATCAAGTGATCAAAGTTAACATTTCTAGTAATAAGACATATTGACATCAAATACCTACTGATATGAGGCAATGCAAAAGGTACATTATTCTGTGAAAGTGTTGCCAAAAATGCATAACCTCAACGCAATCATGAGAAAATAGCAAATACAAATTAAGAAACATCCTACAAAATAAAATGCCAGTACTCCTCACAAGTGTCAAGGTTGAGACAAATACTGAGGCACTGTGCTTGATTAAAGGAAATTAAGAAGACATGAAAAGTTAATGCAATGTGAGATCCTGGATTAGTTCCTAGACTACAAAAGGAAAATTGAGGGGACATTCGGTGAAATTCAAATTTGCTTTCTACATATACTCTAGGAGAGTATGATACACTGTATAAACAAACATTTTTAAATGATGATATGTCTTGCAAAATTACTGTTAGCCCATTTCATTATTCTGAAGGCAGCACCAAGTGTATGACAAACATAGATAGTGAAAGTAAGTTATTGGCTACATGATCAATTCAATGTGCAGCCCTTCTCTTTTTCCTGAAGTTAGGAGTGGGGGGATGAGACTGAAAGTTCTGGTCATATGGTTGTTTTCTTTTGGCAATGAATCACCAGACTCCTACATCATGAAATCTAGCCATCAGTCATTGACATAGTATGTTTTCCATTGCTATAACAGAATACCCAAGACTGAATGTCTTATAAAGAAAAGAGGGCTGTTTCAGCTCCCAAAAATAAAGACTGTGAAAGGGACCCAAGACATAGTACTTTAATGAATTTCTAAAACAGTTTAATTGTAATGTTTAAAGGTTACTTTATGACCCAAAATTCTTGACATTGAATCTGATTTCTTGGCACTTGTCAATCCTTGTGGGTGTTATAATTTAAAAGTCACCCCTCAAAGAGGTTTTGCACTTCATGTTCTGAAGTGTGAATAGTCCAAACAATTAGGTTATTTCTCCCACTTTAATGTACATTTAAACTTTTTAAATAAAATTAAAGTAATTTAGTCAATTAACTCAAGAAAATTAATTTTCAGCATGATGAATATAGATAATGATGATGTATTATATTATTTGGAAATGCTAAGAGCTCTTACCACAAAATTGATAATTTATGAAGTAATTTGGTTGTTCATTAGCTAGATGTAACCATTCTACAATATACAAATGCTTCAAAATAACATGCTGTACATAATAATATAAATAATTTAATATCAAATCAATTAAAAATTTGGTAAAAGACTTTTTTTATTTCCTAGGTAATTTTTGCCTGGACAGATATTGTATATCTCTATCTATATATGCCATAGTTATACATATATCACATTCTTTTTCTAATATACTACACAGTAATAGAACTTTTTATGCTTTCCTTCATTTATTTATTCAGTCAGCTAGTACTCATTAAGCTCATCATGCTAAGCAAGAACACCACTGAGACAATTGTCTTGGCACACCTAGCCTTTGTCAAGCTTCTCATTGTCTTTAAAGATTAAATCCAGGATCAAAAAGGGTGGTGAAGCAGTGAGCCAAGCACGGACATGGACTGAAAGAAAACAGGAACTGAAAGATTCCCATGTTTTAGATACCAGGTTCAGTACTTCCAGTGTGATATATTGCTTAGGACTGTTGAGGTGTTCAATAAACTTGTTTTGTCTACTCACACTGAAGAATATGAAATACAAAACCTCTCTGAGGGAGACTTCCTCAGGTCACTCAATAAAGCAAACTGATGTCCCTTTATGGGGGAGTGAGGTTTAAACTCAAAGTCTTGAGCTTGCTAGGCAGGAGTTGTACTTCCTCAGCCATACTTCCAGCCTTCATTTGGCCAGTCTTAATGAAGTAAAAACATCCACACATGTGTCATTGTTGACTATCCTCATACAGTATGCACTCTAAAAGTATTTTCTATGATCCTGTCTAGCCCATAAGACATTGCAAGTAGGTACTTTGAAAATAAGAAAACTAGTGCTGAGAGAGAGTAACTGTTCCAAGGTTATGAGCTAATAAGGGTAGGAGCTGGAATGGAAAGCCAGGCCTGTGAGCTTCTAAATCATGTTCTTTCCACTATACCATCCTACCTCCAAGAACCTTCATGAAAATGTGGGATCAGTACCTACCCAGATATTTGAATATTGTGAATTAAAAACTTTCTTCATGTAGTTATTGGGAAGTACTTAATTGATTATAATCATGTCTCTTTTCCTCAGTTCTTTTCCTCCCCTCTCCCTTCACTGCCACTCTCCTCTGCCCCCAGTATTTGCCTTTATCCAGTGTAAAGTAACTTTTGGAAGTATAAATGCAGGAGTGCCTACTTCATAGCTAAAATACTAAGTTCTACATTATTTACGATGTAAATATTTACAAAGAAGGTGCCAGATTACCAGAGCAACCAACTAGTTCTTGTCCTACTTTAGGAACTTTGGGCTATGCTAAAGACAGAGGAAGAAAGTGGAACAAACTTCCAACATTTGATGACATCATAACATGGATCATAAGTTTTCATCACCTTTGGCTTACCACAGTCTTTCCTTCTTCATGAGAACATCAGTAATAATAATATGGAGATGCTTAACACCAGCATCTAAAATGTTCAGCTCTTTTCTTATCGGAGGCTGGTTTCACCATATCATGTGTTAATCCCATACTGTCAGCCTGTTAAAACTGGAGAATCACTCTTTATTTTTCCCAGAAGAAAAATAAGAAGAAAATAATCACATATTGGTTGAAAAATACAAACTTCTAGCAGTTAAGATCTTTCTCCAAGTGAAAGGAGATTTCTGGAAAAGAAATAGTCCACAAAACATTTTTCCAGAAACTCTCACTTCATTGTCCTTATAAAAAAGTTCAAATTGCTGAATTACCTCCTTCTGTGGTATGTCTAATTCTGCCAGTAATGTTATATGCAAATGCTCAGTGCCCAAAACTTGGAATTCATTAAAAAGTAGTTGAAAGCAATGAAATGCTAGACAGTTACTGAAAATAGTGATTATTTATTTTTTAAAAATATTCTTGTTTGGGTCTATCTCAACCCTATAATTTAAGGCATTTTTAAACATTTCAGAGAGAAGTAATTTTGATGTGAATGTGTTCTGGTGCAGTTTCTTTCCATTTTTCTTAATGGATACAGGGGATTTTGAAAAATAACATTTTTTAAACATCAAATATGCAATAAGGATACTATTCTATCTATAGACTTTTTGTTATTTTTAGGTAGAAAAAATAAATTCTCAGTAATTTTGAGGGATATAGCAATGATCATTATTGATAAAGTTTATTTTAAAAAATTCATCTTGTTTTCTATCTTGAGAGTACTCACAAACTCTAGATTGTTTTGTTGTGTTTATTATGGAATACTCCTTAATCCTTACAGGAGGTCTTATGCTTAAGTGATCTGTGTCAAGGACCTCTCAGAGGACTCTGGTTCTTATTGGCAGATACGCTTCTGACTCTTATATGACCTGAATCCAGTTTATTCCTACCACAATAGCAACTGGATAAGAGAGAAACTTGACCAAAAAGAAAGTTAGGTTCAAAAGTGGGTTGTCAAATGAAAAACAATGAAAAAAGAGAAATTAAAATGCATGAAATGGAAGAAAATTAATATTTTCAAGAACTAGAGAAGTTAGGACAGCTGGTGCAGGCCGATAAGGATATCTTTGTCAGAGGCAATAGGAAGAATAAAGGAAAGTAACAAAAAAGAAAGAAGAATGAAGAGAAGAAGAGGGATGAGGAAGAAGAGGAGGAGGAGGAAGAGGAGGAGGGGGAGGGGGAGGAGGAGGAGGAGGAGAAGGAGGAGGAGGAGGGGGGAGGAGGGGAGGAGGGGGAGGAGGAGGAGGAGGAGGGGGGAGGAGGGGGAGGAGGAGGAGGAGGAGGAGGAGGGGGGAGGAGGGGGAGGAGGGGGAGGAGGAGGAGGAGGAGGAGGAGCACCAGGACTAGGACAAGGAGGACGAGGAGGACAAGGATGAGGATGAGAATCGATGGTATTAGGCCTTCTATCAAGTTCCCAGACATTACTTCTTCTGCTTTCCCTGGGAGATTTCCATGTAAAGAAAACATGAATGAGAGAGGAACCTTATTTACAAGACTTTGGTTTTGATCGGTAAATTATATGTGCTGGTCTTAAGTCAGTTAGATGAAGAAAAAGCAGGAACTACCTTACAAACAATCCAGAGGAGATTTAGTCTAATCCAGAGAGGATAGGTTCCCATTGAGTTTCCTACAACTTATATAAGGCCTGAAAGTAAGTGCCAAGGCAGCAAGTATATTACTAAACTTATGACATCACATATCATATACAAATGATATGAAATTCCACGTTGGGGCTAAATTTTTACCTAATGATTTTAGATATTTGGTACACATATTAGCATGTACTTTTTTGGGCGGGGGAGGGGGGGGTTCGGTCGGGTCATGGGCCTGAACTCTGGGCCTGAGAGCTATCGCTCAGCTCTTCAGCTCAAGGCTAGCGCTCTACCATTTGAGCCACAGTGCCACTTCCGGCTTTTTTTTTCTGCTTATATGGTGCTGAGGAATCGAACCCAGGGCCTCACGCATGCAACGCAAGCACTCTACCCACTGAGCCACCTTCCCAGCCCTTAGCTTGTACTTTCTTAGGTAAATACGTTTAAAGCAATCTTGAATCAGACTTCATATATTTCCATAAATTTTCTTTTGACCTTCTAGATGGAATAGCCCCTCGTTAAAATAGCACTGTGAAAAAAACAATGATAAATTTGTAAAAGTGCACATTCCATGATTTTGTTCTATTTCAATGGCAAATCTGTCCTGGTTTGGGTAAAACACCAAAGTATCTATTAAACTGAAAAAGATAATCCATTACTACAGATGTTATTCTTCTACAGAGCATTGTAGAAGATAGTCTGTCAAGCTGAATAATGTAATTCACTGCTATACAGGTGTTTTTCTTCTACAGTGAACTGTTAATAACATCAATCATTTGTACCATCAAAATGATTCAGCATCTGTTTTAAAGCTCCCCCTTTCTCCCAAAGAGCCAATAGATATTAAAGAAGTGTTTTGTATCCCGTTACTGCGATTGATGGTACACATTGTAGTTGTCATGATGCATTTGTTCTTTCCTTTACAACTTCGCTTTGTTTGCCTAGGAAGCATTTTGAAATGTCAGTGGTAGAAATAAGATGGTGCACTTCCATAGTCCCTTTTGGATTATATGGTGTTAGTTGGGATCTTAATTAGCAAAGTCACAAGTATATTCAGGAAGATGGGGAAGGGGCAGGGATTTGAAACCCACCCAGAACTAGACTCAAGGCAGCAATTTTCAACAGGAAGGAAAGAAAATTGTGTCTAATTAGAACTTCAGGGGTGATTTCAAAAGGCCTTGTGTTTACCTGTAAAGGAAGTGAGCCAGGTAGACGGTTACACCTCTAGTCAGGAGAACAAGGTCTATTTATATTCATGCACTCATTCAACTATAATTTCTAAGTACCCATTCAGGAAAATAAGATTTCTACCTTTCAAAATGTTATGTTAAGTATATTTTAAGGTACCATGAGCCATGATTTTTACTGGAACTTTACATCATTAAACAACAAATGATCTGTTAATCCAAAATTAAATCTAGTTCCATTTGGAGTTAAAGGAACAAACTCTGAAATTTCTGCTCTAAGGATTTCTTGCCTAAGTCATGTTTTAATGGAGGCATACATTTAAAATGCTGTCTAAACACAATTTTTTCTATATAAATTTGAAAAGAAGTGATCAGATTATACAAAAACATAATTTAAGTAATGGCAACTTTAATTTAAAGCTTATAAATATGGTCATTTCCAGTTCTTCATTAAAAGAATAAAATGCCATGAAAAAATGAGCAAAATGAGCATCTGATAAGTAACTCATTGTATCCTCCAGTGGTAAGTCAATCAAAGTAATAAAACACTTAATTTTCTGTCTGACACATGTGCATCTCCTATAGGTACATGTATTTAAAGTATAGAGAAACTTCCTTTGAAATCTAATGGAGCAATGCTGATAAACAATAAAATCTTAGTTTTCCCAGAAATATAAAATATAAATATAGATATGAATTATTGTATGCAGTTTTCCATGTGATAAGGTAAAGGACAGCAAATAATGAGTAACTTAAGATGTTTTGCAATGTAGCTGCTTGTTGCTTTATATCACGAAGAGAAATAGAAAGTTCTTCACTTTTATTCTTGACATCATTTATGCAGTGGCATAAATGAGTTTTGTTACTTTGCCTTGCTAATGACTTTAACTTGATGTTTTAACATTCTCTGAGGAGAAGAAATACATTGAAGTGTTTTATTGTGCTTATTACATGAGGTAGCTATGCAACGTGGACTACTATTATCCATTAGCCACTGCCAAGTTTACTCTGATCAGCAGGGAGCAAGTTTCCCTACAATGGAACAAGGACGAAGAGATACGAATTCTGTGCACCAGTAAGAGGATTTGGGCCTTGCCACAAGGATGGGTGTTATAGATGGGAACCTAGAGAAGCATTAGAAGGGAAGCTAGAATAGATATATAAGAAAATAGTCTAAAACAAGGAGAATATAAGAATTCAGAACGTCAGACATATGTTTTAGAGTTGTACTATTTTCTCTTTCCATGTCTGATCAAAGAAGTGACAAACATTTTAGGATAGAACTTGGTTTGCAAGACTCTTTGTCTAAGTTTCAATCTTCCTTCATCTTGGACAAATGTGATGTAAGTGTGTAGGCCAGAATATAATTTTCGAAGTTCACTTGCAAGTCACACTGCCAGATTCATATCCAGGTCTGCAAAAAGTAGAACCCAGATTGGGTGACTTCTGGGCGCTTCCCATTTCCTTGTGCTTTGGCCATAATTGCCTCACAGGAAGTACACATTCTTTTCGTTTTTACAATTTTACAATTACATGGGCAAGGTAATGAGCACATTTCTTATCAAGCATTATTGCTTCCTCCTTTGTTTCCCCTTCCCATCCCTTCCCATCTCCCCCACTTCCTTCCCACCCTGTCCTCTTCCCCCCCACCAAAGTTGTAAAGTTCATTTTTCGACATAATGACTTGTGCATCTCATTGTTGCAATGGGTCCACCTGTATCCCTATTTAAACAATTTGTTTTTTCCCTTCCCCTACACAAATTATACCAACATCAAATACAGTGAAACCAGGGGTTATAGCGTGGAGGAAGGACATACAAAGCAACAAAGAAATCATCTTATAAATATGTTAGAAACAATCACATGAAAGAAAAAAAATTTGAATACCTATCTTGGGGTTCATTTCCCTAATATTAACTTGTCTGACAGTTTCTATTTGTCTCAGACATATACTAGTTATTGCAAATAAGGGAAACCATGGGACCTATGTTTCTTTGGGCCTGGCTTATTTCACTTAATATAATTTTTTCCAAGTCTTTTCATTTCCTAACAAATGGGGCAATGTCATTCTTGCTGATGGAGGCATAGAATTCCATTGTGTATATATACCACATTTTCTTGGTCCATTCATCTACTGAGGGGTATCTGGGTTGGTTCCATATCTTTGCTATAGTAAATAAGGCTGCAATAAACATAGTCGTGCTGGTAGCTTTAGTGTGGTCTTGTTTGTGATCATTTGGGTAAGTGCCCAAAAGTGGGATTGCTAGGTCATAGGGGAGCTCTATGTGGAGTCTTTGAGGAACCTCCATACTGCTTTCCAAAGTGGTTGAACAAGTTTATACTCCCACCAACAATGCAATAAGGTTCCCTTCTATCCACATCCCCTCCAGCATCTGTTGTTATTAGAGTTCTTGATTATAGCCATTCTATTTGGGGTGAGGTGGAATCTCAATGTTGTTTTGATTTGCATTTCTTTTATGGCTAGAGAGGTTGAGCATTTCTTCATGTGTCTATTGGCCATCCTTCTTTCCTCTTCAGAGAAGTTTCTCTGTAAGTCTTTAGCCCACTTATTTATTGGGCAGTTGTTTCTTTGAAGATTTGTTGTTGGGGGATTTAACTTTTGAGTTCCAGGTATATTTTAGATATGAGACCCTTGTCTGTTATATGGCTAGTGAAGATCTTTTCCTATTCTGTGGGCTTTCTATTGATCTTGCTAGCTATGTCCTTTGCCATGCAGAAGCTCTGCAATTTTATGCAGTCCCATTTGTCTAACCTTTCTTTGATTTGTTGTGTTTCTGGGTCTCTATTAAGAAAATTTGAGTCTGAAGAAGCATACATTCTTGACCTCTCAGTCCTCACAGAAAAGTTCAGCTTGTCTACAAGGATGGGAGGGGCTTCAGGAGGAGGTCAGAACATTTGGTCAATGGTCATTTTAGGGTTTCACAAAACCACCTCTGGCATCCACAGTTAGGCACAATTTAAATTGTGATTGCTTTGAGAGGGCTTGGAATTAATGAGCATAAAGTAAGTGGACATTCCATTTTCCTGCATTCTGAATGTCTTCTTTAAATAGAATCCTCAGCTGACAATTCCAGACTATAATTACCCTTTCTCTTAACTATTATTAAAGCTTATATTGATCGGTCATTGAGTATATAATAGCATTTCACTAAAATCAAAGTATCTAGGAAAGATTAGAAGTATTTACTGGAAATCTAATTTGGCTAAAAGCAAAGCATCTGGCCAGTTTCTGACCCTCTTAGATTAAGATTTCTAGTCTCAAAAGGTAGAGAAAATATAACCATTCTAAGTCAATGTTTAGATCCTCTTTTCTATTAACTGGGATAATATTGCCATGTAATCTTTTGTAACTTGGTAATTAAGGGACAGAAATGCTGAGCATACTTAAATGGAGTGCCCTAGATATTAGGAGCAAAGGAGTAAGAGAATCACAACAAATACACATGTAAACCAAATGAAAAGACGAATTCCATGGGCTTAAATAATCCAGGGGGAAACATACGTGACAGACAATAGTAGAATGGCCCGAACAATTAACTATTTTTCTTTCATACCTGATACCAAGAAAGAAAAGTAGAGGTGCATAAAGCAGAAAAAAAATATATCTGGTTAAGTTTAGGCTAGAAAAAGTGTATGGCAAAAGGTATTCTGACCAGGAGCCTTCAGAAGTGCATAAACCTTTAAGAGTGCCATAGCTTGGTAGGGTGGCTCAATCCTGTAATCCTAGCTACTAGGGAGACCTAGAGTGGAAGATTACATTTTGAGACCAGCCAGGGATCCATCTCAGTCAATGGCAGGGCACAATGAAAGGCATCTATTAGCCTAGCTACCAGGCAAACACAATAACTGGGCACAGTGGTACATGGTTATCTTCACCATCCCCATCAACATGGGAAAGTGCAAGTCAGTGTATCACAGCCCAGAGTTCTAGGTATAAAGTGAGACACTACCCTGAAAAGTACCAGCACACATAAAAGGAGGGGGAGGGATGCATGGCTTCAGGGGCAGAATGCCTATCTCACAAATGTGAGGCCCTGAGTTCTACACTTAGTACCACAGCAAACAAACAATAAAACCAAATAATTAAATATGAAATTAGAATATCAATGCCATGTGTACTCACTCAAGTCTGCATTCTTAGCTACTCAGGAGGTAGGATAGGAAATGAAGGTTCAAGGCCAGCCAGGGCAATGAAAGTTCATTAGACTCCATCTCAATAAGCTGGTCTCAGTGGTGTGCTCCTGTCATTCTAGTGACAATAAGAAGCACAAACAGGAACACTGAAGTCCAGGTCAATTCAGGCATAAACTGAACCCTTATCTTGAAAATTTCCAGAGAGAGAGAGAGAGAGAGAGAGAGAGAGAGAGAGAGAGAGAGAGAGAGAGAGAGAGAGAGAGAGAGAGAGAGAGAGAGAGAGAGAGTATGTGCACTAAGTTTGAGAATATGCCAAAGCTTTGGAAAATTAGAGACAAAAAAATTCTAAACACATGCTTTAAACCAACAAAATTATCATCAGAGCTGCAACAAGCTGTCTTAAAATAATACTTTTATTTTATATCATAGGAATACAGCACACTAGTCATATAGTTATAGAACTATAGCACAATCATTTTCATTATTGATATGAAAATAGACAAAAGACACAGAAGTGTTCAACAGCACACAGTTGAAAAGCAGATGACTAAAGACATGGAAGTTAACTTGTAGTGCTGAGAAAGTCAGCTAAATAACCAGATAAAGGAGCTGTGGTTGAGCTGCATGTTGGAGAATCCTTTTGTGTTTCTCATCTGATTTATTTTACCCATTGTCTCATAGGCAGCTTAAGATCATTGAAATAATTCTTTGACTCCACTGGTATATGAGTAAGTTTGGATTGCTGAATCTGAAAGCACAGACTGGATATCTTGAAGAACAGAAATTTGGTTTCTTATGGTTCTGGAGGTCAGATTATCCCCACTTCATTTGCCTCTTCCTGGCCTCTTTCTTGCTGTTTCCTCACATGCAGAGAGAGAAGAGAAAAGGAAGCTGATTGGTGTCTCTTCTTAAAAGAGAAATGATGGCACCCCAATCTAAATCTCAATACCTTCCAGAGGTCCCATTTTGAAATAGTCACAGCCACCTGAAGGGTTAGACTTCAACATAAAGAGCTAGCCATGGTGCAATCACCTGTAAACTCCGTACTCTGGAGGCTGATGCAGAAAAGTTGTGAGTTTTAGGCTAGCCTGGACTGTACAATGAGACCCTGTCTTGAAACCAAACAAACAAAGAAAAGAAAAGATATGAATTGGAGGGGGGGTACCGGAGGGGGAGTAGGAGACACAATTTGATCCATATCAAGTTGTTCTAATAAATTTTGGCTGTACAACCTCAGAAACATTATACTTATTTCTGGATACCTACAGGACACAAAAAGACTACAAACTTCGTTCAGAGGAGAGAAATCAGAATTAAGAAAATTTGAAATCAGGTCATCTGTACAAAGTTTGAAGTGGGAATTTCCCATTCAAGCACTTGTGGTGTCCAGACCATTATTATGAATAACAAATAAGATAAAAGTAGAAAAATGTTCCCCTGTTTCTTGGAGAATGATTGGGATAGGATGGATGATATCAGAATCTGGTAGTCTGCCTCAAACATCCAACAACACACACACACACACACACACACACACACACTACATATATATATATAATATATATAATATTTTTCAAGTGAAAATTAAAATGTGAGTATTTATAAAAAAAACTTCCAACTTTTGTGTCTTGGCTAAGTTAATAAAGCAAACAACAGCAACCACAACGAAAGTATTGCATGGAATGATCAAATTTTGCCCAACTTGAAGCAACCCTGTAGGTTATAAGACTACTGCCTCTGATATAAAGGACTCAGTGATACTTATTTCTGAATGGAAAAATGAGTGGCAACTTTTGTGATTCTGTTTTTTTTTTAAAGCTATTAGTCATGTTAACCAGATCCTCATGTCTGCTTCCCCTACAATACCTGTCACCACACATCTATTCTAGAACAAATTTCTTGTCCAGCCTTGTGCTATCAGATTCAACATAAGTAAATAATAAGACCCTTGAGCCATGACAGATGTAAAAAGGGTGGACCAGAAAGCATTGTAGTATTAGTATTTCTGCTCAGTGGGAGATGAATTACAGATTAGATGTAAGGCAGGAAATGACTCCTCTCATTAAATGGTGTTTAAGTGCTCTTTCTTTCTTTCACATTGCCTGGGCCTAAAACCTCTGATCCCATAGGGGAGAAAAAATACGTGATACAGGAACGAAGCAAACTTGGAATGTTGAACTTAGAAATATGGACAATTGCAAAATCACTCAAATGTTTTCATTTGCAAGTGTGGTGGGTTAACAGCTCTTTTATGATGGAAGCTAGAGGTGTGGATAAATGATTTTATGTGCCAGACCCTACAGACACATTAGGGTTAGGGGCGTAGATAAGACATCCATAATTCCAACTCTATCTTTAATTCTTACTGGGAGTTGAAGGAGAACAGTATACAAACAGGAAAACAAATACATAATATGAAAAACCAAGTCATTTAAGGAGTGGAACAAGAAGAGTGCTTCATATGTAGAGGATATTTGACTAGAGAACTAAATGAAAGAAGAACATGAGCAAGCAAATCCAGAAAAATATGCTGAAGGAAATGAACAATACATGCAAAGATATTTTCTAGGAAGGTAGTGAAGGAAGCACATTCTCAATTAGACAAGTATTGTAATAAAGACAGTATTTTCAAGGAATATATAAGCAAAACCTTGAAGTTTGTGATAAGGTCCTTGAAGTAAAAACCCAGCATAGTTACATGTTACTTTTCTCATCCCTGAAAACAAAATACGCAACATGAACACTTTAAAGGGAATTACTCTCATTTTGGCTCAAGGTTTCAATCCATAGTCCCTGGCTCTGTTGATTCTCGGCCTATAGTGAAGTGGAATAAAAGGAAGGCAGAAGTGTGTGGAAGTCTACTCGCTTCCTGAGTGTCAGGAGGCAAAGTCAGAGGAAGGGATCAGAGACAAGCTATAACTTCCAAAGTCCTGAACCCCAGTAAACTACTTCCTCCAGCAAGGCCCAACTGTCTACACCTTGCAGAGCCTTCCAAGAGCTGTACCAACTGGGAACCAAAACATTCAAAATATAACAACATGAATAGGAGGATAGATGTTTCATGGAGTCATTATTTAAAAAAATGCCAGAATTAAAGCCACTTATTCATCTTTATTACTTACAGATTATTAACTTTCTTATGTAGCTTAATTATAAATTGCTATGTGTATATAATAAATATATAGATTTTTAGTATAGAGAATGAGCATAATAATTCTTGTAAAGTTCTTTCTTTACTTCATAAAATTCAGTGCAAAGACAACCTTTGTATACTTGTAGTTTGAGATACCAAACTACCATAGCCATTACTCCATTGTCTGCTTTCTTATGTCATGGGAACATAAATTGATATAAATATTATGGCAAGCTCTTGGGCTTTAGTATATAAAGAGCTTTGAAAAAAATCCATGCCATTAGACACAATAATCCCACTTCTAGGAATCCTAAGGAAATAAACACACGCAGACAAAGATTTATGTGCCTGGATATCCGCAATAACTCTATTTATAATATTATGAAAAGTTAGAAACAATCTAAGTGTCCAACACCAGAAATGACCATTTATCTGTATGATGGAGTACTTTGCAGCCATGACAATATCAAAGACTTTTAGAAGAAGAATTCCTAACGATACAAAATAAAGTGAAAGCAAGTGCTCATTATATACACTGAATACACTTTGGATATATGTATCTATGAATACAGAAAAAAGGCTAAACAAATATATATCAAATAGCTGAGGGGTGAAGAGACAATTCTTATTTTGTTCCTATTTTGGTTTTTCAATCTTCCATACTTTGAACATGTTATTTCTATATATGGGGAAAACTCAAAATGGAGTAAACTTACACATTTTTTTAATATTATTTTATTTTATTTGAGAACATACTGTACAGAGGGGCTACAATTACATGGGCAGGATAATGCATACATTTCTTACCAAGCATTGCAGCCTCCTCCTTTGTTTACCCTTCACCTCCCTTAAAATATCAAGATGAAGCTATGTTTGGACTGTTCCTTTTCATAGAGAACTTTTGGTTGCTTCTTTTATATCTCTGAAACTTCTACAGAAGATATTTTCCAGGTGCATTTGACTAGATGATTTGTGGGTCCAATGATTGTATTTAACTCTGTCAGATCCATTACCAGTTTCTCACCTCAATTTCCATCTATGGCTTTCAAAATGTCTATGAGTTCCCCAACAAAGAGCTCATTTTCTGATGGGACCATTTAAGAGCTTATATACTGCTCAGCTACATTCTCATCTTTGCCTTCCTACATCTGTCACTTTTTATGTCCAATCGATATAGGGAATAATGCAAGGATAAATAACTTTATGCTATGAGAACACAAGCTACTCAACTATAAACTTAGATTTTTAAAATACTTATATCCAAACTAGAGTCCCCTGCTTTGTGATCCACTATGTTTTTTCTAGGAGATACTCTTTGGAATAATAATATGGTGTAATAAATTTGGCAAATTCTTGCTGAGTACATCTTCTAAAGTTCATGAGGCATGTTAAAATATGAAAATCTCTAATATATATTAAAATACAGAAAGCTGACTGGATTTATTTATGAGTACACTATCCTCTGAATATAAGTGCTCCCAATTCATGTTTAAACTTGTCAAGGGAATAGAAATAGAGGTGACTTTGTCATGAGGCAATGTCTTCATGAATGAGATCAATATCTTATAAAAGATACTTAGGGAGAGCATTTTCATCTTTGCACGATGCAAGACCTTATAGAAGGTGCCATCTCTAGAGACAATTTCTCCCCAGACACTGAATCTGCTGCCTTGGAATTGTCAATGTAGGAAACTGTGAGCAATAAATTTCTATTGTTTATTAAACTACTCAATCTAAGGTACTTTGTTTAAGCAGCCCAAATGGGTGAAGACAGTCAATCTTATACCAAACATGATACAAGAAAGCTTTCCTATTTTGGTTTATTTTTCTTTGCATATTTTCTTTGAACATTTTTCAGACTCAGAGTACCATGAAAGTCTCTTTATGAAGCACAGGATGCAATAGATTTTGGGACGAAAAATGCATAAAGGACTGTTTTAGTAAGCAGAATGTTCAGAATGAAAGTTTTTGAAATATTGAGACAAAACATTTCAACTTGTCTTGAAGAGTCAAACTACGACTTATCTGTTTCCCTTATATTTCTGTTACAATCCAATTCTCATCAGGATCCAAACATACCTGCCCATGCACTCATGTCTGGCATTTGGACTGAGATTGATTCCATTTATTCCAGTGAATTTGATTTCACTGTTGTGGAGGAAGGAAAGTCTATACTGATTATTGGCTCACTTTCTCAGTGTGCCCAAATGAAAGATAAAATGATACAATCATTCAACATTTGTTGATAGAACATGTGAAATAAAAAATAAGATATTTATGAACTGCATTGTTAAATGGCAACTACTTGGTACAACTACTTAAAGATCATAAAAACTAAACAAAAGAAAAATGTACAAAGAGAAAAATAAAAAATAAAATCTTGAAAGCCTAAATAAGCAACAACAAAAATGTTCCTATTCATTTTCTGATTGAGCAAGAAATATACGTACATCATTATATTTTTGAAATGATTTTGTCATGAGAGAACATCTTATAAAAAGGTCTTCTTTGTCAACTCTTGTGTCCTTAAAAACCTGAGCAGGGTGAACCCCATTTTCAGTTGAAGAGTAAAGAGATTTAGTGGTATTCTCGGGGTCCAGAGTGTCCATTGAATTTTGCTCCTTGAAAGGAAGGAATGGAGCTGATGCTCTTAGATGATAGGATTTAGACAATGTCCAGCCACTAGTCTCTAGAGATAATTTCATTTATGGTCACCTTGGCTCTGTGTCTACCCATGGAAGGCTTAAATCACCATTCCAAAACTATGGAATTGAAACCCAGGTTTCCAATATCTCCTTCAGTTCTGTCCTTAGACTCACAATTTGGACAATTATGTTTAGATTTTAGAATCATGCTTTATTTTCTATCAAAAATGAAAATAAAAAAAATGCCTAGTATTGCCAGGCACTGGTGGCTCATGCTTTTAATCCTAGCTACTCAGAATGTGGTAGAACATGCAAAGTAAAATGGCAGTAACAGAACAATAAAAAATAATCATTATAGCTACCATTATTGACTTGTAGTCACGCTGATGACTATTCTTTGCTATTTTCTGTAGTTCTATATTACAAGGTTGGTTTTACCATATAAATAACAAAAATGGAACTTAAACAAAGGGATATTATTATGTATCTGGTCCTATTCAGATCACAGAGCTACTAATGTGGCAGTGCTATATTGAAGCATACTCTATTCCTATCTATCTCCAGCACTTCAGGAAGGTATCCTTTCCTTAGATGATGTAAGACAGCAGGGTATCTTCATGTCAATAAAGCTGGCTAGTTGTTGTTGTTACTGTTCTCCACCACTACCTCTTCCTCCTCCTCCTCCTCCTCCTCCTCCTCCTCCTCCTCCTCCTCCTCCTCCTCCTCCTCCTCCTCCTCCTCCTCCTCTTCCTCCTCGTCCTCCTCTTACTTCTCCTTCTTTCTACTTTTTTGGTGCTGGTCCTGGGGCTTGAACTCAAGCCCTAAGAATTAACTGTCCCTGAGGAACTTTTTGTGCTCAAGGCTAATGATCTACCACTTGAGCCACAGTTTTTGGTGATTAATTGGAGAGAAGAGTCGTATGGACTTTCCTGCCAGGGCTGGCTTCACACCATGATCATCAGATCTCAGCCTCCTAAGTAACTAGGATTATAGGCATAAGCCACCTGCACCCAACCAAAGCTGTCTAATTCTTTAATTAAGAAATGGCTTTCACTAAATCAGATTTGGGAGGTCTAGTTCTTGTGTGAGACAGATGATTGCTCTCTTCTGGCAACAGATTGACTCTTTAATCTCAGCCACCTGGGCATCATTTAAAATGCACTTTGAAGACACCAAATAGTAAAACACTGTAGGATGACTTTATGAAATCCACCTACAAAAAATCTTACTAGTGTGAAACTGTTGGTCATTGCCATCCTCTTGGCATGATAACAGAGCTATCAAAAATTTTAAGTCACTAAGGAATCTAGAGGGCCAATACAGAGCTCTTTCGTTTTGTTTTGTTTTGTTTTGTTTTGTTTCATGATGGGACCAGAGTAAACCAGCTTGTTTCTTGTGGATATACATCTACCTCTAGAAAGTCCTGGTTACCACATTTGACCAAAATGTGGCTGGAGGCCTCCAATAGGATGGTTTCTTATAATTTTTACTAAGAAATACATAAAAAGTAGACTTTTTTCTTCTTTAGCTCCAGAAAAATTAAGTTAGATGTAGGGCTATGTTAGCACTATTTTTTAAAAACAGAAGATGACAGAATTTAAGAGCTCAGTTTAAAGTGCCTATGACAAATTGGAGTTAGAGTGAAGTAAATTGGAATCATTTTTTAAAATTAATGAGTTTTCCAATGGATAAATGAAGCTTATTCGATATCATATGAGAATGCCAATCCCATGGATAATGTAGCAAATAACATTTTTCCCCTCAAATACCTTTAAATTAATTTTTTTTTCATTTTAAAATATGCACAAACACAATGAGTTTTATGTAGTTTGACACTGTAAATATTCTACAAGTTTTAATTTGAAAATGCCTCAATTTTAAATCCTCATTGGAGAAGTACTTAATCTGAATAATTACACATCTTAAAGGAAACAAGGAATTTGAGACCAGAGCCAGCCTTTTTCCTTCTGAAAACATTGATCTACACCAGCCATTGGCCCTTAGAACCTCTAGTGACAACTTCACAGTTGTTATAATCTAGAAGTTCGAAGAGCTTTGGATTTTAATATTTTGCAAAAACTTACATCACATGTGGGCATCGTTTTTTTTTAATTAAAAGGAAAAACATGACAATTGGACATGATGGCAGTGAAAATGAAGACCTGTATTTGTGACATGTCCAAGGTGAAAATAAGAAAGGAAAGCAGAAAACACAGACAGTCCCAATACACATTTAATCAGATGACAAAGGTTCTGGTAAGTACAGTAGAACCAAATGCTTTTCTTGGCTAAAGCTAAATAAACGTTTGTCAGAGGTGATGCTTTCCTACTAGAGCTTGGCATCTCCACCTTAAATTGTTTTTATATTTTTTCTTTCTACTTATACGGCTTCAGGAGTAGGCCTGCCTCAAAAGGCACAAAAGCTCTGTAAATGCTGCTTAAAGCCACATCCAAACTTGAGCCATTGAGTCTGTATTGCATTCATTCTCAAAATCTCACTTGAACATAGGACTGTAACCTCCCTTATTTTTTTTAATATCCTGGTTTTTGCACTTTAAACCATATCTTTTATGTTCTTTAAATGTGGATGTGTTATTCTCCCATCCCCTTTAGGGGTAAGGGGCAGGCAGAAGAATTTACTGTTATTTTTAACTGAACTAGCTTGTTAACCTTGGGGGACATCCCAAGAGCTGAAACTCATTCGCGCAATAATAGCTCAGCATTTCACCCCTGCAGACAACTCTGCCTAGAGTCAGTTTGGGAAAAAAAAGGAAAAGCTCTTTTTAAAAGCACAGTTTCTGTCTGACCCTTTTCTTGGTGTATCTGTGGAATTTTTCTTAGTAACAATTTTTGGCTGAGGGGGTTAAGGGACCATTGTAAACTGCAAGCATTGAAAGGAGGAGGGGGAAAGGCGGCTTGATGCACTAATTAAAACAAAGCCTGCTGTAGAAACCGCACCCCTGCTGGTGCAAAAAGAGGCACAAAGGCCTCCAGGGATACACAGTTCTCAAGTCTGCAGAGACTTATATTTTAAAATGCAATTAAAAGTAATGCCCCTTTGTTGATTATATTCTCCTCACGCCAAACTTGAAGATGGCAAAGCTGCCAAACATTTGCTTTGAAATGTGGTATATGCCATCCCCGTCATTCTTATCCAGGGCAGGGCAGCCTCCAGGCTTCCTCAAGTATTAATAATAAGATGCTCTTGATAATATTGTGAAGGAATACTGGTTTTGAGATACAGCAGATCAAAACTAATTTGTTGTCACTTTGGGGTTTAGCTAGAGATCGAATCATGCTGGTCTCTTGATAGAGCAAAAGTTTCAAAGAAAAAAAAAATCACCAAAGTGAACTTCACAGTACAATATGTGCATGCGGGAGAGTTTTCAGTCCAGACCTAGCAAAGTGAAAAAAAGGGGGAATAAAACCCTTATGCAATGAAAGAGAAATGCATAAACATTTCTCTACTCAGTCCTCCGGATTTTAAAAGCATCTAATGTTACATAGCTCATGTGAACTTTATTTAAAGCAAGGCCATCCATGAAGTATTCCCTTTACAGTTTTAGTGGCTGTCCTCTTTCCTGGCTGTTCATGACTATGATTATTTTATAAGCCCTTTTGTAGCTGGGTTTTTATTTGAATCAACCTTTTAAATGTAGCTTTGTTTTTGACAATACAGGAAGTACAATGTCCAAGGAAATGTCTGTTTAGGGTATTGGGGGAGGAGGCAGACACACAGCTTGAAATGAGGAGTTAACAGAAGACAGTAAACTTATTTGAGACTTTCTTGATTTTTTTTCCAGTGTGATTATCTACGGAGCTGAATACTGAGCTTTGATTACTAAGTTTTATAAGTTTGCGTAACTATCAAAGTAATACTTGGCTGGTTGTTTCTCTCTCTCTCTCTCTCTCTCTCTCTCTCTCTCTCTCTCTCTCTCTCTCTCTCTCTCTCTCTCTCTCTCCCCTTTCTTTTTATTTTTCCTTTTCCTTTTTTTTGTCTGTTTCTCTGATTAAAATTGCAGGCTTGAAAAACAAGGTGCAGCATCCGCTTTCATTTAAAAGAATAAAAATTTAAATCCCCTCCCTCTGGGCCTGGGATTGAGCCAGGTGAGCGAACTGGGTGGGTTTGGGGTCTGAGACACTAATGATGAAAATACTCCTCTGCCTGAAGTAAATGTGTTTATCTGAGGGCTTCCCCTCATTCTAATAAAGAAAGCTAGATTGAGCTATCATTTATTTGAGTGTTTTCCTTTAAAATTCATTTGCTTTGAAATTTTGTTAATTCCTGGGGACACTGCATTTGACTTCTATTTTTTTTCTGCACATCTCTGATTTCTGTTCAATCCCACAGGGGTAAAATATTTGACATCTAGCCATTCCCAGGGGTGGCAGACCAATATACACAGACTCGTTTCACTGTACCAAGAGATGAAGTCAGGCTCCAGGGGATAAACAGCCGTCCATAAATAACCACACAGAAATAGCCTAAGGAACATGTCCTGCAAAGAAATCCTGGCTCAGTAATGCTGTATTATGTTTATTTTGCATAAAAGTTTTCTTTGTCTAGATTTGCGCCAGCATAAAAGCACTTTCAGCAAAACTTGCAGATAAAACACAACCTAGTCGAAAAATAGTCTTACCTGAGAAGGAGGAAATTCACTAGTACTCTTTGAAATACCAGGAGTAGACAAACTTACCTGGCAATCTAATGATTTTGCAGAGTGGTAAAAGGAGGAAAAGGACAGGAAAGAATTTCAGCTCTGGTTTGAATATTCAAATGCTCAGACCATGTAAAAACACGTTTTCAACATCTGACTTCTGGAGACAAAGGACACTGTGTCAATAAGTAAGCATGCAACAGACTTAACCTTTGGCAAGACAAAACCAACCCATCCATCAGTGCTAGGAGATAGCTTGACTTTCTGTCATTTTGATGTCTGGAGCAAATTTACTGTTTCCCAATATTCTTTTTGAACTTCAACTATTGCATTTTAGTGACATGAATTCAAGTAAGGAGGGGAAGTGTTAGATGGGTCCATGCTAATATCAGTTATATTAATTCTGAGAACTGTCATTGAGCTCTCTTTTGGCACCCTAGTGAACTGATTGATGCATATATTTGAATGATGTACTTAGTAGCCAAATTTGGAGAATTCATAAGAATATTATGGCTATACTACGGTGCACCCTATTATATTGTTAGGATTATGCCTGTAATCCTTGTTTCTTAGGACAACAGCCTAGGACAACAAAAATCTAAGATTGTTCTCTCCCATTAACCAGCAAAAAGCTGGAAATGGAGCTGTGGCTCGAGTGGTAGAGATCAAGCCTTGCGTAAAACAGCTAAGCAAGAAGCTAAGAAAGACTGAAAGGCTGTGGGTTTAAACCCCAGTACCAGCACACACACACACACACACACACACACACACACACACACACACACACACACACACACACACACACACACAGAGTCATGCATACATACACATTACACTATGTACTACATAGATCTGCTGTGGTGATCAATTAATAAGTACAATTTCTTATATTAAGAAGTATTTCTTAGCTTTCTAACAATCAAATACTTAAATGTTAAGAAACACAAACCATTTTCCTTGTCATTGTATCTGTCTCTGTATTTTTTAATCATTATCATACTACCTTAAATCCTTATAATTTCAGGGTTTTCATCTTGACAACAGACAGTCTCCTATGTAGCTGAAATGCTCTCCCTTCTCTGCATCATTGCATCCTAATATCCACCTCTGGGTCAATTATTCAGTTCATGCTTTTACATTTTTTCATCCGGTTAAGAATTTATATTGGCACCTTACCTCCTAATGGAAAAGTTCAAGCTCTTTTATCTACTTTTCCTCTATTATTCCAATTTTATGTCCACTTCTCTAACAGCCCTCTAGGAATGATCCTTTTTAAAGTCTTTCCTTTTCCACTGCCTTCTTTTACACTGATTTGGAATATTCTTCAATGCATTGTCTCAAGGTCCGTTTCAGCCCAACCTCCTTCCACAGTGACGTCTACCTTTCTTAAATTCTTATGAAACAATATATTTCTTACTTTGGCTCATTCTTTTTTCTTTTTTATGCACCTCCCAACTCTAACTAAATTATAAATTCCTTTAGGACAAGAATCGAATCTTGTAAATCTTTTTTTTTTTCTCCAAGCAGTGTTTGTTCTCAATTAGGGTAAAGAAAAGAATTCTTCCTTTAGGCATTGGCTGAACTATTTTTTAAGACAAAGATATCAAAAGAAAATTCCTTTGGTAAGTTAGTTTCAGTTTCCTACAGAGTGAGGTCATTTACAGCATCAATAAGGAATAGAGAAGAGTATTTACACCAAAAAGAACTGGATATAAAGAACAAAACTAAGGGAATAGGAGAAAGATCTTTGCAGTCGTCCTGGCTTCCTTGATTCTGGACCTATGAAAAAACAGAACACTCATGGCAGTGAGTGTGTATGACAGAAGCTTTTGTCCATTCAAACTCCTCAACAGGAGCCAAAGATTGAGAGTGTTCTAGTTGCTACGTATTTTTAAGAATAAAAGTGGCATCTCTTTCTTAAGTTCCTACT